>NC_140911.1:19776522-20139022 GCF_045865225.1 Trachurus japonicus
AGTCTCCACTAGATGGCACCATGACTCCACTGAATGTCTCCATATGGTCACAGCGGTGAGTTCACTGCCAGTGTGAAGAGACTGGACTCACAGGGTCTGAGCAAAAAGTCCAACAGAGCGACATTAAAAACAGTTTAAAACACCAGTTTCCTTCTTCAAGTTTCCACTCAGAGTTTATAGAGGAAGATCTGGATTCTGAACATTAACAGATCACTGTCTGTGACGGTGGTTTAAACAAACAATGACCTTGTGACCTGACTTCTCAGTTACAGTTTTCAGATTGGCATTTGCATCATTTTGTTTTTATTTGTGTCGTTGTGTCAATGAAACAGTTTCCACGTAGATATACATGCACCGTGGTGTCTGATGAATGAAGCTCAGTGATTTAAAATAAATGGACTCTTGGATCAGAGTCAGAAATGCAGCCATTTTTATATTTGTTCACTGAGAATCAGTACATTTTTTTGGGGGGGGGTTCCTCATTAGTTTTTTTTTTTTTTTCAATGAGCTTTATTGAAAACAGCTGTACATACAAACGGATGTATAAAGAACAAGGTTGTACATACAATTATACAATAGAACATCAGACAGGTGCTCCAATATCTATCAGTAATCATAAATAATAAATAAATCACAATAAAATAAGGTAATTATTAGCAATGTTAGTAAACATACAATCGAAGGAAGGATAATAAATAAATGGGCAAATAATATGACAGACGGAAAATAAATAAATAAATAAATAAAATAGAAAAAGGAAAGAAAAGGAGACAGAATGTAAAAGCTTTATTCTTCTTTGTTTAGTGTCAATTAGTGTAAGGGATTTCATGTATTCTTTGAACTCATGCAAGAGTATTTGCATTTATGTATGTGAAATTTGCCATACAAAATGAATAGGTTTAAAGGTGATGTCATTTTCTTCATGGGCAAAAAACATAATCACACTTTTACAGTCAATTATAATGTTCTTCTTGATTTTACACACTATATATTGTTCAAGTTGAGTCCAGAAATTGATGGATTGAGCACAGTGGAAGAATAAATGAGTTAAGGATTCTGGTTCCGTATTGCAAAAACTGCATTTGTTTTCAATATCTAAAAATTTTGAGAAATATAAATTTGTTGGATATATGGTGTGTAAAATTTTGATGTGAACCTCTTTTATTTTATTGGAAATACAAAACTTATAAGGCAAAGTCCAGGCCTTCTTCCAGTCAGTGGAGTTTCCTCATTCATTACTGTAAATAACTCAAGGCGCAAGGACATGATGGACCAATGAGATCTGAGATTCTTTGGGCCAGTGAGCACATTGATCTCCATCACGCACGCACGCACGCACGCACACACACACACACACACACACACACACACACACACACACACACACACACACACACACACACACACACACACACACACACACACACACACACACACACCTGCTGAGTATAGGCAGCAGCTTTTGATGGAGAAGAAGAACCTGCTTCAGCACAATCTTTTTGGGAGCGTAGGGAATGATCCACCAGTCCAAGCCTGAATATTCAGGTTAGGATGCTACTGATGATGAATGATCTTCCTTCCTGGAGGCGTGGTGGCCAAGTGGTAAGGCGTTGGTCTCGTAAACCAAAGATCATGGGTTCGATCCCCGTCCATGCCTTTAAGAAACCTGGTGTCCACAACGATACAGGGTTTACTTTGGCTAGCTCTGGTCTTACTCTAAAACAAAGTGATCCACTAGCACCAAGTGTCTATGTGTGAGTATGAAGAGGACAATGCTAATGGCATTCATGTTCACACACACACACACACACACTTCCATGCACAAGTGTTCAGTTATGAGCATGGAGACACACACACCTGCACGGCTGGCCCCACACCCACTCAGGTATCATCACTGTGAATTTACCTGCATTGCACAACGTTTATATTGAGAGAGTGTGATAAAGTGTGTGTATACAGCGTGTGTTTGTGTGTGTGTGTATGTGTATGTGTATGTATGTGATGCAGCTGCTGTATTTAACTTAATTTTCATGTAGAGAAACCAGCTGAAACTGCAGATGTATGGTTTTCACACACAATCTAACAAACATACTCTTACGTTTTTGTTTTTTTTGTTTTTTTTTTACGTTGAGTTAATATCAATTAATATTCTAGCTTGATTACTAATGAGAAAAGAACAGGCTGTGACTTCAACTGTTTGCATTTCAGTACACAGTACATTTTCCAGCCTGTAACTGCTCTCTGATCAGTTCTGACTTATTATAAATAATGATCTGTGCAGTGTTGCACCCTGCTCTGTTGTTTCTCGGACATATTCACACTCTCCACTGAGTTTGTGCAAAACAGGAGACTTCCCATGAGGTGGGAAGTGACCTCTGACCCCAGAGGGTTGTTAAGTCCAGACAGCAGGAGAGAGTGAAACAGCTGGATCAGACTGAACGATGAGAAAGTGAGTCCCACTGAGTCCAGCTCCATTAGAGCTGATTTATGGAGCTCATTAATTATTCAGGCGAGAGAACAGGGACCAATAAAGTTTAATTTAAGAAGAACGACGACACTCAACTTTCTCATACACAGAGAGGGGTTTTCATTTTCTCTGCTTCAGCTTCAACCACACACACACACACACACACGCAGCAGGGCCAGTTATGTCACTCATAAGTACACTTTACTTTATTGTCATTATTATAAATACCACAATATTAATAACAACGACATGACATTAAGCAACACATGTACATTTACAGTAAGGAGTTAAAACCTGAGGAAACATTACAGTAATGGTCCGTACAGTATAAAGGTATGGTAGGTGTTATCAGGAGCTCCCTCAGGTGAGGCAGTGTGACAAAATAAAAGTATTTTAGATTTAAGCCACACAGACTCATTCTCATTCATTACAGACATCTCTTAATGATCCACTTTAAAAACAGTTACCCTGATTTTCAAAACAGAAACTATTACAGTAACCCACAGTCTCACACACCTACATAAAACCAAATCACTCCTCCATCTGTTTAGAAAAGACATTTTAATCTGTTGGTCACAAAAATAAAACAACATTACAGTAACAAAAATAATCTAAAATGGTTAAATAGACTAATGGAATAAAAAGTTTTAATAGTAAACGGAAAATGAAATAAAAATAGAGCTAAGAGAGAGAGAGAGAGAGAGGGGAGAGGGATTATTGGTAATTGAAAGATAAAATGGTAATCATCCAGAAGGGGCAAGAGATTAGAGCTCTCCTTTTTCATTTAAGTGGCAGCACATGGGAGGGAGAGAGAGAGAGAGAGAGAGAGAGAGAGAGAGAGAGAGAGAGGCGCTTGGGGACGGTAAGAGATTGAGCAGGAGAACAAAGAGGGAAAAGTGAGAGAGACGAGTGGAGAAGAGAGATCTGCTCAAATTTCACTTTTCTTCCTCTCATCCTTCTTCATAATAGAAACTGTCAAATCAGAGACGACCTGCTCCTCCACTCATCTCTCTCTCTCTCCGTCTCCTTCTCTATGTAGTCAATCTACTCATCTGTCTGATCAGCTCATTCATCAACAAATCAATTTAATAGAGGAAATATTACAGGACAAAAATTTGTTTTCTTGCTCTTTTTTTCCCTTTACGGCTCCAATCATTAGTCTTGTGAATTCACATCTTGATTATCTTGTCAAAATTTGTATTCACAACCAGTTTCTTTTTTTTTTTCCAGTATTTTTTCTCATCTAATCTAATTTTACCGATGTGAGGGGAAAAAAACTCTAATTTTACATCATTTGTCCATTTTCTGACAGAAGCTTCATCATCAAGTAGCTAAACATAAACTCTATGTAAAGACAAATCCACGTGTTTAACTGCAGCTCAGTCTGTGGCTCATGGACACAGGAGGAGTGAGACCCCCATCCCCCTCCTGCCTCTTTCTCTTCCTCTCTTCATAGATTAAGCATGATGAAGAATATCCTCTCTCTCTCTCTCTCTCTGCAGGTTTACAGAGCAATGTCTCTCTCTCCCATCCTCCATTTGTCTCCACTGAGGACGACTGAAGAAAAATGCCACCGAGGAGTATTCTCAGTTTGTCTCCTCCTGTCTTCTTCTTTCCTGCTCCTCACACATCTTTACATACACTTTGCACCTTTCTTTCTGAGCAGCAGCCTTGAAGCTTCAGAAATGTGAAATGTAAAGAATGTGCAAACAAAACTCCTGGTGGTTTAAATGCTGAAAGCCAAAATAATAGAAGCAGGGGCATAGATACATCACCAGGTACCATTGAGGTGAGCACCACAGCTCCTTACTTACAACCCATGAAATGCTATTAAATATTTGAACCTATATTGTTTTCTTTTTTAGTGATTTTATAGGTATGGATGGGGATTGAACCCATGATCTTTGGTTTACGAGACCAACGCCTTACCACTTGGCCACCACACCAGGGAAGGTCTTTGACTTCTATTTAAAAAAAAATGCATTGGAATGAATGAATGAATATTCAGGCTCAGAGAGCACTGACACATCCTCTCTCTGGTTAATGTGAGAGATTCAACCATCGACTGCTCCAAAGCTCCACAGAAGCTGCAGATGGTCTCCCTGGTCCTCCAGCGCCAGATTTTCAGCTCCTTGTAGTTCAGTAGTTTTACAGCCTTGTCCATTCAACGTTGTGTTCCTCAGCTAATTCACTATATAACGGTTCATAAAGGAACATTTCAACATAGGCCTTTTCATACTCACACGCAGATTGTGGCGTCTGCTGATGGTGGATCATTTTGTTCTTCACATATTACAACCCTTTGTCAGTGCATGAGGAGCATTGAGGGCACCAGGTTTTCTTAAAGGCATGGATGGGGGTCGAACCCATGATCTTTGGTTTACGAGACCAACGCCTTACCACTTGGCCACCACACCTTCAAATACCTGCTACCATGGTGATCCATTGGCTGGTGATCTTGTTATTCATGTGTAAGGTGGTGTTTCTTGGTGCCTTGAAGTTGAATATGTTACTTTAAAGCAGAAGTAAGCAATATTTTTGTGTTAATATAAGTCTTAAATAGTTGTATCTTCCGACAGCAATCACTTCTATAGAGTGTTTGGTCTGAAACACGGGTCTGTCAGTCACTCTGCTCTGCTCTGAGCCCAGGAGAAAACTTTTCTCGTATCCTACAAGTTTTATCCAATGAGGAGAGAGAACGGCATAAAGGGGCAGTCCTCTCTGTGTGTGCAGCCAAGGGATGCGCCTGAATGTGGTGACGTAGGGACGAGGACCAATAGATCCATGACGAGGGCGGGGGCTGCTAACTCCATCGGCTGACAAGACGTTATGGTGCGTTCAGGGCAACCCGTAATTCGTGTTTTTCCGACCTGTGAAGTCGTACCAGTTCGATCTGGTATGACTTCACGGGTCGGAAGTTACGAGTGGCCGTTATAGTGACTTTCACAGGTAAAACAGGTCGGAAAAACACGAGTGGGTTGCCTGGAACGCTACAAAGTCGTAAGTCGAAGCTGTAATTTACGGTTTCAAAAGCCTGCCTGGAACGCAGCATTAGCCAAACCACCGGATCGCTTACTTCTGCTTTAATGTATTTGGATTTTTTCTCCTTAGGAAGAGGCCTAATACACCTTGACTCATTGATACTTTATATTTTTTATGATAGATAATATAAACTGACACGTATAAAAAAAAAAACCCTCTGTCTCCCCAGCTTATAATAGAAAATGTAGCTCCATCAGAACACACTTGAAAACAGGGGTGGAGGGTATGGTGTGGTGGTGGTGAAGTGGGGGAGGGGAGGGGTGATGGGGGGGTTGAACTGGTGGATCACTTCCTACGCTCACAAAAGATTGTGCTAAAGCAGATTCTTCTTCTGTTGTGCAGGTGTGGAGGCTCCTGGTCTCCTACTGTGTGATATCATATGTCAGAGCTGTGCACAATCAAAAGCTGCTGCCTGCATACTCAGCAGGTGTGTGTGTGTGTATGTATGCGCACACGCGTGCATGTATATGCGTGTGTGTAAATGCCAGCCCAGAGAGAGGATGAGAATTGGAAGCAGGTTGCTCATTTATTTCTGAGCAGTGGGATTGTAGGAGAGAAAAAGGAGGAAATGCTGAAAAAGAGGGAAGATGGAGGAGAGGAAAAGAGAGGAGTAGAAAGGTGAGGAGAGGAAATGAAGCAAGCAGGAAGGATAAGTTGAGGACGGGAAAAAGGAAATGGAAATGGGAGATAGAGTGGATATCAAAGCTAAAGTGGGGAGAGGTGAGAAGGAGGAGGAGGAGGAGTCAGTGGAGCATTCAGCCCCCTCCCCCTCCATCATCAGTCTTCACAAGACAGAGGCGCCTCCTGCTCCTCCTCACCTGTTCATTGTCATCATCATCATCATCATCATCATCATCATCATCATCATCATCATCATCATCTTCAGAAGCTATTGTTTAAAAATAACATCACTATCACATGTTTAGATATTAAATAATGTAGCCTACTGTTAAAGCAGAAGTAAGTGATATTTTTGTGTTAATATAAGTCTTAAATAGTTGTATCTTCCCACAGCAATCACTTACATAGAGTGTTTGGTCTGAAACACGGGTCTGTCAGTCCCTCTGCTCTGCTCTGAGCCCAGGAGAAAACTTTCCTTGTATCCTACAAGTTTTATCCAATGAGGAGAGAGAACAGCATAAAGGGGCAGTCCTCTCTGTGTGTGCAGCCAAGGGATGCGCCTGAATGTGGTGACGTAGGGACGAGGACCAATAGATCCATGACGAGGGCGGGGGCTGCTAACTCTGTCATCGGCTGACAAGACGTTATGGTGTGTTCAAGGCAACTCGTAACTCGTGTTTTTCCGACCTGTGAACTCGTACCAGTTCGATCTGGTACGAGTTCACGGGTCAGAAGTTACGAGTGGCCGTTATAGTGACTTTCACAGGTAAAACAGGTCGGAGAAACACGAGTGGGTTGCCTGGAACGCTACAAAGTCGTAAGTCGTGAGTTGAAGCTGTAATTTACGGTTTCAAAAGCCTGCCTGGAACGCAGCATTAGCCAAAATGACCGGATCGCTTACTTCTGCTTTAACTTAGCATTAGTCTTTAGCTGGGTCCGTAACTTTTTGACATCCCCTGAACCATCTCCAGTGTGTCGAGAGTTTTTGTGACGCATGTGTTGTCAAATTGACAATGTTGTTTTTTGAATTTGACACGCATTTGTGTCTCTGCTTGGGTTTTCTCTAAGCTGCAGCATGTTGACCCTTCTGGGCCACTGTAGCCATGTATGTGTTAAATTAGGGTTAGGAGGATACCAATGTATCATTGAAAAATAATCACACTATTTATTCAAGATTTTGTTGTAGGGCTGTTCTCCATGTCCTCCTCCTCCTCACCCTATCCACACGGTCCACTTCTTCACAGATCATTAAAGGTAAGGACGGATAGGTAGGTGGATGGATGGATGGGTGGAGGAAAGACAAACAAACACACACCAGTGAACACGCCTCGTCTATTTAATCTTTCTGAGATGACACAGCGAATCCTAATCTGTCTGTAGTCTGTATTTTCTAAAATGTGATGTGGCATCTCTGTTCTTTTGTGGAGATGTTAGTGACATTAGGCCGCACCTTCAGTCCTCCATATTTTTGGTCCTTAATGAAATGTGAACAGGTTGAAGAGGGCTCAAAGATGTCAGC
The DNA here is from genome assembly GCF_045865225.1 of Trachurus japonicus. Taxonomy (NCBI): domain Eukaryota; kingdom Metazoa; phylum Chordata; class Actinopteri; order Carangiformes; family Carangidae; genus Trachurus; species Trachurus japonicus. The sequence goes on from NC_140911.1 coordinate 19,784,172, forward strand.
TCATTGATGTAGCATCGAGCTGCTCATAAGGTAATCATGAGGGTACAAAGGACGACTCAGCGGGGATGAACCACTTCACCTGGCGTTGCAGATTAATTAATTATCAGTGAATCAGTCGTTAGCAGCTTGTGCTGGTTAATCAACACTGACTGGTGAAGACGGTGAACTTTACAGTGTTTCCTCTGTCTCTATTTGTTGTTCTCTTCTTGTCTGTGTTACAGTCCTCCGCAGCCCCATGAAGCCTCTGAGAGAAAAACTCACAAAACAGTGTGTGTGTGTGTGTGTGTGTGTGTGTGAGTGTGCCTTAAGGGTAGTAGTGGTAATACACAGAAAACAGTGTCCATTATTGCTATATGAAACCTTTTGACACATGGGAGAGAGTACACTACCTTCATGTTGGGCTGTTATACTTCACACACACACACAACAAACTCGTGCACACACACAGCCTGTTCAATCTGCACAGAAACACACATTCCCATTTGCATCACGCTGAGCTTTTGTATAAAACATAAACACACAATTACTGACAGGCCTCCTGCAGTGTTTCTTCCCTGAGTTTGAACTGCACACACACAGACACAGACATACATGCACACACACACACAGCAGCTTTCAGAATTGTTGACGGTTATTATTATTGTGTGACACTGAAGCTGAGTTAAATTGTGTTTCAACAAATTTGACACAATGAGTTTGTGGTGAAGTCTGACAAACACTAGAGCTGACACACAATAACACACTGGCAGCAGCTCCACTGACTTTTATAGTAACCTACTCCTCTTTTACTTCTCAATTTATCTCTATTTGAACATTAGTTATTGTGTCTGTTTACAGCTGATGAGTTGATCAGGGAATGATTAGAGGGAAATCACCTAGAGCCCAATAGACTACAGTGTCAGATAAAATAACTTGTGATGATTTTCTACGAAAAAAACTTCAAACTTGTAGTTGTGATCATCCTACAGCTACATGGATGATTACAGTGGTTATAAGTGTGTTATTAGGGCCCGAGTACACCAGGGGCCCTCGGACCCTATTGTAATCGCTGTGCCTTAAGGCCCATTTATGCTCAACGTTAAATACGGATACGAACGGAGCCTTTCGTCCGTACTCTGCGTTCATTTCATCCGTTTTTCGTCCGTTTCCACAAAGCTTATGGATACGCACCAAACGGAGCAGTACCACCGGAAACTGTGGGGGCGCTGTTGCCGTCACTACCTGATAGGGAGCCTAGATCCAGTCTGAGACAGAAGAAGAAGACACGATGGCTGAACGAGAGAAAAAGATTCTCCGTCCTCCAGCCGTGATGAATTTAATGGCCTTACCGACCACCGCATCACATAACGAGTCAGTTTTTTTCTTTTAATTATTATGTACATTATCAAGATCTCTGTTTTCACACCGTGTTTGTTGTCATAAACTTTTGACTCTGAGCTGCCCCCTGGTGGATGTATTGGTTAAAGGGACAACGAGGAGTTTCTATTCGGTTATAAAGAAAGTCTCACGTTAATGTGGATGAATCTCCGCTACCCACATTTTCGATAAATATATCGTTTTGTCTCTATCGTTATTTTGTTATTATTAGTGGTGGCGGAAATGCTGGTCGAGCCGACCAGCATTTCCTTCGTGGTGAGTCATGAGAATAACGCAGCCAAATCGCCGTTTATGGTCGGAACTACGACGGTATGTGAACCTCTTTGAACCTCTGACTTTAATTCTTGATGAATGAAAACATGAGTCTGTCTTGCGCCGGTCAAAGAATTTCACGGTGCGCGCGGAGGCTCATAAATGTAGTGTGAAAACTCTTCGCTTTTCCAAAACTCCTCGTTGTCCCTTTAACATCCATGCCAACGTTAAGGACGCATGAAAGTATGTGGGCAGTGACGGTAAAAACGTTTGACACGGACGCATACGATTACGTCCGTAAGTGGAGCATAAATGAGCCTTTACTCATGCTCAAAAACTCACAAAACCTTGTGTCTGGTCTGGTGAAAAATTTTGTGTTTTAAAGTCATTTGTTAATGGGGACCTACGCGTACGTGGAGTCCACGTGGTCATAAAAATGTTAAAAGGATTGAGTCCGCCTCGAGTGTGTGGGGCCCTCTAATTATCTTAGTTTAGTAGGACATGAGCAAACAGTAGGTAGCTTTTTAACTTAAAGGATATCATGCTAGCTCACAATAGTTATTGTAACTGCAACCAAAGGCTAAAGTGAAGCTAGCAAAATAAAGTGTAACTGAAGCTAAAGTGGGAGCTAGATTACATAATTTATGTAAAATTGAAGGCTAAAGTGGGAAGCTAGAAAACCAGGGTGTCTGAAATCCTCTGTATTACAAGATTCTTCCTGAATTTGGGAAATATTGTAGCATTAATAGTTACATGAATGTTTGAGGGTCAGGCTCAACCAGTGCACTAACACCTCAGCAGCTTCAGCTGACACCAGTCATTAGTCACAACTATGTCTTTTTGTTTGGCCAACACAACTCTCTGATCTCTGGATCGTTGTGTTTTTCTTTGTGACTCTGTGTGGATTAATAAAAAGCTCAGATTTCTTGGACTGAAGCTTGAGGTGAACAACAGTGCGAAGAACCACTACCACAGCACAGCTGATTAAATGACACCATGGTGACATGTGGTTGTATTAATATACTGTACCTTCCGCTAATCTGACGGTGGGCGTCTCCACAAAGCCCCGAGGACGACTTCAGTTCAGCTTTAAGAGTTATTATATCCATATGTGCTGCATGTTAATCTGGACCCTGGTGTGATAGCCTATGTCTTCTAAGCCTCGTGCCACCCTCACACTCACACTCACAAACACACACACTCACAATTAGCCTCCCACTCAGTGTATTCTCTGCCTGTGTGTAACTCTTCTCAGATGTGTATTGACACGTTCCCTGTAACATTAATCCTGTAGGAACTCCTACGCTTGGCTCTTTGGCTGATTATTAAAACGTCACATCACATTTGACTCCAGCGTCCGCGACTGACGAGGATTTGAAGGATTACAAACACAAAAGCAGCAAAACATGATGCAACATTCGGCACCAGTTCAGCTAGGTGAGTCAACACACACACACACACACACACAGTATGAAGACACTGTGTTCGCCATGAGTTACAGCTGAACTTTAACCTTTAACCTTCAACCCCTTGTTGGGGCATTATGGGTCAAAAGTTACATCAGAGTTTCTAAAACTCTTGAAGAATAGCCGATGCTGCTGCGGGTGCTAATAGGGATCCTAATAAAGAAAAGAAAAGAAAAAGAACCAATCAGAGTGCAACACAATGATGTCATAGTGACTTTTGTGAGATGCAGGTACAAGTTGGTTTACAGTGAGTTTAATGGGAGGTGCAACATAAATGAGTGGAATTATCTTCTGCTGCTGCTGAAGAGAAAAACTTAAAGCTGATTTAATGCTTCATCCTTGGATAAATTGCTTTTCTTATTAAATAGAGTTGTTTTTCTGTCTGTGCCTCCTCACAGGTGCCGGTTCAGCCTCGTTTCCGAGTTCATCTCCTCTAAATGAATTAAACCGTTCACTTTTTTCCCCCCTCTAATTGAAATGAATCCTCCAGGTTCATTTTTTTTATGGAATAGCAGCAGATGTTAATTTAAAATCAGTCTATAAAAGGCTGGAGGAGGGGCAATCCCTGGGAGATCAGAGAAACCAGCTGTGTGTGTGTGTGTGTGTGTGTATATAAAGACTGATTGTATCTCCACATTCGTCATGTTTAAGTTGTTTAATGTTTTAATGGCTCCTGAAATTAGGTTTAGAAAAAAAACTAATACATTTTTTTTTTAAATCTGAGTTTTCAATTAACTATTGCGTAAGAACAAGGTCACAGTGTTTCCTTCAGTTTTGAATAGTAAGTGGTTTTTAATGAACAAATTCACCTCTGACCTTTTAGATATAAAATGTCATCAAGGCATAATTTTATCTGAGACCTAATTAGTAAACAGTTTAATCTAGCTATTAAATGTATTTATTTATCTAGGTTCCTCTTCCGTGGTCAGTTCCTGGGCTGCACTCTATGTGAGGTCACTCTGACCTTGACCTCTGACCCCTGTCTTTTACCACCAAATTCACTTTGATGGAGAAGAAGAACCTGCTTCAGCACAATCTTTTTGGGAGCGTAGGGAATGATCCACCAGTCCAAGCCTGAATATTCAGGTTAGGATGCTACTGATGATGAATGATCTTCCTTCCTGGAGGCGTGGTGGCCAAGTGGTAAGGCGTTGGTCTCGTAAACCAAAGATCATGGGTTCGATCCCCGTCCATGCCTTTAAGAAACCTGGTGTCCACAACGATACAGGGTTTACTTTGGCTAGCTCTGGTCTTATGGGAAAAACTAAGTGATCCACTAGCACCAAGTGTCTATGTGTGAGTATGAAGAGGACAATGTTAATGGCATTCATGTTCACACACACACTTCCATGCACAAGTGTTCAGTCATGAGCATGGAGACACACACACACACCTGCACGGCTGGCCCCACACCCACTCAGGTATCATCACTGTGAATTGACCTGCATTGCACAACGTTTATATTGAGAGAGTGTGATAAAGTGTGTGTATACAGCGTGTGTATGTGTATGTGTATGTGTATGTATGTGATGCAGCTGCTGTATTTAACTTAGTTTTCATGTAGAGAAACCAGCTGAAACTGCAGATGTATGGTTTTCACACACAATCTAACAAACACACTCTTACGTTTTTGTTTTTTAGTTTTTTTTTTTTTTTTTTTACGTTGAGTTAATATCAATGAATATTCTAGCTTGATTACTAATGAGAAAAGAACAGGCTGTGACTTCAACTGTTTGTATTTCAGTAGCTACACAGTCAATTTTCCAGCTTGTAACAGCTCTCTGATCAGTTCACACACACACACACACACACACACACACACACACACACACACACACACTGATCACTGAATAAAAATGTTCTCTGTCTATACCTGAGATGAATCCTCTTCTCATTCATAATTCATTCCTGTTTCCACCTGCTTCCCCAGTCATGGCAATACGGTTAAATCACCACCACCTCTGTGTTTTTGGTTTGTGTCTGAACCTGTGTGTCCTAATACAAAGACCGTCATGACAACTTCTGGTTTCTTTTCTTGTTTTTTCTTTAACCCCCCCCCCCACCCACCCACCCACACACACACACACACACACACACACATTCTGCTCCATCCTGAGGCTACTGCAGCAGGAGGTCAACAGAGCCTTGTGTGCGTGTGTGTATGTGTGTGTGTGTGTGTGTGTGGACCTGTGTGTGGCTGAATCAGAGCTTTTCTCTCTAACAATATTACATTGCATTAAATTATTTTCTTTTCCCATGTTATCATGGCTCCTTCTCTGGGGGAGACCTCGGGTGTATTGGTTGTGGGAGGGGTGTGTGTGTGAGTCATTATTCAGGAAGCATTTTGAAGGAATGTCTTCTTCCCCACGCACTCCTCATACACAGTGTTGCACCTCTGCTTTTGTTGTGACCGATGTGTCCAGCTGAAGTCACCTTTATCCTCTGTTTAGAGGGGGTCAGAGGCGGGTGTGGCTAAGGATCATCATCATCATCATCATCATCATCAATCATAGATATATATACTGACTAGATGCCGTGTTCCTAGGCAACTCTATTGAGTGGAATACGTCAACGCGGCGGCCATCTTGGTCAGGGGGAAGCCGTGTCTACTTCCTGCACTAGTCAACAGAGGCAGACGTCTATCAACCATTAAAATCGCCACAACTCACCGAATATTCAACCGATTTTCAAGCCGTTTGGTTTATTATAAATGTCAGACATATATTTATGATACAACAAAAAAAAATTGGGTAACACTTTCTATGAGGCCCCTCCTTATAACGCATTATGATGCGATCATAATGCAGTTATAATGAGGTTATACTGATTTATAACTAGTGTTATAATGACTTATACATGTTCATGATGTGTTATAATAACAATTATAAGCAGATTATAATGTTTTTTTATAATGTTTTATAAGGGCTCAAGCATCATGATGTATCATGAAGTATTATAACTATTCTCTCATGAACGCATTATAATCACAGTTATTATACATTATAACATTATAATAATTTATTATAAGTGTTATGTCAAATAATGGCTGTATGAGATGGTATAATGCTTAAACAGTGATTATAAACCATTATAAGCGGTCACTGGATGCGTTAAGTAAAGTGAGGACACTCTGGTGGGTTATAGAAAGTCATGATACATTATAAGTTGTTTATAAGCTGTCATTGGATGCTTTAAGTAAAGTGAGGACACTCTGGTGGGTTATAGAAAGTCATGACACATTATTAGCTAGTTAAAAATTCAATACAAGTGGTCATACTTTGCCTAAGGTATGTCCCTCTGGCACCCTTCTTTTTTTTTTAAGATTAAAAGTTGTCTGTAGTTAAAATTTAACAGATGTTATATCCCCACTTTCTGTTTTTGACCAGGCACTTAATAATTCTGTTTTCTTGTTGACCCTATCCACCACTTTCCGGAGAACGACGCTGGGTGTCGCCATGACACTCCATTCATTACATTTTAGATTAACGTTAGCTGTTAGCCGTTAGCAGTGTCTTAAATAACTCAATAAACAGCCCATGAAAAAAATATTTTTTCCAGCGGATATCCTAGTTCCAACATGACTGAGCTAACTGGAGTAGTTTATGTTGTGTCCGACAACGGGAGGGTTTTAACAGCTGACGTCCTGATGTATGTTTGCTGCTGCTGTTAGCCGTCAGCAGCAGCAAAGCTAACGGCTACGATAGCCATGACTAGTTGCAGAGGCGTGCCGTGCACACAGAAGCGGTGGTGTTTGTTCGGTAATTCGTTTTGTAGACTTGACAAAACATCAGATTAGTCAGGGCGGTTTTGGCAGCCCGGAGCCCCCACATTTGGTGCCTACACCGGTGGCTAACGCTACCAGTTAGCCGCTCGCTAGAATGCTACTACGGGGTTGAAAACCGACTTCCGTTGTGGTGTGACGCAATGGATCATGGGAAAATAAAGTGTTGGATAGAAGTGCCCTCTAGAGGGTGCCAGAGGGACATGGACCTTAGGCAAAGTATGACCACTTGTATTGATTTTTTAACTAGCTAATAATGTATCATGACTTTCTATAACCCACCAGTGTCCTCACTTTACTTAAAGCATCCAATGACAGCTTATAAACAACTTATAATGTATCATGACTTTCTATAACCCACCAGAGTGTCCTCACTTTACTTAACGCATCCACTGACCGCTTATAATGGTTTATAATCACTGTTTAAGCATTATACCATTTCATACAGCCATTATTTGACATAACACTTATAATAAATTATTATAATGTTATAATGTATAATAACTGTGATTATAATGCGTTCATGAGAGAATAGTTATAATACTTTATGATACATTATGATGCTTAAGCCCTTATAAAACATTATAAAAAAACATTATAATCTGCTTATAATTGTTATTATAACACATCATGAACATGTATAAGTCATTATAACACTAGTTATAAATCATTATAACCTCATTATAACTGCATTATGATCGCATCATAATGCGTTATAAGGAGGGGCCTCATAGAAAGTGTTACCAAAAATTGTTTTTATGTATTAAACATACACTTAGATACTCAGACACACACCCACATGCATAAATACACTGAAATGTGTTCTACAAGGGTCTGACTGGTCTGACTGCTGGTCAGACGTTTATTATGTCTATGGTCAGAACCCCCGGACCACGATGGCGGCGCTATTGACGTCCGCTGAGAAGCCGAACGCGGCATCTAGTCAGTGTATATATCTATGATCATCAATTATGACAGGAGTCGGGGGACAGGTCCATGTCAGGATGTTTCAGTCTGGAGACCAAGTCCATCACCACTGCCTTTATTTACATGTGATTAAGTTCTGTTAAATTTGACCACAACATCCATCAAACACGTTCCACTGTAGATGTTTGTCAGAGCAGGTTGTCCAGCTCTACCCACAACGCTGCGTTGACCCCAAAATGTTGTTGTTGATGCTCAGACCAGTGCAGTTTCATGTTGGTTTAGACTCCTCAGTGAGTGTGACCAGGGCCGGCCCCTGGCATAAACACTCTATGTGGTTGTTCAGGGCCACAGCCGTTAGGTGGGGGGCCACATGATCAGAAAGGTACCGGGGTTCATCAAGTCATTTAAACATCCTGAGGTCTGCACGTGCAGTTATGAGCTTTATATATAATTTGAAGTCAATATTCAGCTTCTTTTATCTCACATTTGAGACATTTGGTGAAAATAGAACGGCAGAATGACAACATTTGTGCTCAAAAAGCAATCTTTTCATTTTAGACTTGTTTTCTACACTTATCTCTTACTGTATTCATATCCTATTTCAAGCACCAAAACAGTTCATTCTCATGACTGAAGGAGTGTTTTCACAAGGGATTTGATTTTTTTTTCAAAAAGCAGACCTCAAATTTCCAGCATTTGTCCTAAATTATTTCTTTCTACAGTGTTCTAGGACAAACTGGCCTCAGTGTGCTTACAGCGGAGGTTCTAATATTTAGACATAAAACACTTGAGTATTGTTACATCTGCAAGTATCTTAAAAAGATACATTTAAGAAAATATGTAAAAGTCGAGAAAATGGCCTCAAACCTCAGAGGGCATAAACACGTCTGTATTCAGTTTTAACCAGTGATTTGGTGTTTGTGCTTAGAGTGCAGGGCCACAAACAAAAATCTTGTTTAGGGGGCCACCAACATCCTAGGGCCGGCCCTGTGTGTGAGAGATGACCTTTGGCTGTGACCTCTCCACTAACACACACAGCAGCAAACATAACATCATAACGTACGGACAGCAACTCACTGGGGAACCGTGGTTCTACACACACACACACACACACACGGTCCTACCCACAGTTACTATTACGCACACATATGCACACAGACAGTATAAACACACACACGCGCACACACTGAGCGGCAGGGTGCTTCATTAGTCCTGGTTAATAAAGTGTAAAGGATTTTCATTAGTGCTGACGAGCCACCTGGCTGAGGACAGAGCTGACTGACAAGAGGCAAGAGGTCAGAGGAAGAGGAGGGTGGTGGTGGTGAAAGAAAGATAGAGGAGAAAGAAAAGACACAAGGAGTCAAGATTATTTATAAACCACTTTAAGTAACTCTAATCTTTGCCCTGTCAGGGAAACAAGAGAAAAGATTTGATGGAGAGAGAAAGGGTAGATGGAGAGAGAATAAGAAAAAAAAGAATAATACTAATAAAGGAGGAAAATAAGGAAAAGGGAAGCATACAATTGAGTGAGAAATATGGAGGAGATAGTGAAAGGAAGATGAGAGGATCAAGAGAGGAATAGGAGGAATTAAAGCTGCTAAAGACGGGAGGGATGGAGGGATGACTATATAGGACAGTACTAAGAGACCAAAATAAGGAGTAAAGGAAGGACGAAAGTGGGAGAAAGAAGATGATTAATGAGGGAGGGGTGTGTGAGAGGTCTTGGGATAGAGGGATGAAAGACTAAAAAAAGATGACAAATAACTGCTGCTGCTTTGGTTGACTGAGATTGGTCCAGAGCACGTAAAACAGCAAACATGCGAAATGCTAACATGTTAGTGGCTGAATGCTCCTGGGCTTAAACAAACACAGAGAGTAAACATCTGCAAACCTACAAATTAACTTGCAAAAAACTGTAACCAAACCAGGTTGAATATGGAGGACACGTTGCGTTGCCCGTTGCCTTGGCAACGCCGGTGTTTTTCAGATAAAATATAAAATTTCACTCATTTAATTAAAAATTACATTGAATGTGATGTGATGTGGACTAGAAAGATGCTGGTGAAAATTATTAAAAAAGAGAAAAAAAAAGAAGACAAAATTCAGGCCAACCTTCACAATATTGCACTGTTTTGTTCAACAAAAAAAGATGTTAAGACCTTTTAGTTAATAAGAAAATAATATAAGCCCAATTTGTTTTATTTTTTAGTTACTAAATAAGAAAATAATATTTAAGCTCGACTAATCAGACACGTTGCTGGTAAACATGAGGATTATGGGTAATGTAGTGCTTCTCTGTGATATGACATTGGAAATAAAACGTGTTTTCTTAAAATAAAGTTGATATTACACGGGGATTTTGGACTCGACAGAAGCACATACTATCGTTACACAGTCTGCCTTGGATGGTTACAACGTTATGGCTAATAATCAGATCTTTCTTCAGAATATCGATTAATCTACATTTGCACTTCCGGGATCTGTGAAACAACACCCACAGCGTGACGTCTTTGAAGCTGACAATGCGTGTGTCCGACACGAAACGGATCCTAATTGACTTTCAGTGGAGACTGTTTGCGTGGTGATCACACGGAATTCTAACACAATGCGTGCCAGGAGCACGCAATGCGTTATTAAGAGGTCGTGCTTATTTCACGCATTTCTGTGAGATCAGGTTGAACCAAACATCTACAAGGTGCTAATGCTAAGGCTTGTAAACATGCTACTGTTAGCAGATCCACTTTCAGCTCAGCAGGAGGAAGATGGGGAGGGGGAGGAGCCAGCAGCGTGTGACCTCTACTCTCTCTGCTTTTTATCCATCCATTCATCAGTTTTTCCTCCTGGTGTGTGATGAGCATTGCAGCCTCATAGAGCCATTCAGAAAACACACTCCACACTCCTCACTGTGTTTACTATTTAATTATTCTGTGTGGATGTGAGGAGGCCTCTTCATTTCCTATTTACCCCCTCAGTGATGCCTCGACCCCCTGCTGGAGCTGACATACTGCAGTAAAAACACTCTGTGGATGGCAGATGAAAACCCTCTGTTTGCATGTCATTTTCCTCTCAGTCAGAGGGAATATTTACATCCCTGCGTTGATGTCTGTCATTACACACTGACACTTTAACACGCTGTGACAGAGATCTAATGATTATGGGGAGTGTGAGTTGTATGACTATGACTATGTGTCTGTGAAATGCTCAGCTCCATTTACTCAGTCCAGTTGTTCAACATCTCACAACATCAGAGAACAGCATCTGCATCTGCCACCTGCTCATTAAAAGAACAACCAGTTGTTCTCTGTGCGAAGACGGCGCGGAGTCATGATGTCTAGAGCAAAGAACGAAGCCTCGCCCCCTCTGCCATTTGATGCCTCTAGGTCTTTGTGTTGGTAGCTGGTCTGGTGTATACTGGTGAATGTGAGTTCTTCATGTTAAATATTGACCCTATCATCTATAAACAGACTCCTGGAGTATCTGAATAGAGCTCAGTTGTAGACTGACTCAGATACTGATCATTCAGTGCAACATGTGGTGGCAGAACCTGTAACTACACCGCCTGTACATGCACTGAATTTTAAAATACATTACATTTATGTGTTGCTGCCGACTTCTAATAAAAACTGTTCACGTGTCATGTGTATGTGTGTGTCTGTACCAGTGTGTGTGTGTGTGTGTGTGTGTCATTGACTGTGACAAAGTGTCCTTCCAGATCCAGACAGTCAGGCCAAAGTCACCTCCTGATGACAAACAGCTTTAACGCAGCCCTTGTGTGTGTGTGTGTGTGTGTACGTGTGTGTGTGTGTGTGTGTGTGTGTGTGTGTGTGTGTGTGTAGGTGTGTGTGTGTGTGTGTACGTGTGCGTGACTGCGTGTGTTTGTTTCGGGGACTATTTGAACATTATTGCCAAAGCAGTTCACTGAACATTAGAATCCAAACCATATTGACAATTATTCTATTGATATAGATTTAGACTTAAAGGGATAGTATCATTTTTTAAAAGTGGGGTTGTATGAGCCCCTAAGTACTTTAATTGCAGTAGAAGTCTCTCTGCACTCCTCCCGTTAGCAACGCCAGCCCATAATAGCCCTGCCCAGAGATTTACAACATACAGTGTTGTGAATGGACCCAAAGAAACGGCCTATTTTCACGGCCTAAAAGAGGTTTTACCTGAAAAAAAATACACAGTTCCATTGTTCGCTATAATATAATTTTTTCCAGTCCTTCAAAGTGCAGGAAAAACACAGTTTTTATTTGGACCTAACCAACTCACGTATCCCTCCGCCCAGAGTTAGCGCCCGCCGATCAGCAGTTGGTTAGGAGGAGTTGGTTAGCAGTTGGTTTGGTTAGGAAAATATTATATTATAGTGAACAATGGAACTGTGTATTTTTTTTCAGGTAAAACCTCTTTTAGGCCACGAAAATAGGCCGTTTCTTTGGGTCTGTTCACAACACTGTATGTTGTAAATCTCTGGGCAGGGCTATTATGGGCTGGCGTTGCTAACGGGAGGAGTGCAGAGAGTCTTCTACTGCAATTAAAGTACTTAGGGACTATTTGGAGATCATACAACCCCACTTTAAAAAAATGATACTATCCCTTTAAACACAGTCACAGATTTATATCTTTATACATCTAGGATGTACATGATGACGATATAGTTCATATAGGGACGTATATAACACTCCTCAGGGGTAATCACGTGTGTATGTGAGAGAGAGTGGATGTGTCTGGTTTGGGGCACAGGAGTAGCTACAGATGTTTCATGAGTGTTGCAGCTGCAGCTCAGTGTAGTGAAGCAACAGAGGAGAGTGAAGGTGGTGACCTTTGACCTTTTTCCTGACCTTCACATGGAGCTGGTTTTGTTCCTGCTCTCTGAGGATAATGAGCTTCTCTCAGTCTGATCGAATTCGCTGAGACGTAACGCCAGAAAGTTGTTGAAACAAATGTCACAAACCTTATTATATAGAAACCTCTGTTCCTCCCAGCAGCTGAAACACACACACACACACAAGATGATCCAGCTCCTCCAGACTGACAAGTATCCATGTACTGGAGTGAGTGAGGTCATCACATTTAGGATTCTTGTCTATTTTTATTCAGCCAGAGTGAAAAACACAGATTAAATCAACACATTCTTCTTTCACATTTCCAGAGTCAAAGCCTGAAAAGTTTCTCTCTTGCCTCCCGAGTCCTGTTAAGAACAGGATGTTTCACCCTCTGACTGGAGCTTAGAGCTTAAGGCTATGTTTCTAACAAGCAGTTTCACATGTTGATATCCCCAGTTATATTTTTAAAGATGACCTCTAATGACCTTTGACTTGTTCATCATTTTACTCTGGTGTCTGTTAAAACAGATTCACAGCCTTTAATGTTCTACAATTCTTCTACAGTTTATCTGACTCTGTTCTCTGTTTGAGATGCAAGATTTAAGAGCTCAGGGTCTTTAAGGTCCCGCCTCCTACTGCTCGCTGACCAATCAGAACCCAGTGCATTTGCCAACAACACCTGCCCACATCTTTCTTCCTTTTCATGCACAGTGTGTGATCTGACACTGTGGTGTGAACTCTAAATCCTGTGACTCTGTGACCATAACATAACTCACTACAAGAGGGCAAACAAATAGGTCCAATAACCTAATAATAATAGGTTATATGACTGTAACCAACTCTCAGTACTTATCAGTCAGTTATCAGTATTATCACATGAAGTTTTTTTTATTGTCTGTGTCATTTTAATTGTCTCTGTGTTTGTATTTTTCTCACTGGTCATTTACTCTTCACCAAAAGTAATAAACTTTGGTTCATCGTGTTCTGTGTGTTGCACATGGGTGAATTTGGACTGGATCAATTCAGATCTCTTTTTTTTTTAGATCTGATTTTGTTCATAGCAGTTCACATTTTTTGATTTGACCAATATCAAATTCCAGTGTAAAATAGTCATAACCTGAACAACAAGAGGTAACATGCAGCCTCTGTGTACAGAAGTACAATCAAACAGGACAACAAGGTGAAAAATTGGGTTTAATAAACATGGAGGCAACAGATGTGAGCGTGCACAGATTCATTTTTGAGTAAGTGTCGTGGAAGCAGATGATGACGAGGAGGAGAAGGTACAATACAGCTTGCTTCTAGTTTGTAAACCTTCACTGTCCCTCCATCGCTGCTTATGACGAGTGTTGATAAAGAGAATTCTGATACAGTTCACATTTCACAGTTCAGACTGAGGCTACATCTCAAAACAGCAGATCTGATTTAGATATGAAAGCTGCTCACATCCATTTTGAAAATATCAGACTCCATGCAGTTTGTCCTGTTTGGTTGTCATTAAAGATCAAAACAGATCTGGGTCAAATAGGTCTGATATGAGCCACTGTACGAACAGAACAGAGCCATAGTTTTATCTGCTCAGTGAGTTTTAGTTTTCTGCTGCGGTTCCCGAGTGTTGTTGATGAACACCTTCAGGGACTCTGAGCTCTCCACACACACCTGCTGCAGTAGATAATTAGACAGGAGTGTACAACGTCTCATTTAAATGTTAATCTGATTTTTATTTACTCGTCCGATCATGATGTTGTTCGAAGTTGATAAACTCTAAGGCAGTTTGTTCATTTTCAGGTTTTAACTTCAAACCTGTATAGGAGGAGTCGTGAATCAGGAGGAAGTTTCTCTGTCACGTCTTCAGTGTCTGTGTTGTGAGTCTGCTGTCATGCCAACTGATACTTGGGACAGCTGTGTTTCCACAGACCCTCTCCAGAGCTCCATCCCGCTCCACCAACCGCTGCCTGCATCACCTCCTTTCCTCTGCTGCTGAACTGGCCTGCCCCTCCTGCTCATGAACCAGTCTGCCATCCATTACTCCCATTAAGCTGGCCTGCTCTCCCTGCCGTTCCTGTATACGGCCAGAAGCTGTCTTCTTCAGCTTGACCGACCGACTGACCGATTCCATTTTCATGTTTTTCCATATTCCATGTAGCAAACGTGTTGTTATTTTCTTGTCTGCAACATCTATTGCACGTCTGCCCGTCCTGGGTGAGGGATCCCTCCTCTGTTGCTCACCCAGGTTTCTCCTGTTTTTTCCCTGTTTTCTTGTGAGTTTGTCTGTAGTAGATGCAAGAGTCTAAGGCAGAGGATGTTGTTATGATGCTGCAGCCCTTTGAGACATAATGTTTGTAAAAATGGGCTACAAATAAACCTGTCTTGCCTTACATGCTAGACACTCACAGTAACACTTTGGAAAAATAAACAATTAGATTTTTTTTTATGCTGTCTGTGAAGTAGGACGATTCAGACCAAAGTTAATCATAAATGGTCCCAAACTAAACGTAGCCTATGTCAAATGTAAAATGATGTAAATATAGAAAATCTGGAAATAAGAAATCTGCTTAAGACCAGACACACAGGACTGATTCTCAGCAGGTGAAATAGTCGAACGAACGCTGCTGTTAACATATTAGTGTTTGTGTTTCACATGGGAACTTTGACACCAGCATGTCATGACCCACAGATCATCTGCTTGTCCTTAGTGTCTTCCTGCTGTTGCTGTAATGATCTGTCAGCTTCCGAGGCCTTTGAGAACCTGAGCTCAGACACAAAAGACATTTAATGAGACTTAGAGGTCAGTCTGAACCAGCAGGATTCTTCTCCTCCTCCTCATCCTCCTGTTTCTGTCTGGCTGTCCTCGTCCTCCTCTTCCTCCTTCTGTCTCTGCCTGTTTGCTCTGTGTCATTTCAATTAAGATACCGACTAATTAAATCTTATAAAATATTTTTAAATGGAAGCCGACTGCCTGAGCCTGTGCATGCATCAGTGCACATGGGCAGGGTGTGTTGTTACGTTCCCTCATGATGAAAATGTGACAAAACCACAACAAACAAAGACTGTGAAGAAGTCGGAATTAAAAAGTGATTTATTTTCAACCCATTTCAACACAATACCAACAAAGCTAGGTGTTTGCTCCAAAGTGAGATCAATAAAGCTAAAGAAAGTCTAACTTCCTTGAAAACCAAAGTGCGAAAAGTCACAGGATTAGAGCCATAGACGCAAAATGAACGTGTCTTCACAAATATTAAAGGGCAACTATGCAAGATTTTTTTTAATTTTTATTTTTTTACCTCAAACAGCTTCAGAGTAGTTGTGATGGTTAAATTACTTGTAATAGGGGGAATGGGGGCTCTCTGCCTTCCACAGAGAGTCTCTTGACTATAACATGATAAGGAATGTTACCCACCTCGGGAGACAACGCTCAGTGAATCGCCCTCTCTCAGGCTGTGTTAAAAACAAATGCACATGGCCAGGGGGGAAGGGAGGAGGGTTAGCTGTGAGTTTTTAAGACAGTGAAAATATGCACTCTGTAGCAAAATAAGCAACCAAAACAGCGAAAAAGTAACCTGACTTATATAATTCCCCTTTTAATTTAAAAAATGTTCGATTGGATGTTCATTGAGGACACCTAAAAATAGAGCATCTGTGTGCTTCCATGTGTAAGCTCTTATAGAACACATACATGCACGCTGTTGTTACCTCTGTATATCCTGTTCTCTCCCTGCTGCTCAGTAAAGTATACTTATACACACCGTGCACCTGCGCATATTTTTTTTATCATCTCTTTTCAGCTCTTGCTATTTCTCCTACCATGTTTTTTTCACCTTCCAGGCTCAAGATTGAAGCAAAGGATGGTGGGTACTGGCACACTGAGACTTCTGGGTAATGGTGCCAGGGCTTTATTGCCACTGACTCGGCAGTGTTGCCCTCTCACTTGTGCGTGTGCATTTGGCTCCGAGATAAATCTATCAACACATTTGGCATCAGGTTAGTTTGAGGATTGTATTTTCTATCTATGTAAGTCTCTCTCTCTCTATGTGTGTGTGTGTGCACGCGCATGTGTGTTAGCCATCGCTTGGTGCTTTGTGCTCCCCAGGGATCAGAATGAGACATGGGCATAAGGAGCTAACATTCCCCCTAAGGGCTGCTCATGCCAACACTCCTTCATATGCATGAGGTTTGCTGTAAGCCAAGTGTATGTGTTTGTGTGTGTGTAGTGTTTACATGTTTCTACCTCAATATATCTTTGCACTATTTTGAAAAACACTTTCTTTTTGCTGTTTACATGTGTGCTTTGCTTTTGCAGCTCCCTCGATTCTGTGTCTTTGTGAATTTATGAATGATATTAGTGTGCGTGTGTGTTCAAATTGGCCCACTCGGAGCCGGATGAAGGCACTGTGTTCAGCCGGGCTCGGTTGTGTGTGTGTGTGTGTGTGTGTGTGTGTGTGTGTGTGTGTGTGAGCTCTAAATAAAATGAGAGGATGAGTCATATTAATTGACAACATTTTCCTTTAGCTTGTCTTCACTTCCTGTTCTGTAACCTGTCAGTATAAAAGCCTTCAGAGAGCAGACTGCTCATTGGTCAGTTACAGTTATGTGTGTGCTCTTCACAGTTCTTCACAACAATGACTGGTCACACTGCAAAATACAACAATACTAGGCTATTATGATAATAATAACAACATAACGTATTATTTGTTATTTACCTATAGTTCATCTACGTCCCTGGCTGTGTATGTGTTTGTATACTGGATCCTCCATGACACCTTACATTTACATGGAGCCTCCCTCCTGTGAGTGTGAGAGCTTTATTCGTTCTCTCTGTTGGACTTAATGATCCAAACTCGATACCAATATGACTAATATGACTTCACATTTTTCCATAGCAGCTGCAGCAGCAACCGCAGCAGCAGCAGTGATGATAAGATGTGCTCTGCAAAATCTGGTTTCTATTTTTTTTTTCACAACATGAAGTGATTTGATATTTTCTAAATAAGCCCCGCCTCCTCACACAGCAGCTCCTGTCCCCAGTTTGACTCTTCTGATTACAATTAGGCCTTTGGAATTTGCATCATTCAGCCACCAACACCAACATCCTCCTCCTCCACCTCCACCTCCACCACCTTCACCAGCAGCAGCAGCAGCAGCAGCAGCAGCAGCAGCAGCAGCAGCGACAGCAGCAGTGGCGTGCACAGACCTTTTGAAGGGCAGGGGCGAAAAGGAAAAAAAAGGGCACATAATAGCGCGTCCTCGCCACTGAAGAGGGCATATTTGGGCTTCCCTGAGGGCACTTTACCACATGTTTTGGCTCCTACTGTAGATGTGGCTCCTAGAGGGCACTTTCAGGGCTGCCAAGTTTCAGAAAATGACAAGAGTGAGACTGTAGCGACATGGTGCGTTTGGCGAAAAAATATTGGTCTTTTTTAATGTCGATTTGGCCTGTTTTATAATATCAATACCTTAAGACTAAAAAACGTCGATTTGGCCTGTTTTAACACGTCTTTTGGCTCCCAAGAGGGCACTTTAGCATGCGTTTTTCAACAATTGGGCCACGAGGGGGGGCAACTGCCCCCCCCTGTGCACGCCACTGGACAGCAGTGGTACTATGGTTCTGTGCTCTTGGATGTGGACCGGTTCTGGCAGCGAGAGGATGCAGTGGTTTTACCTTTATCTCCTCTCCTGCAGGACTCTCTCTCTTACTCTCTCTCTCTCTGCTGTTTCTTTCAAACGGGAGATGTCTCCTCTCCTGTCCTCCCTTGCCCCCAGCCGTGCTCCTACACCTCTCCATCTCCTCCCCTCCTCTCCTCCCTTACCTCCTCTCTCCCGTCAACTCTGCTCCTCAAATCTCCCGTCACCTCCTCTTATTCAATCCTCCATTTAATCCTATCCTCATCTCCTTCACTTCCTCCTCCCTCCTCCTCTTCTCTCTTCCCTCATTTCCTCTCCTCCAGTCTTCCACCACCTCCTCTCCTTCAGTCCTCCCTCTGATTCCCTCTTCCTCTTCTCTTCACCTCCTCTCCTTCTCGCACCTCCTTCCTTTCTCTACTCCTCCTGCTTATTTTTGCTCATTTCCTATCTAATCCTGTTTGTACTCTCACCCAATCACCTTTCCTCCTCCCTCACTCTCCTCTTCTTATCATCTTCTCATCTTTTTCTCCATATCTCCTCCTCTACCCCCATCCCCGTCTTCACTCTTTCCCTGCTCAGTCTTCTTTCTTTTACCCACCTGTCTGTTTCTCACCCCTCTCTCCTCCCTCCTCTCCTAACCAATTCTCCTTATCACGTCCTCCAGAATTCGTCTGAGCTGTCCTCCCTCCGTCCTCCCAGCCCTCCGCCGACACCAGCCTCTCATTTTATGTTTCATTGCCACCGTATTTAGAGACATTTAACAATTTCATGCCGAGGAGATTCCTACACTCGGGGGTGGTGGTTGTGGTGGGGGCGGCATGGTGGTGGGGCGATATATCTCCCTGTTGTCTGCCTCCAAATATTGCTCTTTATGAGTTTATTAAAACATGAAACGAGAGAGAAGGTGGAAGCCTGCTTCTGTTCTTCACTGCCACTGTGGGAGACATTTTTTGTTTCTAATTCTTTTTCTGAAAACAGTCATTTGTGGAGTTGCTTGGTGCAATTAAGACTAAACTCACTGAGATGGAGGAAGAGAATCAAACATTTGTTTATTATGAGGGCTTGTTACAGCACATACACACACAGGCTGGTCAGGGGAGAGGATAACGATGAGAAACACAAAGACAATGAGTGTGTGTTTCTAAACTTAAAAAAGAGGGGACAGAGAGAATGAGGAGACGGAGAGATGGTTTGTGGGTGTTTGTCTGTTTAGGAATTGGGGGGGTGGAAAGTGGTTGCTGCTGCTGCTGCTGCTTCTCTGTCGCCTTTCAAAAAGGCTTTTTTGGGATTAACTCCTGCCGCCTCCTGTGGGAGAAAATCTCTGAGGAGAAAAAGGGATGGAGTGGGATGAGAGGAGTAGAGGAGAGAAGAGGATGGAGAGGATGGAGAGGAGGAGGAGAGAAAATGAGGAGGAAATGGAAAAGAGGAGATTAGTGAAGCGAGGAAGGAAAGGATGAAGAGGTAGATCTAGGGAGGAGCATGAGGGAAGGAAATACATGCAAATGTCACAACCCAAATAATGAAACAAGAGGAAAAAAGAGGAAGTAAAAAAAGATAATAGAGGAAATTGAGCCAAAATTGCTCATGATTTAATTAATTAATCTATTTATTTATTTAGTGTTATTCTTTCTATTCTCCATTTTTGTTATTTGTTATTCAATATCTCTATTCTGTTTGTTAGACTTATGTGGGTAGGGGTGGTATATGGGAGTGTGTGAGCAAGATGTCTGTACTTATTTGTATTTGTCATGTTATGTATGTATATAATGTAATAGTGCATTGTTGTTATGTGTTCTATGTGTATGTCTGTCTTGGGACCCCCTTGAAAATTAGATGCTACATCTCATGGGGCTATCCTTTGATAAATTCAAATATTAAAAATTGACCCAACTGGTGCATGAGGAGGAGGAGGAGGAGAGGAGACAGGAAGTTACGTTTTTATGGGGAAGGTGCAGAAAATGGATGAAAGGAGGAAAAGGCTGTTTAGAGACAAAGGGAAGAGAAAATAGGAGATTATCAGGGTGAAGGAAAAGTGGAAGAGAAGGAGGGGGACTAAAATGAACCGAGGGGGATTAGAGGAGTGACTTCATACCTCCATCCTCCAATCATATTCCCTCTTCTCTTTCTTCTCCATGAACCTCTGAGCTCTCAGCTCTGAAACAGACTCTCACTGTGACCCCACGGTGCTTCATTCATCTCTTCCTTTGTCTTCACTCCCTGCACATTCTGTTCACCTCTCAGTCAACTCAGTTATTTGCAGTTGTTCTTTGAAACACAAATGCTGTGACCAGGACGAGGAATCACAGCCATTCACTGAGTGTGACTGATGTCCTCATGCTTCAGTTAGTATTATCTCATAGCGTGGTGAATGTGCAGATCACAACTTGTCCACAAAAGCGTTTTGGAGTTGTTAGATTGTGTATTTGATGAGGGAAAGAAAGAAAGAAAGTCCCATGCGTAGCTCCGAGCAGCTCGCAGCTCGGCTCGGCCGTTCTAAAAACAGCTTGCCCCAACAATTAAAGGTAACGGACCTATAGGGATAATGGCAATGGACTAATTTGCCAAAATGTTGAACTATCCCTTGAACTCAGGCTTAGGTGAGAAATATTAGTTAGTTACTAATATTAAGACAAGTGACCCACGCTTTAATTATTTGCGAGTCAGGTGAATTATTGTGCTGCCGCTTGGGGTTATGCTGGAGTGGGGGAAAACAAGTAGACTCCAGGCTGCTCAAAAGAAGGCTGCAAGAATTATTCTTAGATGTCCAAATGATACTCCAATTGAAGAATGATACAAAAAACTAGAGTTGTCGTATAATAGCTAGAAATGTTCTTCAATTATTTTATAACTTGCATGTTAAAAAGAAGCCAAAACTGTTGATAAGCAGATAAGACAGACATTTCAGCACAAGTGATTATGTTTCACCCAGGACTATAGGCTTGTAAAAGGATGGGGTTTTTTTTGGGCTGTGAAGTTATGGAATGGTTTACCTGATCTCATTAGGGATTTACCAGAAAAACATTTTAAACAACAGCGGTATTTAAAAAGAAAAAAAAACTATTTTATTGTAACTGTATGACTGTAATTGAGGGTATAACTTTTATTTAATATTATCTGTATAAGTTTTGTTTTGTGTGTAAAGGCCATTAATGTGTTGTATGTGATGTTTTGGTTTGTGTCTGTTCTATATTTTATTGTGTTTCAGTTCTACTGTATTGTGTTTGTATTGTTTTCTGTAATGTTTTTATGCTACAGTATGGACTCTTGGAAGAATAGCCCAACTGGGCTAAAAGAGATGCTAATGCTAGAAGATACGTGACATTACTTGGCTGATGTGAACTTAAAGGACAATTCCAGGCGAATTCAACTCGGGGGTGTATTTTCCTATCATTTTAGGTCTTACGGCTTTGAGGGCTGTAAACAGCCTAAACAGCAGAACTTACATCCACTCCCATTCATTGCTGCCGTGGCGATGCACGGACAGACGCAACTACCGCAAAACAGGAGCGATTAAACTGAAAATCTTCAGATTCCTTCTTTTAGACCTAAAATGATAGGAAAATACACCCCCGAGTTGAATTCGCACGGAATTGTCCTTTAAGGCTATGGCTAATATCTTAAGGCTAATGTTTCAACATCTAGCAAACACACAGCACCTCCTCACCAAACCCTGCCCTTACGTAAACCTACAAAGCCCCACTACCAACAGTGGCTCCTTATGGTCAGACAATGTGTAGGCCTAAGTTTAAATAAATATTGTTGATATTTCCACTGGTGTATTTACAGCACACAGAGACAATAGCCATCCTCTTCCACACACTATCTCCAGTGATGCTGTTGACTTGACTGAAAACAGGGCCTGAGCTCAAACCCCAATTGCCATTTGTCTAATAATGGCCACTTCTGTATAGCACTTCAAGCAAACATGGTGATGAAACAGCTATTACTGTGATTTTATATTGCTTCTTTTGTGATTTCAGCTAGTCTTACCTAGTCTTACTTCAGGTAAATGTGGTCACAAGGACAGAAACATATAGACAAGACTGCATCTTAAGTTAAAAACACAACCAAAGCAGCAGTAGAAAGAGCAGAATCTAACAGACTGTGACCTCTGTACTGAGCCATAGGAGGAGCCACCCGCCGCAGGTGAAAGTGTATCTTCACGGCAACATGAAGGATGGCGTGATGGGATGGATGGACAGACTGAATGATGTTCTGTTATTTGTTTCAGCAAGCAGGTGTAACACTCAGTTCTGCTGCTGCTGATTCACCTGGTAGGATGAATTAGGTTTGTAACCTTGAAACTGAAGCAAAGTATTGGGCACAGGACCATGTGTGTGTGTGTGTGTGTGTGTGAGGCATCTTTGATTTCCAGCATTAATTATTAAACAGCATGGTTAATATTTGATGGTGCTCCACCTCCACCTCTCTCTGTACTTTTTGGACGAGCTCACACATGAAATTCTCTCTATCTTTTCGCACTGTTTCTCCACTCATCTTTTCTCTGATTTAATCCCAGTTTGCCTCTTCATCTCTTTCCTTTCCATCTGTACTTAATAATAATAATAATAATAATAACAATAATATAATTACAATTATCTTTTTATTTCAAGAGCAGAGTGCTTTCCAAATGGTTTGTGTTTTCTGTCCATTGTTCATGTTTCCTGTTTTGTTTTGAAATGGCCTATTTTACTCCCTGTTGTTGCCTACCTGTGATTACCTTATGTGTCTCACCTGTGTGATTATGCCATTTGTGTCATTTTTCCCTTGAGCATGTTTCCTGTGTGCTCCTCTCTGTTTCTGTTCTCCACTCCACATGTTCTTCTTTGTGTTCTGCTACTTCTGATGACTCCCTGCCCTGGATTATTATGCTTGTTGTTTTTTTGGACTTCTCTGAGTGTTAGATTTAATTTATCCCTGGACGCTGCAGCTGCCTGTACTTATTTTTTTTTGTTGCCTTACCAGTTCACAAAAAAAACACAATCAACATTAAAAACTATTTCAAGTATAAAAAAACAAATATGCATCCATACATACATACACATACACATACACATACAAAAAAACACATTTAAGAAATTGATTAAATGTAAGAAATAACTCTCAAAGAAAGAAAAAAAAATACCTGGGTGAAGTGCGATGTAAAAAAAAAAAATTAAAGGGATAGTATCATTTTTTTAAAGTGGGGTTGTATGATCTACAAATAGCCCCTAAGTACTTTAATTGCAGTAGAAGACTCTCTGGACCTAACCAACTCACGTATCCCTCCGCCCAGGGTTAGCGCCCTCCGATCAGCAGTTGGTTAGGTCCAAATAAAAACTGTGTTTTTCCTGCACTTTGAAGGGCTGGAAAAAATTATATTATAGCGAACAATGGAACTGTGTATTTTTTTTTCAGGTAAAACCTCTTTTAGGCCGCGAAAATAGGCCGTTTCTTTGGGTCCATTCACAACACTGTATGTTGCAAATCTCTGGGCAGGGCTATTATGGGCTGGCGTTGCTAACGGGAGGAGTGCAGAGAGTCTTCTACTGCAATTAAAGTACTTAGGGGCTATTTGTAGATCATACAACCCCACTTTAAAAAAATGATACTATCCCTTTAAGGTGGGATGTAAAGGCAGCAGGTGCTGTGATGAGTGAGGACGTCTTCATTTTGGTTTAAAGCTGCTGAGTTTTAAATTTTGTTACGTTGTTGCGGCACAGGCAAATCTCCCTGGACTTGTCCTGAGTGACAGTCAAAATCCACCTGTTATCCAACCTGAGGCCTTGTTTTTTGTTCTAGCTGTATTTACTGTAAATGAAGTCCAACGTTCATATGAATAACACCAAGGAAGGGGAGATGATGCATGACCGTATGGTTTTCTGCACCAACAAACAGAGCTGATTTAAATTTGGAAATATTCCCCAGCTGATGAAAACAGGACCTACTGTCCTTCTGTTGTTCTACACTGAGGTCAACATTCAGAACAAGGCTTGCAGAATGGGTATATTATAGTGAAATATCATCTCATGGATAAAGAGACAACTCACACACACATTGATGCGGGACAAAAGTTGCTGAAAGACAGATACACTCACATCCCCACGCCTTTAATATCTGACCCAGTTGGAAGTGATGTGTAAGGGCTTCACAACACTGAAAACCACAGTGAGGTTGGGGTATCAGAGCAGGGAATGAGGGTGTGTTGGGTGTAGGGGTCCTGAAGTAATCAAAAGCCTAATCTTGCAGTGTCTTGCTGTAGATTTTGATCTTTAATTCTGGGTCTTGTTCTTTTTGTTGTGAGCAGAGAGCAGCTCCTCCGGCTGCTGTTGATCTGTGTTGGTGTTTAGATGAAGATAAAAGAGAGAGAGAATCTGAGGAGAAAATGCTGTGAAAGTCAGACTCATATTCACCCTCTCTGTATATGTGTGTGTATTATTGTCTTTGCTTATTGCTTTCAGCTCATTTCATCCCTCTCCATATTGAGTTAAATCAGTTTAATATTTTAGAACAAAAAGCTCCCATCTCACTACTTTTACAATGAGACCATCACAGCAGAAAATGGGACATATCATAAAAATATGTAAAAGAAAATCGTTAAAGCAAATTATTATGAACAAAAAAGCCTCAGTCCTAAAACTTTCAATGTGATTTTTGCATGAAAATGTGTAAATGTGAGCGTTAATGCTGCTCGATGTAAATGCAAAGCAATACAAACACAGGGAAATGGGAGAGTGTAAAAAGACAGTAATAGACACATTATTCAGAAACTGTCAAATTGCGTCATGTGTCTCAGCTGACATCTGACCTCTGCTCTGACCTCCAGGAGCCCTGTGTGAACAAAATATGGTAATACAGTGACAGATAATAACTCACAGAATCTGCCACAGTGAGAGAAAAAAATTAGTTTGAACCATTTAAAAGATTAAAAAAACATGGGAAAGGGAATAAAAAAGAGAAATCTCATATTTCAGATCATGCTTATCATAGTGGATCTCATTTGTGTTGGTTTCATCTTAATTCCAGCTGATGAAACTGCTCTCGCTGGAGTAATAGATAAGATCTGGAAACACCAGAGTCATCAGAAACATCAAAAAGATCAGTTATTTAGTTGATTAAAACCACTTTATTCTAAATATGAGTTAACATGAGACCTCAGTCATCACTGCAGGTAAACGTTTGCATACACATGTGATTTGAGTTCATGAAACATCAACCTTTCAGCCACGTCACTGTGTTTGTTGACATTTCATTATTACCACAGTCAGAAAGTTGTAACCGTGAATTGTTCTCATGCACTTTGGAGCTGACACATTGTGCATGAGCTCTTAAGTCTGATGAAACAGTTTGGGTTCACTATATTTGTATTTATATTACTTTAAATCAACAATGTAACAACATGACCTTTACATAGTCGTCTCTCTCTGCCACTCGTACATTAAATTACATTACATTGGTTCTCATTTCTGTGTGAATTTCTTTTTTTTTGTTCATTCTTGAGCTGAGTTGAATGTTTGTGGCATCACTGAGGCGATGTGTCCATGAGAATGAGGTGGTTGATGATGACGGTGATGAAGACAACATGGTGGCTCTGACTGTCAGTGGGTGGAGGAATAAATAGGTGAATAAAAAGGAAAAGTAAATTATAAACAAAACAAAACAAAACAAAACAAAACACATGGACATTACATCAGTAAATTCTGCTTTAGAAGACACAGAAATGAGAAAATAAAAAGCTTCACTCTTCATAATTCATCAGTCCAGGGCCGGCCCTAGGATGTTGGTGGCCCCCTAAACAAGGTTTTTATTTGTGGCCCTGCACTCTAAGCGCAAACACCAAATCACTGGTTAAAACTGAATACAGACGTGTTTATCCCTCTGAGGTTTGAGGCCATTTTCTCAAATTTAACATATTTTCTTAAATGTATCTTTTTAAGATACTTGCAGATGTAACAATACTCAAGTGTTTTATGTCTAAATATTAGAACCTCCGCTGTAAGCACACTGAGGCCAGTTTGTCCTAGAACACTGTAGAAAGAAATAATTTAGGACAAATGCTGGAAATTTGAGGTCTGCTTTTTGAAAAAATGTCAAATCCCTTGTGAAAACACTCCTTCAGTCATGAGAATGAACTGTTTTGGTGCTTGAAATAGGATATGAATACAGTAATAGATAAGTGTAGAAAACAAGTCTAAAGTTAAATTTTGTAAGATTGTTTTTTGAGCACAAATGTTGTCATTCTGCCGTTCTATTTTCACCAAATGTCTCAAATGTGAGATAAAAGAAGCTGAATATTGACTTCACATTACATATAAAGCTCATAGCTGCACGTGCAGACCTCAGGATGTTTAAATGACTTGATGAACCCCGGTACCTTTCTGATCATGTGGCCCCCCACCTAACGGCTGTGGCCCTAAACAACCACATAGAGGGTTTATGCCAGGGGCCGGCCCTGCATCAGTCTGTTTCACTCCTCTTCCTCTCCTCCGCCGCCAGGTTGATGTACATTTTTGGACCAACAGGGGGCGACGTTGTTTCACACAGCAGCTGAGAGAGAGAAGCAGACCCAGTCCAACAGACTGGTTTCAACTGGACCGGACGGGAAGAGGGGAAGACAGAGAAGACTGATGAGGACAAAGTTGTATGGGTTGGAGAAAACGTGGTAGCAAGGAAGAGGGGATGGTGGAGGAGAAGAGAAGGTGAAAAAGAGAGAAAAACAAAATGAAGAATGAATGAGAAAATTATTCTAACTCTCCTCTTTCCTTCCTCCTTCCTCTTCTCCTCCCCCCCCCCCCCCCTCCTGAGCGGAGGATGGAGACAGTAATGAGAGCTGTGACAGATTGCAGCAAGTTATCAGCTTCCCGATGCTGCTCCCTCCATCCTGACGGAGAGCAAGAGGTAGAAAAGACTTCACTCTGGTTTCACTCCTCTTTCACCTCCTCTACTCCTCCCTCGTCTGTCCATTAGTTTGCTTCTCTTCCCTCCGTTTCTCTCCAACCTGTATTTTTCTCCCTCTCAATCTTTTCCATCTTTTAATCTTCAGCCACACTTTACTTTTCAACCTCCTCTTTCCTTCTGTTCTCCATCTCTCCGCCTCTTTTCTGTCTCCTCCTTTATCTGACTTGTCATCCCTTCACCCCTCCGCTCTCACTTGTCCCTCTGTTCATCCATCTTTTCTCCTCTTCCTCCTCTCTCCCTCTGTCATCACATTCCAATGTTTTTTCTCTCCTCTGCTCCTCCACCTTTTCACTCCTCTCTCCTCACCTCCTCATTTCTTCATTTTTTATGAAAACCATTTTTCACCTCTCTAAAGGATGAAAACCTCACCACCACCACCCCCTCAATCTTTTCTCTCTCCATCCCTCCATCATGCAGAGACTCCGTAACAGTTGTCGTCCCAGAGGGAAACCATACGGGTGTCATCCCGCTCGCCCACAGTTACTGTAAATACAAAGCGCAGATACACGGCTGTCTCCACATATATGACGGGAAATATATGAGGAGGAGGAAGAGGAAGAGGAGAAAAAGGAAGAGGAGGAAGATTTAATATCGCTGAGGGAGGGTAAGGGGGGTCACGATGAGAGAACAGAAAATATTTCAGCTCAGAAAACAGTAAAGAGTCTTTGACCAAGAGGCTGACATTGACCAGGTGGGATGGAAGGTCGGTGGGGGAGAAGATTGGAGGAACCACGGTCGAAGGTGAAGATCGGTCGTGGACAGTCGAGAGGTTTTGTTGTGTGGATGAGAGAGGGATGAGAGAGTGTGAGGAGACAAAGGCCGAGGTCAAAGGGTCACCATCATCTCCTCTGTGACCTCTTCTCCTCCATGGAAACGTCATGAGGTCAAAGGTGAAGGAGAATTCATCAAGACTATAAGGAGAGAGGACTCCCACTGCACTGACAGAGGGAGATTTCAACTTTACTGATAAGACGTGGAGGTTAAAGCAGAAGTAAGTGATATATTTGTGTTAATCTAAGTCTTAAATAGTTGTATCTTCCGACAGCAATCACTTACATAGAGTGTTTGGTCTGAAACACGGGTCTCTCAGTCACTCTACTCTGCTCTGAGCCCAGGAGAAAACATTTATCGTATCCTACAGTTTTTATCCAATGAGGAGAGAGAACGGCATGCAGGGCTGTGTGTGCAGCCAAGGAACGCCGTGAATGTGGCGACGTAGCGACGAGGACTGTTATGGTGCGTTCAAGGAAACTCGTATTTTTCCGACCGTGAAGTCGTACCAGTTCGATCTGGTACGAGTTCACGGGTCAGAAGTTACGAGTGGCCGTTATAGTGACTTTCACAGGTAAAACAGGTTGGAAAAACACGAGTGGGTTGCCTGGAACGCTACAAAGTCGTAAGTTGTGACTTGAAGCTGTAATTTACGATTTCAAAAGCCTGCCTGGAACGCAGCATTAGCGAAAACGACCGGACCACTTACTTCTGCTTTAATTCTCGCTTAAAGGGATAGTAGCATTTTTTAAAGTGGGGTTGTATGATCTACAAATAGCCCCTAAGTACTTTAATTGCAGTAGAAGACTCTCTGCACTCCTCCCGTCAGCAACGCCAGCCCATAATAGCCCTGCCCAGAGATTTACAACATGCAGTGTTGTGAATGGACCCAAAGAAACGGCCTATTTTCACGGCCTAAAAGAGGTTTTACCTGAAAAAAAATACACAGTTCCATTGTTTGCTATAATATAATTTTTTCCAGTCCAGGTCCAAATAAAAACTGTGTTTTTCCTGCACTTTGAAGGGCTGGAAAAATTATATTATAGCGAACAATGGAACTGTGTATTTTTTTCCAGGTAAAAACTATTTTAGGCCACGAAAATAGGCCGTTTCTTTGGGTCTGTTCACAACTATGTATGTTGTAAATCTCTGGGCAGGGCTATTATGGGCTGGCGTTGCTGACGGGAGGAGTGCAGAGAGTCTTCTACTGCAATTAAAGTACTTGGGGGCTATTTGTAGATCATACAACCCCACTTTAAAAAAAATGCTACTATCCCTTTAACCATGAAAGTGAACAAACAAGGGATGACATGTTGGAATACGAAAACATTAATCAAATGATTATTAAACCCAAAATAAGCAGCTGAGGAAGAACCAGAATAAAAGTCCCAAAATGAAGGACATTCATGAAATGGCTGCAGACAGATTCGATTCTCTGATGTCGATTTGTAGAAGGTCACTTTGTAAAGCCAGATTGTTTTGTATAATCTCTAATTAACTATATTAATTTATTATGATGTGTGTTGCTGACCTCTGGGCCAGGTCTCTCTCGTAAATGAGATCTCAATCTCAATGGATCTCTATCTGGTTAAATAAATGTTCAATAAAAAGAAAGAAAGAAAAGAAATATGGCTACCCTGCCTGGCTAACGCTGAAGATGTTGCACTCAGAGCCCCCCCCCCCCCCCCCCCCCCCCCCCCCCCCCTTCATGTTCTTTCACAGTAAGGGAATGCCCCAGCATTTATTACTATTACTACCACCACCACTACTACTATTAATATTAATAATGATAACACTAATTCACAGTATTACAAGCCCATGTTGCTCAGACAGAGACAGTGAAGGTTAATACATTAGATTCATCCATGGAGACATTTGCATTTGTTTATTATTCAGTTGTTTTTCACGTGACACCTTCAACACTCACCTGCACCGTAAACACATATATAGACACACATGGTCCTTTAAGTGTCTCATAATTTTGTAAACATGGTGGAGACTCCATTAGCTTTGAATGCCTGAACAGTTCATGTAGTTTGAATGCTTTTATGTAAATGTGGTAATGACTGAGAAGCATTTTGCCGGGAATAAAAGGAGCCTTTTACAGACGGATGTGGAGATACGGAGCCTCCGAGCTTCAGATGGAGATTTTCCTTCACCTCCCGAGTGAATATATGAAAGATTTTAGGAAATAACTTGTGGGCTGTGTGCAGCTCAGCTCGCGCCTTGATCACACTTAACGTGCTGAGTGTGTTATCCTTTAATCCCGCCGTGGCTCATTCCTTCAGAATTAGAGAATCTGTTTCCGCTGCATGATTTAGTTGCAGACATATCGTGATGTGATGCATGTAGATTTATTCTACTTATGCAGTGATAATGTTTCTACAAACCGACCTCAGTCTCCATCAAACCAGCTCTGCTCCAGCTTCGGTCTGAGGTTTGTCTGCAGCAACATTTAAAGCTGCTTGGAAAATGTCTGCAATACAAAAACAACATCAACAACTGTCATCAATCAGTAAAGCATGAAGAAAAACAAACTAACATTATTAAAAACATGATGTCCAGCTGGTGACCGTTATTATAAATTCTTGAGAGTCTAAAACAGAAGAAATCAGTATAACACTGTTAATGCATGACTGCTTTACTGGAAATTTGTGGGAAAAGTTCACATGAACAACCTAACATGCCCGTGGGGGCCACTGTGGGGATTAGAAGGTTTATGGAGGGACAGTGTGGGCAGGGCAAAACCCACACTGATCCCATGTGGATCCCACGTGGGTTTGCACACAAGGGTCCACGCGCCCTTTGACCTTTGGGGTCTCTATGTTGGTTTTATGTGGGCAAGCTCAATAATGAGCTTCCCTGGAGAATGCCCACATGCCCCCCCTGTGTATTAGCCCATGTGGGGCCTACAGCAGTTCAGCCGTGTTTGCACCCCAAGAGGATTTTCTGTTGTCAACCCAGCCCACATGTGCCCCACATTTCATGGTAGTAACGGGGCCCTATTTTCTGCCCTACGATGCGGTGTAGCTCCATTTGACTATCAAACCATCGCCCACTGGATGCTACAGTAGGGTTTGCTCCGATCTGTCTCCGACCCAAGATCGCGGGAGAACTACAAACTATCGTGAGAACAGCCAGGCTGATTTACTGTCCAACATTACTCCTCAACATTTTACTTCCAGTTTGGTTCCTCCTGTAGAACAGATGTGTTGTATCATAAAATATTGTGATTTTTCCACCTTAGTGATTATTTTTCTTTCATCAAATTAATGTTGACAAAGTGATGATTTCCAATTGGAAGTTTGTCCGTTGTTTTATTTTGAAGTTTACTGGATGCTCTGTGCGTTTGACTTCCTGTGTGGGGCGATCTAATTAACATGCTTATCTGCGTTATCTGGCAAAAATAGACTTGCTGTTTATTCCTGTCGGACTGCTGGAGCTATGACGGACTAAAGACGCATTATAGAGAGACTGCAGCACACGCGATTTGAATGACTTGAACGGCAATGAATTGCTCTGCCGTTCATAACACTATACTATACTTAAATAAAGTGATGGTGAATGTGTGGAGGATTTTTTAAAGCATTATTAGAAAGTGTCTACACTGCCGGACAAACAACAACAGCAATAGCAATAAAAAAGACTGCTGCTCAACGATGCAATGTGCAATGATCTAAACTGTTGCATAATGAATACGTTGCCTCAAAAGTCTGGCGGGTCCTGCTCTGCAGTGGAGACAAGGCGAGCGAGAGGTCCGATGGTTCAAGGCCCTCTGGACTGTCCAGGTGTCAGGTGCCATTAATCCATTTGTTCAAAGTGGAAACACTCCATCATGGTGCTGATGATTGTTTCACTTGTCATATAAAATCTACCTGTGATTGTGTTGATAAATACTTCAGAATTTCTCCCAACATTGTTGTTACTGCATTTTAATGATGCTACTGCAGTTCCTAACTCTAACATTTTGTTATTTGAACTCTTTAAAAATCCAACATGAGGACACAAAAAGCTGACTTCACTGTGTAGCAGAACCCAAGCTGAACTGCAGTAAAACATGTTGGATATTAAATCTTACATAATAAATAAAGGTGTTTTCAAAGTTGCTGTAATTTTTAAGCCCCATGTGTGCACCATAGTATGAATGTTAAGCCTCTGGTTTGTCTGTAATAAATATAGTAAGTGCAAGAGACAAAGAGGAGGAGGAGCAGCAACAGTAACTGAAGCTGCAGTGACAGTCGGTCCAGGGAGGGACGTTAACATCCTGTGACTGACAGATGATCTCAGGTAAAGAAGAACCAGATCACAACACTAATGAGCAGTTAGCAGCACACGTGGAAACACACACACACACACACACACACACACACACACACACACACACACACACACCCCAGCCCCAGAGGAAGAAGCTCCCTGACGATGATCAGCAGGTTCCAGGTTTCAGGAGCAGGTTCCAGATTTAGTCTCTGCAGAGCCGCGCTCATTAAAACATGGCAGAGCTGCTGCCTGGAATCAACCTGAGCCTGTGACCCACTTTACTCTGAGTGCTACCTGTGGACACACATACAGTAGGTAGCACACACACACACACACACACACACACGCACGCACACACACACACACACACACACACACACACACACACACACACACACACACACACTTCATGTGGAACACATACAAGTTGCAACACACTCTGAATGGTGAGGCGCTGCACTGAGCTCTCTGGACGATTCACTGGTTGGTGGATCAATCAATCAATCAATCAATCAATCAATCAATCAATCAATCAATCAATCAATCAATCAATCAATCAATCAATCAATCAATCAATCAATCAGGCTTTATTTGTATAGCACTTTTCATGCCCATATGGCAGCTCAAAGTGCTTCACATGTTAAAAACAAGCAATATAGGGGACACATATTGGGAGACATATAGGGAACACATGTTAGGGAGATAAATTCGCAAACACATACACATTCACACAATAATTTTAGAACAATGGATTTTATGGGGGAAACGCTATATAATATTCACTCATTTACATTGGGGAAAACACTAGATAAAATGTGAAGTAAAATAAATAAAATTGAGAAGAGGAGAAAGACACTAGGTAAAATGAAGTAAAATAGATAGAATGAGAAGATAAGAGAGATACTAGATCAAATGAGGTAAAATAGATAAAAAGAGAAGACGAGAAAGACACTAGGTAAAATGAAGTAAAATAGGCAGGTGTAGTGGGATAAAATAGAGAAAAGAATGGATGAATTAAAATAGAATAAAAAAAGATAATAATAGTAAACAAATAAATAATAAAATAAGATAAATTAAATTAAATGCATGTTTCAGAATAATAGAAATAGTACGAATCAGTTAAAAGCAAGGCTAAAAAGGTAGGTCTTCAGTTTGCTTTTAAAAATGTCCAGATTCTCTGCTGGATCAACAGACTGATGACACTGAGAGAGACAAAGATAGAGAAAGAGAAAGAGAGAGATAGAGAGAGAGAAAGAGAAAGAGAGAGAGAGAGAGATGAGGGGGGCAGTGAGGACAGAGAGAGGAAGAAGAACCTGCCTCTATGATTGACGTCTCTCTCTCTCTCTTCAGAAACACCTGTTTGTGTTAATTACAGCTGTTAAACACCAGTCATTAAAAACACTCATTTTTGAGTGCATTAAAGAAGTAATTATGTCAAATGGATGTTGACGACGCTGGGTCGTTCATTAAGCTCTTCAAATAAATGATCCATAAAAATTAAAAATGACACCACTTACTGTCGCTGTTCTCTTCGCTCTCTCTGTGACTCCATCAGGAAACTGACGGCTTTAATCAGGTCAGAGGAAACATCATGAGTTCAGCTCAGCTCTGTTTGTTGTTGCTGTTTTAAACTCAATGTGAAAATAACCGTGTATAGTATAAAATATAAGATCTGTGAATCAAATTCTACCAAATAATGAACATTTACAAGCATCGGTGTTTAAAAAGTCTCGTTCTCTCTTAGTTTTTAGCTCCCAGGAGTCAAGTGACCTTGAAAGACGTTTCACAGTCCTGTGATTGGCTGATGGCTACGATGATGCTCCTTCCTGTCAGAAATAAAGAGCATGAATGAAATAAAACATCAAGACACTAAACAATCACTGACAGAAAGGCCAATCACTTTATTATCAAATACTGCAACATGGCTGCGAGATGCGGTTGCAGGTGAATGAGAATCAGAAACAATAAGGTTTGGGAGGTTACATCTCTCAACTGATGATGCTGTGACCACTAACACACACACACACACACACACATACGCACACATACACACACACATACACTGACAACATTGCTAATGAGCATTGGAGGTTGAGCTGTTGCTCCCTTGTCCTCCATGCTCTGCTGCAAACAGGATAAACATGGACTTAATCACAATCCTCCGAGGAATCTGACGACCTTTATAACTTTACTGTTGACTTTGTGTGTGTGTGTGTGTGTGTGTGTGTGTGTGTGTGTGTGTGTGTGTGTGTGTGAGAGAGAGAGAGAGAGAGAGAGAGAGAGGTTTATGTGTGTGCTTGTTCAAGTTCATGACATTATTTCCTGTAGTTCACAAAGATACTCTAGTTTCACATCAACGTAAACAGTCAATTTAATAATCAACCTACAGCACATGTATTTGACCATGTATAACTTTATTGACATGTTACACTGTGATTTACTGTATGGTGCAAAACAGGAAGTGGGTGGAGCTCCTGTGGATCTACAGTGGCTCTAAGAGTTCAAAACAAATGCAAAGACACAAATATTCTACAAATTCAGAAAACAACTTAATTAATTTACCTCACAATGGATGTGTTTCTGGACACACAAAAAAAGTGATGGACTGTCAAAACACGTCTTTTCCAGTTCCAGAAGAAGCCCATTCAGTGTCCAGCTCAAAGTTTATGAAGTGTAACATTGGGGGGCGGAGCTTCTATTAACTGCAACAGGAAGTGTAGAGACGCCATCTTGAGCTGCATCCGTATCAGTCGCCACACGTCCAGGAAAACAAACACGTGTCTGTTACCAGGTAGAGGATGATGAGGACGAGCATCGCCATCAGTCATCTGTATGTGTGTGTGTGTGTCCACCCTGCCAACCTTGAGCTGAAGAATGACTCCATAATTGTTGCTCATGCTCCGCTCTGTATCTACACTAGGTCATTACACTGCAAAAACTCAAAATCTTACCAAGAACATTTGTCTTATTTCTAGTCAAAATGTCTCATTTCTAGTCAAAACAAATCTCATTATACCTAAAATAAGAAACATCACGTAAAAAGTAGCTTGTTTTTGACAGTTTTTACTTCTTTCAAACATATTTTCACTTGAAATAAGTAGAAAAATCTGATAGTGGAGCAAGTTTTTCTTTCTTATTACAAGCACAAAAAACTTGCTTTCACTGGCAGATTTTTCTACTTATTTCAAGTGAAAATTAGTTTGAAACAAGTGAAAATGATCTAAAAACAAGTTAATTTTTAGGTGATGAGTCTTATTTTAAGTGGAAAGAGATTAGTTTTGAATAGAAATGAGACATTTTGACAAGAAGTAAGACAAATATTCTTGGAAAGATTTTGAGTTTTTGCAGTGTAGTTATTACAAACACACACACACACACACACACACATAATTCAGAAATTCATATTAGTGATTATAAACACACACGTTTGTTGGTTTTTCTGTAGCTATGAGGACGTGAAGTCTTTACCGGCCTGAAACTCTGAACCCACCCGACTCAATCCTCACACACACACACACACACACACACACACACACACACACACACACACACACACACACACACACACACACACACACACACACACACACACACACACACACACACACACACACACAGATGCGACTGCTCCTTCATCCGTAGTGCTTGCACTGTCTCACTTAATGCAGGAACTGTCACTCCTGCCAGTTCACTGAAGCCTGTGACTCTTTTGTTCTGTAGCAAATGTCAACTCAACAATATTTAAAAAGTTACTGTGGCTTCAATTTAATTGTTGCAGTTACTTATTTTGTATTAATCGAATTCTGTGGATTCACCTCCAGCAAAGCTTCATATTCACCAATATCATACTATATTTGTGTGTGTGTGTGTGTGTGGGTGTGTGTGTGTGTGCATGTGCGAACACCCATAAAATTACTGTTGTCATTTTGCAGCAGACTGCGTATATCAAATCCTGTGCACTGACCTTAACTGTCACCTGTCTCTCTCTCACAGGCATACACACTCTCACACACACATTATAAATTAATAGGTGTATCCACAATCTTGTAAGTGTAGTGACCCAAGTCAGTATCGATGTACTGTATCATTCCCGTGTGTGTGTGTGTGCAACTAAGTGTGTGTGAAATATATTAGATGTTTAAATATTCATCGATCTCTCCTGCAGGTCTCACAGCTCGGGGGCAGTGATAGTGGGTGGGTGGGTGGGTGGGGGGGGGGGGGGTCACCTCTGTGTAGCAGCTTCTACCATTAGGCCACGCCCCTCTGTGTGTCTATTACTGTAACTGGTACAACGTTCAGTATTATTGGTAAAACTTTTCCACTTTATCATTGTGTGTGTGTGTGTGTGTGTGTGTGTGTGTGTGGTTACTACATGATGCTGTTAAAAATGACCTTGAAAATCAGGTTTTAGACCAGATGAAGTGGAATGAACCGTGTGTGGACACACGTTGATGTTTAGTCTAATGTTAATAGAACTTAGCATATTAACACTTGCTAATTACAGCTGTTCTCAGTCAGGCCTGCTATTGTTACATAGCCTATGTCATCTG
Source organism: Trachurus japonicus (assembly GCF_045865225.1). Classification (NCBI taxonomy): domain Eukaryota; kingdom Metazoa; phylum Chordata; class Actinopteri; order Carangiformes; family Carangidae; genus Trachurus; species Trachurus japonicus. Next base: position 19,820,941 of record NC_140911.1, read on the forward strand.
GATATATAATGGTCAAAAATATATCTATATGATGGATTTTAATTTGGTGTAACATGTGACAACCATCTACTCGTATGTATATTTATTTAATTCATATGTAACATATACAGGCTAGGCATATTGTCAAAATAAGAAAATGTTCCAATTTCTAATATGTTTTGAATATAAGTTTGACATACATGTTTTTGTTTTATAAATATATAAATTCTGTATATGCACAGCTCCAGACAGCTCTGACTGTCTACACATACATTACTTCATGAACCAATCACAGATCATTTATTTGGCACAATAGCAATAAAATAAAATAGAATTGTAATTAACATAGCGTGTATACAGTATATACCTATGAATCCTGATGTCAGTTCAGAGTTAATTCTAACATGACGTAGCTTTATGAGTGTGTTGTGATAGGGGAAAAAGGTTATGAATGATACATAAAGAGTAAAGAATGAAATCAGATTTTATTACTGGTCCCTGTTAATCCCATGTGAATTCACCAGAATGACAGTCTCGTTGCCTTTTCATTCTCTCTCTCACTCTCTCTCTTTTCTTTTTCACAAATATGCATGAATGACTTTTCCCTTCAAGTCTAATCGAATACACAAATCCTCCAAGCGCCTGGTTAAGGTCACGTCTGTTTGCGTGTTTCAGACAGAGCTGTTTGTCAAAATAAAGCCCGGCACAGAGAAAAGAGATTGTTATTAAGAGACGGCCATTATCACATGGAGGCTCGGCAGAGATGGCAGCGAGCCACTTAAAGGACAACACAGAATAATTCTTCACAAATTACAGGCTTTAAGGCTTTAAGGTGCCACAACAGACGCCTGCAGGAGGACACATGCTGCGTCTGCATATCTGCCTGCGACACACACATGCACGTTTGGCTTCCTTTCAACACTGGGGAGGAAGGGAAGGAGGAGGTGGAGTGACAGAGGGACGAAGAGGAAGAGTGACTGTGACAGGGAGGAGAGAGACAAAAACCAGATTCAAGAATCAGAGTCTACTCCTTTTTGATTATTTCCTCCTCCATTACAGTCATTTCCCGTTCCACAGTCAAAGAATATATCAAACATCTGCGTGTGAAGAAGTGTTTTTGACATTTGTCCTTTAGACACCAAAGTCTAATCAGAGTTTGAATGTTGGTGTCAAATCTGAGGAAGCTCAGTCAAGGTTTCACCAAGACTTTGAGTCCATGAGAAGGAGCTGGACGCCCAGTAAACAACATGGCTGCCACTCAATACTGCATCAAATGATAGAAAAGAGAAACCAGTGAAGTCACAGCAGGGGTGGATTATTGTGTTACTCTATTTAAAAAGTGTGAGTGAGGGACTCTGACACGGAGGTGGAGGTGTAGGATAGGGCATAGGGCAGCCCCCCCCTCCCCATGACACACACGCACATCTTTTACAGTTCGAAAACTTTGTGGGCTCAGACTGTAATTGCAAAACAACAAGAAAACCTGCGCATACTGACGACACGGAAGAAATGGCATGATTTGAGCTCTACGCAGGCAGAAATCAACCCTGCTATGCGCGCGCAAATTTGCCGTTGTGCCCCCCCCCCCCACTTCTGAAACTAAAGTTTTGCCCTTGGATGTACTTAATGAAAATGTCTCACTGAACATTTTCATTTTTTAAAAACATGTTTTTAAATGTTGTGTTTTTTAGAATCTTTGGCAAAAACAAGTAAATGGGAGCAGTATAGATAAATAAATTTAGTTAAAGTTAGTTAAGCTTTAACTGTGTAGGCTACACCAAATATAGCTTCCTGTTCCAGGTCAGGTGTGGCAGTCATATTTGCAGGTGGGGGCGTGGCCTGAACAATGGAGGGTGAGTGGTGAAGGACAGAGAGAAGGAAACAGTGGAGCTGCCACCACTGGAGAGCAAACTGGTTGTTCTCCGTAGAGTAAAACATGAGTTTCTGGAGTCTGGACTTTCACGCCTGAAGATGAGGCACTAAGGATCAAACTCGAGACTGTTAGCTGCTGCTTTGGGCTGTGAGACAGTTGAGGATTTGTGTCTAAGCCTGTGGACTCAGGTCCTCAGGGCCCCCCTTGAGGCCTGGGGCTCTTTCTCTGTTGTGATGTGTGGATCTGCTGATTTTTTCTGTTGTTTGTGTGTGGGAGTTTGTTTGTTTCTGAATCAGCAGCTTGTTTGTTGTTCTTTTTTTTTTTTTTTACCGCAGCTTGTTGTTTTATTTGTTATGTGTTTTCACATATTTCTGAATCTGCATCATTTCTGAATTTGAGGCTTGTCTCCCCTGATGGAAAGTTTCGAGCTGCTGCAGATCATTTGTATCGTCAGCCACCGCAGATATGACAAAAACTAAAACTTACCAGAGCCTTTGTTTCCTGTGTTCTCTCTCTGCCTGTGTTTATTGACAGAAATTTAAACTGACTGACTATATCTTTCATTGTCTGTAAACACACTGAAGAACGCATCACCCTTAGTGACTTCCTCCGAAAGCCACAGGTGTTTTTGTTGTGGACTGAGGAATCCCATTAACCTTTTAGAGGCTTTGTAATTTCTAGACTCTGGTCCTGCTGACTGAGGTGTTGATAAGCTCCCATCACAGAGTCTTTATCAATATGTCAGATCGTTTGGAGGCATTTGCATCCTGAGTGTTTATTTTGATTCATAATCGAGGATGTTTTTGTTGCTTTTGGCTCTTTTCTGTCTTTGTGAGTTTATTTGCATGAATTCTCTGGGATTGTTTTTAATTGAACATCTGGACAGCAGCAAAAATCAGCCACACTTGAGTGAGATTTAAATTTTTGTAGTTTGTTGAAAGAAATGCAGCAAAATGTATTCACTTCACAGTGTGTTCAGTTTATTACCATTTGTCCTACACCGGAGTGCCTCACATGCAGACTATTGAATAGATTATACAGTTTAGATGTCCCCTTAAATGCCTCACATGCATAATTTACAGATGCCCCTTAAACACCCTGCATGCAGACATCTTATCAGCCATTATGGGGGCATTGAAGCAGCAGCAGTGACTGTGTTGTGTCTTTATGCAGGTATTAGGAGGTTTATAGTTGTCATTGCAAAATGTACAATTATGAGGAGCTCCTGTTCCTCTTGGAGGCCCACACCTTTGTCTGTGTTCTGATGGTTGACAGGTTGAATTGTGACTTTGCGAAAAATAGGCCTGCTCTGATTGGCTGCTGAGTGACACATGGGACACTTTTTTTTTCTTGAACTCCTTCTGTCCCCCTGAGTTATAGCATCTTGTGGCAACATGCCTGTGTGCACTCAGAGGTGTTACCCACCCTTTAAAAAGATGTTCATTGAGTGTCATCAGCAGCTGTGTGGTGTCTCTCCATGTCACTCTGAGGTGCGTTTGTGTACTTGCATGCCTCAGAAGTGTTTTCACCCCTGACTTGCTGTACCTCTAATATAATAACCCACCATTGTCTCATGATTACCAATCATCACCGACACAGCATGAGCCCCGCCCCACCCCACCTCGGTCTACTCTGTTTTCCCTCAGTCCTATTGGAGGGTTACAGCAGGCGGCTCCTGTTTTGTCTACAGGGTTATCAAGCATCAGGCATTAAACCACAGTGACAGGACCAACAGCAAAATGGAGCTATCAGCCTTGTCACCCACCAGCAGAAAAGAGGTGTTAAAAAAAACAAAAACAAAGACTTTCTATCCTGGTGTCAATCAGTGTGTTGGCAGCCTGCTGACTGATGCTGTAGCCTGAGGGACGACACACAGCACAGTTTACAGCCATTTATCAGACACCTCCCAGACTCTGATTAAACTCTGTCACCAACTTTGGACACAAAGTTCAGGTTCAATCAGAGATAAAACCATCTCTCTGATGCTCCTGCAAACATCCTCCAACCTTGAATCTCATCCTTGCCCATGACATCATTTGCATAATGAGGAAATTTAATTGAGACCAATGCGGGTCAATCACTTTCATGCAAGATGCAAGATTCATTTAATTAAAAACATGCAAGTGAGTCCATTCAGGATTCACATATTGAATTGGAATATTTAAGCAGCTAAAATGGTGCCAACAATTTCACTCACTGTGCTACCTCTTGGTTAGGTCTGATAAATGTCAGAGAGAAACCAGGACGTGCTGTATGTGGACTTCTTCTGTAACCATGGATCTATTATGAATACATCCATGTCTGTAACTTAGATTTTGTACCTCACATAGTGACATCATAGACATGCAAACAGGTTACCAAGGTAACATCTGTCCCTCTCTGTTCAGATAGATCAGGATGAGATGACTGACATGTCAGTAGAAAATGTGTCATGTCCAGCAGGAGGTTGTTGCAGTTTGTGATTTCTGTCACCTGCAGTCATGAATATTATAGTTTGAAATTTTGTGAATTGTAAGAGTGTTGAATTTTACCATGCAGTAAACCAATCAGCCTTCCAAGCAACAAAGATGACTGCCATGTCATTTTTCATGTTGTAAGCATGTAGCTTTTATTGTTTTCATTTTTTATGCCAATGCAATTCAGTTTGCAGTTTAGTGAGGTTAGCATCGCAGCTGTGTCGTACAACACGAAGGTCGCTCTCGTCTATGGCTATTCACACATATACGTATATCTCCATCATTCACACCTTTTTGCACAGGTGAAGGAGAGTCAGACTTTGAGGAAAAGTCTCTGGTGACACTCATCAACTTTGGGTCTGTTGCCACAGAACAATTTGTCCTTTTTAACCTCAGATGTTCTTTAGATTTTTGTTTGTTCTTAATCAGACTAAAAAAAACAACTTCACATTGATCTAAAGTTTCTAACCTCCACTCCTCCTCTCCTCTGTCCCTTGCCCTGTAGCTATAGCAGCATGTTTCCATCGTGACAGTCTCCAGGAGTGTGGCAGTGACAGTTTTACGGTGTCACCTTGGTGACGGTTGTTCAGGTGATGGAGGAGGTTGTTAAGCGGAGTGGACGTGTGACACTGACGCAGCAGGAGGCACGGTGAGCGCTGCCAGTGCCCCACTCACCGTCTCCCAGGCTCCTGATGCCAGGTGTGATGTCATCATGTCCTACAACCACCATATTGGAAGATGCAGGCAGCTCTACTGAGAATCTATTAGTTTACTGACTTCTAATGACCAGGGAATAATCCTATAGTAGCTACCACAAGAGTTTAATCCTCCTCACACCCTTTCAGTTCACTATAACAGAGGCCTCTGCAAGCTACAATTTCCATGATCCTCAGCTGCTGTTGCTATGGAGAAGAAGCCTGTTAGTCAGGAGACTTAGACTGTGTTCGAAATCATCCACTCACTCACTCACTCCCTCCCTATCCACTACATCATGTATATGATATAGTGGACTACATCATGTACACGATGTAGGGAACGACGGGAGGAGAATTCGGACACTAGACGGTAATTTTCTGGACGTGGTTGCGTCAGCTGATGCGCCAGGTGTTAGCGTGTTAGCGTGTTAGCCTACTGCTGTGACGGAAGCAGACGCAGAGAATCATGTAAACAAACCATGGATGTATGAAACAAACCGGACACATAAAAATAAAATAATAAAAACCAGACCCTTACGGGAACATTTGAGGATGTGATTCTGTGTGGTTGTGTTACTCGGACAATAAACTGTTGAAATATCGGAAGTTTGGTTTGGTAAACTATTGTTGTGTGTCCTGACCGTGAGCCGTTAGCGGCTCTGTGGCTATTAGCTTAGCTCGTCAGATCGTATTTACTACATATTCTACTACAGTTTCTTTATTAGATTGATTTAATGCTGCCTGTTAATGTTCGGATGCTGCTGTCCAACTCCTGCTCCTCGGGCGAGGCAAACGGAGCGAAGGCAAATACGTCTGAGGAGTTTTTTTGGTAAATTGCCTAAATAAATCGTAGCTAACATGCTAATTAGCTTCCTTTTCTTCTCTGGCAAAACACGACCGCATTGCATTGTGGGATACGGGAGTAGAAAGTAGTGTACATCGCTTGTTCACTCAATTTCGCGGTGCATTGTGGGTGTTTTGTCATCCACTGTCATACACTACAAAATGGCGAACACATATAGGCTAGTGCACTACGTCCGTGATAGGGGGTGATTTCAAACACAGCCTTAGTGAAATGACCGTTACAGAGTGGATAGAAGCAAAAAAAAACAAAAAAAACTAAGAGCCCTTAAAACATGTAAAATATCATATTACAAGATCATCAATATCAATGAAATGACCAGTGACCCAAACTTCCTCAATGGAGGCACTGTGCTTTGAAAAACAACAAGTGCAGGAGATTTTTTTTGTAGCCTTGCCCAGATCTTTGTCTTGCTAAAATTCAGTCTCTGAGCTCTTGGGGCAGTTCCTTTGACCTCATGGATCTCATTTTGCTCCATTATGCAAATGAGCTGTACAGTCTTATTTAGACAGCTGTGTACCTTTCCAAATCTTGTCCAAACTATTTAATGCAACACAGCTGGAATCAAATGAGGGTATAGTTAGTATGGAACCATCTCAAAGATGAATGAAGAAATTGATGGCACCTGAATGACCCATGAGTTTGTGCGCTCATCAAGCACCTTTTTGACAAAGTCCTGGTATTGTTTCTTTCCCGTGTCTTTAAAGATGTGCATTGTATTTACCACAGATGTGCAGTTGCGGCTGTCAAGAGTGACAAGATCTCTGAAATCATCCAAGAAAGGATTGCCCATTCTAGTAATAGATTATTGCTTATAGATAATCAATTTACTACATAATAACTTTGTTTAATTTATAATCATTGATAATAACTTGGGAATGATAAAGCTCCAGTGCTTTTCTACCCCTTCCAGATGTTTTGTAATCCACTCTTGAAAGTGCAGTGTCTTTATGGAGTCTTAGCACAGTTAATCCATCATAATATTTAATGAGAATGTGAATACTTTTAGTAAGGCATTCTGTTTTATAGTTATAATTTGGAAGGTTACTGGTCAGTGCACAAATTAAAAGCAGATTTGGCTTAATGGCCTAAAAAGAGCATAAGACCATCAATTATCTTCTTAAGACTCGTCCTTGAAGTTGATAAAGAGAATATTGTTCTCTGTATGGATTTTTCAAAAGATTCTGGTGGGCTCATAGGCTAAAATCCTTTAGTGGGTACTGACGAAGGCTTTTATCCACCCGGTAACGGTAAGAGTGCAAAGTCACCGGACTATGTTGGAGGGACAAATTTTTATTGTTGAACTAGGATGTATTGAATCATGAATGATCCACCTGTTGGAGTTGTTGTTATACTACTACTTCTACTACTATGAAATTATAATAATCGTAATTGGGGTCAAAAGATCCTGTTCCAGTGTCCTGTCCTTCTGAACCAACAGAAGCAGGATGCTCAGTGAAGTCCCTCCTCTCTGAGTGTAAGTGGTCGATCAGCTGCATCAGCTGTTTCAGCTGGAACCTGTGGCGAACTGAGCAGCTTGTTCACTTTGTGAGCTGATTGATGTCGACAGTGAATTTACAGTAAAGAATCTTTTCCACAGGTGAAAGTCAGAGATCCATCACCAGCTCATTCGTTCACCTGTTTGTTCTGGTATAGACAGAAAAACATCAACTCATCCATCAGCCTCTCGCTCTCTAATGAAGCCCTGGATCTTTGCCCTCATCTGTCTTCACCTCCATCTATCTCTCCCTCCATTTGTCTTCACCTCCATTTCAGTAATGCTGCCCTCCCTCCGTCTCTGCCCGTGCTTCGATCTCCCTCTCTCTTCTGTCATTTGTCTGTTGCTCATTACTTCATGTTGTTGCTAATCATCCTCTTGCAATTCATCCATCCACCTCCCCTCATCACTTCCTCCCTCACATCATTGTGACACCTCCCTCCATCCATCCATGCATCCATGTGTGGCAGGACGAAGGAGGGCCCAGGCGGGGGCCCAGGCGGGGTTTGAACCTTAGTCTCCCGGGTACGAGTCATGTGCGCTTGCCATTCGAGCAAAAGGAAATCACTGTGGAGTCATAGTCAATCAATCAATTGGAGGCATAGTGACAGGACCGTCACACATCCATCCATCCATCCATCCATCCATCCATCCATCCATCCTCTCTGTACAAGTCGTTCAATTCAGTTTTATTTGAATAGCACCAAATCATAATACACATTACGTGAAGGCTCTTTACAGGGCCAGGTCACAACCTTTTATTTTCCTTTTATTTTATTTAATTTCTGAGAGAAACCATCAGTCCCTCAGGGAACAGGAAGGAGGATGATTTTCAAACATCGACCATGCATGCAGTAATGCACCAGAAAATATTCCACCTTAAAAGATGGTGGTTGTTGCTGTAGTAGTCTTTGGGCTGTCAGCTCAGGCTACTGTTAAGGGCTGTTAGGTAAGTTTCCTTATTAGCCAGCTAGCTTAGTTGTGTTTTCTTGGCTGCCTTATAATCTCCAAAACAATCCACAACTTTTTGTCTTTTCATTTTCACAGATTAATGATTTGATTTACTGTGGAACGCTAATTGACACTTTTTTTTTTAGGTAGAATGTGTGTATTACTGTACAGTTGAGGTTTGGATCAATAGCCTAGTACATCTTAAACAATAAATGATAAATTAACAGCTTTGACACTCTTTTTAGGACCGACTCTTCAGTAATGATCTGAACCTCAGAACTTCTTGTGTGAACTGCAGATTTTTTATTTCATCACTTAATAGAATAAAAGGGGTGGAGCATTGTCCGACCTCCACCAGCTCTACACCTGTGGCAGTTGTGGCGTTGAGGGTTTTAAAGTGACTCTGTGAGCTGTTACTGGTAATGCAGCTGAACAAAATCCATCCTGTAAATGTTTCCTCTGGTCAGTGAGGGTTTCATTTGAGATGTCCAGCTCAGAATGCACGATCCATCTGTCCGTCTAAAGCTGCCTCTATTGGTCCACTTGCTCGCACAAGTATTTATGCATGTGCCCCTCTCCTCCATCATCCATCTCTGATCCATCCATTCCTCTCCTCCCTGCAGTCTCCTCTCTGCTGCAGACCTCTGTGCTGTTGCTAATCACTCTCTCTCAGCTCAGCCTCCAGCTACGATTAATGGTTTTCATTTACGCTCATTTGGAAGCAACACCTGTGACCAATGAAAGCAGGGCTCGGAGTAATTACGGCCATATTTGAACTGAATGAGTGTGTGTGTGTGTGTGTGTGTGTGTGTGTGTGTGAGAGAGAAACCAATGAGCTCTCACTATAAGAGCTCTAACTCTCTCTCTTTGTGTGTGTGTGTTTTGTTGTTTGTGTGTGACACCAAACTGAGCTTCAAGTAATTACACTGATGCTTCACCTGAACTGTGTTTTTGTTTTGTGTGTGTGTGTGTGTTTGTGTAATTACTCTGATACATCACCTGAACTAGATGTGAACTCTCTGGTGGAGGCTACCTGTCAGTCCCAATGGAGCCGTTGTACTGTGTGTGTGTGTGTGTATGTGTGTGTGTTTGTGTTTATTCACATGCCTTTGCACATGACTGTCGGAGAAATGGCTGCACGTGTATGTGCATATTTTCTCCTGCAAGACTGTTGTGTGTGTGAGTGTGTGTATCAGTTGTACAGGTGTTTTTGTTTTCATGAAAACCACACAGACTCACATGTGTTTCACTGTGTGTTGTTAAGTGTTGTCCTGATGATGATGATGATGATGATGATGAATCTGTAGCTTCTAACTGAGCGTTGTAGTCAGTGTTGTGCCATTTCACACTGACCACACTTGACCAAGTTCAAAGTTCACACACATGAATTACATTTGAGGCTTTAAAAAACTGATGTTGAGGAGAGAATTAAATGACAAAATAACCTGTAAACAATGGGATAATATGAGTGGTAACGCTTTTTCCACTTCTTGTTCTATGTATATGGCGCAAATTCTGTTGGAAGAACCTTGTTCGTGTTTTTGTAACACCTAAAATGAAAACATATTCAGTAACAACGGTTCACACACGCTGGAGGAAATGTGGAAATGACGAGGCAAACCACTATCACATCTTTTGGAGTTGCCCAGGACTACGGCCTTTTTGGGACGATATTGTGAAAACCATACAACGGATACTGGGACAACAGATTCCTCTACCATTTACAACTCTTTAAGTGATTTACCTGACGGGATGGCAGAAAATGATAAATACCTCTTAAGAATAATGTCTGCAGCAGCAAAAAAAGCTATTACCCGTAAGTGGCTGCAGTCAGACCCACCCACAACCTCCAACTGGTTAGAGGTTATCAAAGAAATTCACCAGATGGAGAGACTAACCTTCCTGCTCAGGCTAAAAAGAGACCTGTACTACGCAAGATGGGAAAAATGGATGGCGTTCTTGACGAACGAGGAGGGTCATTCATGACCACCCCCTCCTTTCTACTTTTGTTTTATTGTCTTGCTAATGCTCTGTTTGATGTGGTGTATAACCGCCAGATACTTTCCAAGGGACACATACTGTTTGAACTGAGTAGAACAAAAAATGTATTTGTTGATTGCCCTCAAGTGATCCAATTGCCTGGCTATGTTATTTCTCATTTGAATGTACTGTGATATTGTCATGTTTGACTATTCCTGACATAAAAACTAATAAAAAATATAAGTATAATAAAAACAAACAAAAAACTGATGTTGAGATTAATAATATTATATTAAACAATATGTCATATTCTGCTGAAGATGAAAGAACTTATCTAGATAAAATCAGGTAACATCATAAAACACATTTTATATCCATCTATCTTCACTTGTTGGTTTATAAAACTGCATTAAACTCTAAAACAAACTGACTTCATCATTAGTACATGTTTTTATTTATTTTTTATTTTACCTTTATTTTACCAGGCAGATTGCTTGAGATTAAAAAAAAAAAAATCTTTTCCAAGCAGCAAAGCAGCAAACGAGATATACACACAAAGAAGAAGGGACAGACATGAGAGAGAGAGAGAAAAGAGAGAAAAATAAACATGTAGATGTGTCTGTACTGTCACTGGACTCTGTGCTTGGAAGTTGGAACTGCAAACACCCAATTAGTCTTCATGAAGAAAGGAAGAGCAGAGTTGTCAAAAGTGATGTCCTGTATGTTTATGAAGAGGGTTAGCATCTGCTGACATACAGGCTTTACAATATGTTGGATGCAGTGGAAAGATGAATTATTATGACCTATTTGGTTTGCCGTAGGCATAGTCCATCACACGGAGTCAAAGGAACCGACACTCCGGACACAGAAATGACACTTTTCTAAGAAACAAACTGTGGTGTGATCACACAGGATGGCTCCTCCTCCTCCTCCTCGCTGCCCCTGAGCAACACTGTGAACCTGTGGGCTGAAGCTTCTGAGTCTCACACTGCTCATAGATAAACAAGAAGCTGCGGTGAACTGTATATTGTTTTATCCCCCCCCCCTGAGCTCTTTACAGTGAGATCTTGTGTAGTGCAGACGAGGCCTCGGTGCTGCAGGTGAACGTCCCCGAGGATTTAAATCAAGAGCAGCTGAATCAAAAGCAGCTGCAGCCTCTGGTTGTTCAGCTGCAGGCTCGGCCCTGCAGGGACTTCCACTGTGTCTCCTCCTGGAGCCTCATGTCGGATGATTGAAGTCCTATACCTGTGTAAAGCCGCTCCCGTGAGACACTGAGTGCACTGTGTGTGTGTGTGTGTGTGTGTGTGTGTGTGTGTCAGGAAAGGAAACTACATTTCCTAAGAAACTGGCTGTTGATTTAACAGGATAACAGTTTTTTTTCCAGTGCACACTGATAAACATGCAGGAAGTATTCAAATGAATGAATATCTGGCTCTTTATTAAATATTAATAAAGGAAAAAACCTTTGGGACCTGCAGACAAAACAGTGGGGGAAACAATGGAGGAGCGAGTCTCATTATTTACATAATAACTAACACAAAACTGTGACTTCCTGCTTCTCTGTTGGAACCAAGCACAGTCTGAAATTAAAGTGTTCTTTCCCTGGAAATGAGCAATGTTCACTTTCTGAGTCCATTTTTTTTTTTACCATGTGTTTAAGGTCTACATGGCAAATGATGGGTTACTGGTACATCTTCAGTTCTATGAGTTTTATTTTGATGGGGTCGTGTACAGCTGTTGTTCTCATAAATCACCTGAAACTGGAACAAAACGAAACAAGAAGTGTAATAAAACTCCTGGGAAGTTTTTACATTCAAAGAACTTTTCTGTGCAAAGTTTTAAGTTCAGGCCTTGCACACACTCCAGCCTATGAAAGTTTAAAAAGGCAAGTGTGTGTGTGTGTGTGTGTGTGTGTGTGTGTGTGTGTATGAGAGAGAAGAAGTGAGTGTGTGTGCATAGAGACTCAAGGAGGATTTAATGATAGATACAGAAGTTTAGGATTGTCCCCTGCAGTGCAATATCCTACAGCATACCACACACACACACACACACACACACACACACACGCATACACACATACGCACACACACTAGGTTGCAGCCATCCCCTGCAGAGCCATATCTTCTTCTGTATCTGACATTCCATGGCTGGATGGGCAGGAAGATACACACACACACACACACACACACACACACACCACATAGTTGGGTCTTTCGCAGTGTCATCATCTTCCCTCTGAAACCCTGAAATCCCTCTCTCTCTCTCTCTCTCTCTCTCTCTCTCTCTCTCTCTCTCTCTTTTGCTTGCTTGCCCTTGCTCTCACACCGTCTCTCTCTCTCTCTTTTCCCCAAAAGATCAATTTCGGGAAATAAATGGCCGAGCTAAATGGAAGGATGGCAATCTGACACAGGATCTGGACCATGCAGCTGTAGTTTTTCAAATGCCCCCCCCCCCCCTGGCTGACAGCCACTATTGGGCTGATCGGGTCCTAAGCGCTCTTTAAAATAGCTCTGTGTGTGCGGCCACTGCCTTCAATTTCCAAGCAGATGTGAACCCAAACCTCCGATTTCCCCGCGGGGCCTGGTCAGCTTCATCGTGTTTCTCCTTAGAACAGCCTTTATGAACTGGCCTGAAATCTGTGGGTAGGTGGGCGTTTTTATGGGGGTGGTGTTTTGTTTTCAGCAGCCACAGTGCAGACTCAGAGGTCCACTCTGATGTTCTGCTGTGATCCACTCCGCTGTGGTCAGTGGCGTCATTAGGCCTATTTTAGGGGGGCTTCAGCCCCCCTAAAATATTCTTAAGCCCCCCCAAATAATTTGGTGTTCTTTTATTATGTGACTTTATATATATATATATATATATATATATATATATATATATATATATATATATATGTGACATATATTCTCCTTTTAAGAACCCCCAGCTGTCATCGCATTTGTCTCTTGTTATTTCTGATTTGTTTAATTTAATTAGTTTGTTGAGTGTGTGACCACCCCCCTCCCAGCTGTGAGTTGGTTGCGCCCATGTAGCGGCGGCTTGTTTGAAGCTCCGCTCCGAGCCTGCAGTGACGGGCTGCAGGAGCTCTGATGTCAACAGAGGGAGAGTCAGTCCAACTGTAGCTAAAAGTAGGACCAGCAGGCATCAGACAGTAAGCTAAAGCTATACATCTCTAAATAGCAGTGTTGATGTCAAAATGACCGCAATATTTTTTTTTAATTAATGTGAAATATTAATCGCGTTGTAAACAGGTCAGTTTTAAAGCTAGAGCGAAGATACAGATATTATATGAAACCAGGAGATGCTAGGCTTCTGTTGGTACCAACCATGCCATGATAGTTTGTCAGAAAACGGGCTAAATAATGCTCCAAAGTTCGGCTAGATTCTGGTGGGGAAAACTTTTAAACGGGGATCCTGAACACTCCTGTCATCATGTCTCTCTCTCTCTCTCTCTCTCTCTCTCTCTCTCTCTCTCTCTCTTTCTCTTTGTCTCATGTGCCGTGTGTGTGTGTGTGTGTGTGTGTGTGTGTGTGTGTGTGTGTGTGTGTGTGTGTGTGCGCGCGCTGTGTATGTGTGTAATGTGTTAACATGCATCTGGTACTTTGTAGCTTGGCTGTGTTAAAGAAAATAACATTTAGCAGTAAAAACAGATTATTTAATGGATCAATTTAAAATACTAATGATATCTGGTGACACTGCAGCAGCTCAGACAGACAGGGAGAGAAATGCTGTAGGGAGAGGCCAGACAGAGACATGCCCTGAAGATGCAGAAGATCAGGTAAGACAGAGGAATATAAAACAGCATGATAACAATATATAGGTAGGCTAGTCCAAATAAAACTACTAATAAAAGCAGAATATTCAAATTAAATGATTCTCAGGGTCAGTCATTTAAACCACCCCCAAATGTCTATTTCAGCTCAGAAAAAAAAAAAATCTGAAATTTCTTGTGAAGGTCCTGGTTGTGTAGAAGATGAAGGGATTTCTAGGGGGAAATGTGCATAAATATCTGCTCCAGTTGGAGTCGCACTTCATTTCTGTTGTCTGGTCTTATTTGAATGGGAAAATGTGAGGAGGTCTGGGTGAAATCAAAATGAGCCAAAAACAGCTGTATTTGGATGGAGTGTATAACCATTATGACACAGGCTACTAGTGAAATATAATTAGTTTTCCAGTCTGGTACGTCAAATTCCGCCTGGACATATCCATGATAGTCAAAGATCTGAAAAATTACTCAGGTTAACTTTTTTAGCATCTACTTTTACCCTCATTAGATGTACTACTTTACTTATTCCTCAATTCAACTAGCCCATGATTCAATACTCTAAATTTACTCTAAATTCTAAATATTGTGTTTTTTCCGGGCCATTGTGAAAGTTCGTGCTTGCGCACTACATTCACTCATATCCTGTGCATCTACTGGGGGCTAAGCCCCCCCTGTCCTTAAAACCTAGTGACGCCCCTGGCTGTGGTCCTGATTGCTGACCCCGGCCTAGAGATGGATGGATGTTCTGCTGCTTGATCCGGTGGGTCATTCCTCCTGAGCAGCTCAGCAGCATGTGAGTCCAGGTTGAAGAACTGGTCTCTGTAAATTATTCAGTGAGATAAGTCCTCAAACTGACCTGGGATCTGCTGAAACAGCTTCTGCAGTTTTTTTTCCTCTACAATATTAAAGATCAAGTCGAATGAACACCCACTCTCAGTCCATTGGAAGTTCAACTGGGGAGTTAAACGTATTTGGAGACTTGATAGATTTGTGTTAATGAAAATTATTATTATCATTATTAATGTCATTATTACTATGATGTCGTTATTGAGCCTACTCTGACTACTGTTGCTACGATGATTCCAGGGCCTAGTCGGGCAGAGAGGCAGAACAAGAGCGTTGCCTCAGACATGCCGATGAAGCTTTACCTCGTTAATGAGCTTAAATCAATTAAGACAAAATGATCAATTTACCTCTGTAATTAGCCTGAGCATTAATGGTTATTACCACCAAAGACTTCTATTCCTCAGTTCTCTTGCTCTCTTTCTTCACCTCCACCCCCTCCCCCCAGAAGACCATGCTCTTGATGCTAAATGGGAATTGTGCAATCAGCTAAATTGAATTTAATTGATTAAATAATTAGACAGATTTAAATGAGTCAATTAATGAGTCCATTATAGATGAATAGCTGTGTTGGAAAGGGTGTGAGTGCGGGGGGGGGGCTGGGGGTGGGGTGGGGTGGGGTGGGGTGGGGTGTCCCATGGGTTTCAGGGGTTTATTAATAATAACAGGGATTTGAACGTCTGGGCTCCAGAGAGATGTAACCCCCCCCACTCCCCACCCCCCCCGTCTCTAACCCAGAAAGCTTCACTCCAAGGAGACTTAAGTCTTCCTCAGCTCCTCAACTCCACTTTCTGCTGCTCAGGCACCGAGTGAAGCTGAGACCAGGGTCACCTCAGAGGGTCGGGAGTCACACACACACACACACACATGCTGTTTCTCTCATAACTAGTCCCGCTCCTATGGGACGCTCCATCCTCCGCCACCAGCGACCCGCACCAACCACAGAGAAAACAAGAACAAACTGTTAGAAATTAGTTTCTGTTACATTACAGCATTGTACAATGGTCTGAAAGTGTTTTTGTAGGAAACTGTGATGTCACAATGAGGTTGACTTTTGACCTTTTTAGATATAAAATGTCATCACTTCATTATTCCTTCTTAGTCTTTTGAGTTTTAACACTGTGACTGGACCAACTGAATTCCCTTGAGGTGTTGCCAATAAATCACCCTCCAACAATGTGAGATGACACCGACCATCGGTTCATCTTGAGTCCAAGTGAATGTTTGTGTCAGTTGTGAATGAATTAATTGTGATCCTATTTTTTCCTTGAGGATATCAATCCTTAAGTCTTTAATTACACAGAACCTCATCATGGACCCCATCTCAACATTAATGAAAATAATAAATATAAAGAGGACAGACTAAATGTATTTAGTGACAAAAATAACTTTAGAAAACAAACAAAAAACAAAAACTTTCCCATACTTGTTTTCATCTCATTGATTCTTTGATTTTCTCTCTCCGGCCTCGGATTGATCACATCTCCTGTAATGAGACGGTAGCTTCACAGTTTTTCTCATCACAGAGCGACAAGGTAAAAAATATGAAGGACGCCCTCAATCAGTCTCTCATGTGGACTGTCAGTTTGAATAACTGCAGGGCACTCTGGGTAATAAGACAGTGGCTCCAGTAATGGTAACTGATTGATATTTGAAGTGGCCGTGAAACAGTGGCGCTGCCACGCAAACTGATGCACAGTTGACATAAAAGTGCACTCAACATATTCTGCTTCATCACTCTTCACAACGAACCCCCCATCACTAATTACAGGAATGGGGACTGATATTCTTGGATAATGTGAATGATGGATTAAACTTTAGTTGAAAGGACAGTAACTGTGTCATGTTAGATTTGCACATTTTGAAATGGATCCATGGACCCAAACTTCCACAAAACCGTATCAACACTTTTGATTCAGTCTCATGTTCAGCGTGTTGACACTGCTAACACAGTTAGCTGCAGGTGTTTATCTTCACAGGTCAGAGGTCACAGACGCACACTGTTGCTGTACTTCCATACTTAAACTAAGTATTTTGAGATTGTAACTGTGTCTCAATTCACAAGTATTCCAAAATGCAGTGTAATGTAACCGGATGGTGCACTCAAAACGATCCAAAATTTGAGTGTGGAACGATGGACACATCACACCCTCAGTGATTACTGTCATGGCTACGTATCGGATTACAATACTGTATGTAAATCAATATACCGGTATAGGCCAATGTTTTCCGCCAGTAAGAGGAACCAGCTGACGCGGTGGTGGCGGTGTAATCTCCATCTCACATTAAACACGTGGAGCACACAAGCAAAGAAAGAAAAAAAAAAGTACGAGTAAGGCGTTCATTATTATAATTGAAATAACAAACAAAATAAGCCGGTAGATGTGTTGATGGGCAATAATAGAAGTCCAAAAACAAAAAGAAAACATTGGCAACCATTGCGATCGTTAGTTCCTCTAAGTGCATAACAACAGTATTCGATAACCATTTCAATTTGTGCACTACAGAAGTAAGTACAGAGTGTACATAGGATACTACACTTACTTACTTACTTACATGACAGTGTACTCATGGAAGTATTCAAATTGAGACACAGCATATGATGACTGAGGTCGTTCAGAAGATGTGTCATCTGGTTATTGACAGATCATCATTATTGTACATATTTAGATTATTTTAATTTTTTGCTCATATAATCATTTGTTCTGCAAATTACATTACGCAGTATCAGTTGAGTTTATTATATTGATTAGTATTTATCAGTCATTACCAGTTGTGGCACTTTATTATCACTGTATTGTTTCACATATATTTGTAGGTGGGACATTTTTGTGTGTGATGGTTTGTTTGTGTGGGTGTGTTGTGTGTACAGTGGTCTATAAGCTGCTGTCTGCAGTAGTCAGAGCTCGGCAGGAGGCCACCGCAGATTTTCTTTGATCCTATGAGAGTGAGACAGAGAAATATTTGGAGTCAAAGTTTCCATGGAACAAAGTAGTGAGAGTACACACACACACATACACACACACACACACACACACACACACACACACACACACACACACACACACACACACACACACACACACACACACACACACACACACACACCTACCTTCTTATTTCTTAGGTCTGTCTTTGATGTTTGAGTTACTACAGCTGTGTTAGAGCTACTGTCAGGTGTGTGTGTGTGTGTGTGTGTGTATGGGGTTCCATCGATATCAAAATAAGCACAGACACACGCAGCAACGTGTGTGTGCGTGCATGATTAGCTTAGTAAAATTTGTTATGCGTGCGCGTGCGTACTTACAGCGTGTCCAAGTCTGTCTGTCACTGTTTGACAAATGGCACTTTTGCGACCAGAAGTTTATGTGCATCGTGTGCACTAGAGGCTGGAATCGGGCCGGGTACCAGCCCGGGTCGGGCAGCCCGGAATTAATTTGGGCTCGGGTCGGGTCGGGCTGCACGGTGCGGACTGTGATGAGAAGCTACTGGAAAATATTGACGTTGTGTTACGCCGGGAGAGGAGACTCCTCCTCATGAGTGCTCATTATGCACACTTCATGAAACGGTACCGATCACAGCGGTTATAATATTCTCAGGTATCGAGTCTCTCTCTCTCTCTCTCTCTCTCTCTCACGCTGTCATCCATTCATATTTCAGTGCTGACAGCGGACAGCGGCGCTTGGTCATATTCAGCACTAAGACAGCAGTTCACTCTTCACCGATAAATCCATGGCACTGTAGTTATGAGGCAGAAAGAGATATAATAATAAGAGTGACCCCAGACTCCCAGTGGTGTGTTTTAGACCCACACCTCTGTGCCTCTGTGCGTCGCTGCCAGACACAGAAGCATGCGTAAAACACACATTTTGACCACATGCTGTTTACTGTAGGCTATTTAATTTATTTTTTGTTAATTTTTGTTTCTTCGGAGTGTGTGATCACGCATCGCCTCCTTCGGATGCTGAGACATTGTGTTTATTAGTTGTCTGCATTATGTTTTTGCTCCTCATGTTCCTACACTAGACACAATGTGCTGTTGGCTATATATATCATTATATTTGCTTTCTGTTTAAAAGGTAGCCTACAAACGTAAGCAAGTATTCACCCATCTTGTAACCGGGTAGTTCTGTCTCCAGTCTGATGTCGAGTGGACGAGCGCACAGCTGATGTGCTTCCACAGACGCGCGGATTCAGTGTGGACAGAGAGCCTCAGATGTGACTGTCGGACGCTCGCTCGCGTCGCATCAGGAGAAGCTGCGCTGCCGCTGTTTGTCGTCATTGAAAATAACGTAAATTTTGCATAATAATATTTCGGGTATCGGGCCGGGTCGAGCCTGGTTTTTAATTAATTAATTCAGGCTCGGGTCGGGTCGGGTCTGAAAGTCTCGGGCTCGGGCCGGGCACTTCCAGGCCCGATCCACCCTCTAGTTTGCACCATTTCGCGTACATGATCACCTCACGTAGTTGTTCCATGTTGAAGATACAGACAGATATAATTATATATTTTTTATATTATTATTAGATGTAATTGGAAAAACACAGATACAAAGTTAGTGGTCTGGAATCCATGTATCATTCGATCTTTCTATTTTCAATTGGCAATCAAAAAATGAAAAAGTGACAAATTATTTCGTTTTTTGTTTTTTAATCGTAACATAAACAACGAAAAAAAAAAAAAGACTGGTTTCTCATATTTCAATTTTAGGCTCAGATCAAAAATACAACATGGATATTTAATTGGTCTGGTTTACGTGAACCGGAAGTTTTCCCCCCTTGGTTACTGTTGCTATGTTTATTGATAACAGGTGATAACAGTTGGTTCAATCAACTCTGAGGTAACTTGACCCTGAGCTACGGGGAGATGAAAAGCCCTCATCAATGGAACAAAGATAACATGATTTACCATGGCAACCAGCAAAAAAAAGCCTGGCCCCTCCCACTTCTCACGGTGGAGTGACGTATGAATGCTGACACTGAATCACGTCATTTCTGGATAAACTGTTCGGACTGAAATACAGCAACAGACAAACCAACAACAACAACAAAAAACGGCGTTGAGAACAGGATATGGAACACACAACGACTACGTGAGGTGTTCATGTACGCGGTGTGCGCGATGCACATAAAACTTCCGGGTTCGTAGTATCAGTGAATGTTAGCGTGTGCGTGAATGCTTAACAACAACTGTCAAACAGTGACAGACAGACGTGCACACGCTGTAAGTACAGTACGCAGCTTCTTGTTAGCGTGTGCGTTTATGCCTGGCTGCGTTAGCAAAAAAAACCCACAAAAATGTTAGGTGTAGTCCTGTGAACGGAGGACCATAAGTCAATGAGGAAACTACGTGACACGCCAGGCGCTGCTTCGCTGCACAGGTGTCAAAGCATGCGCGTGTGACACATTCAGTTGGTAGTTGAATGCGCATGAATTTTGAGACGTATTGAACGCCATAGTGTGTGCACAAATAATTGTGTACATAATTTCTATAGTCTGAACCTTCTATGGACATACACTGTTATGGACTTGAAATGTTTGATAACCAATCATGATTATTTATTTAATGGAAACTGTGGGAAATGGGAGGGATAGTTTTCAAACTAAATTAATCAAACAAAGTTGTAAAAAAGTTTTAGTTTAGTTTAGTTTAGTTTAATAAGTTTATTTGTATCAGGGACAATGTACAAAATAACATTAGTCTCGAGATGAGACGAGATGCCTTGTACCGGATTTAGCTTACTAGCTACTTTCCATCCGTCGTCCCTGGGCAGGTGAATAAGAACAATAGAAATGTAAGAATTATCAATTTACATAGAGTTCTAAACATCCATATACACATATGCATATACACCCTCTCACACATCACAAACACTCAGGACATAGGCCTATTTCATATAAGAATAAATCATTTAACCAGCTGTCACTGACAAATAGAGGAGTGGAGCAGAATTCATATTCAAAAAAGCTTTTGGGCTCAAAGAGAGGCGAGACTGTAACTGTCAACCCAGAGATACGTAAAAATAAAAAGGACTTTGAAAATCTGTTCCATGAGTTTTTTTCACTCATGCATATAAATATATTTATTTACATGCAACAATTTAAGGAGTCAAAAACAAGTGAGTTTGATCCTTCCACTGAAATCAAAGAAAAAAAATCAAAGAGCAAAGTCATCACTGTAAAGGAAGTGACATTAACTAACCAGACAGTGAAGAAGAGGAGGAGGAATGATTTCTTCAGCAACACACTCAATAGATATTAAATAATACAAAACACACAGCGGCAACATTAGATAGGTTGAAAGATATTAAAAGCGTTATGGAGTGTTTAATATGAACATGTACTGTACCTCTAGAAGGTGAAAACCTCATTTTCATTTACGGAAGATGTTTCTAATTATAATTATTGTAATTCATCCAATTTCAGAGTTTGTGTAACCTTTAGATGTTCTTGGGTTTCTCAAAGTTGGATTCACGCTCTTTCTTTCAACACACACACACACACACACACACACACACACACACAATAGTCCTCCTCCTCCTCCTCCTCTCTGGGATTCCCTCTCATTGTCTATCACCGTCCCTCAGCCCCTCTCTCTCTCAAATCTAATTTCTTCTTTTATTTCGGCAGAAAGCCAGAATGTCCTGCACCTACTGCTTCAGGCTGTGTGTGTGTGTGTGTGTGTGTGTGTGTTTTAACTCTCATAACCTTGAACCTGTGTGTTGTCGCAGGCGGCTCTGGGGAACTTAAATTCTCGGCCAAATCTACCGTGGCCTGTGATTGGCTGAGCTGCAGATCCACAGCCTTTAATTGGTTCAGCTGGTGATGAGGGACGGTGGAGCTGCCAGAGGAGACGAGAGAAGGAGAAGGAAGGATGGAGAGATACAAAGATGTTCACAGAAAGAGAAAAAGAAAAGAAAGAGGTGAAAGTAGTGAGAGGAAGAGTAAATGAGACCAAATCAAATGAAATGTTTTAATGAAGCAGATTTAAAATCAGCAGCAAACAGCACAGAGCTGAACTACATCTGGAAAGCCCAAACAACAGAAATACAAAAACATAAGACAGTTAAAATAAAATAAAAAAGTAAAAAATAAATAACCATGGAGAAAACTTTTCTTCCAAAAAGTCTGGTAAATCAAGACAACATTCATGAAAGAAGGGAAAGAGACTCAAACTGCAGTTAGGACCAGGTCCAGGTGATCGACTGAGGCGGCGCCTGTGTCCACCAAACAAGCTTTTTGTGCTGATTGTGCCCTCGACCTGACTTTTAAAGCACTCTCTCTGGCTGCGTCTGCAATCACTCACTATAGAGTTCACTATGTAGAAAAAACAAAGAAATTAAAATAGATGAAGGTGAAAAAGGAAATCGATGAATCCCAGTCATCAACATCAGGACTCGTTCCCACAGCAACAGCAGTTTGGAAACTATCTCAGTCTGAGTGCAGATGTTGTAACATAACAGCACAAACATTTTTACCTCAGACATGAAAATATCCACAGAACGACAGCAGATCAATACACAAAGAGGAACTTCCATCAATATGCACCTCAATCAAATACTCAACGTCTGCAGGTGTAAACGTTTTTTCTTTTCTGCAGGTGACAAAAACAACAAAGGAGAAAACAGCTAAAAAACCCACCAAAGAACGGTCTAACTGGAGGACTTCCGATGAAGCATACTGTACGAGCGTGCTACACAGTCTCCTCGCAGCTCCCACTGAAATATATTTTATTGCTGTTATTGCTGCAAACTTTTACCAAGGTACCTTTATCCCAAAGTTGTAAGAGACTTGAGAGAGTGATAAACTGGAACTGGACCCCCACCCCCAATCCTTCCCCTCCTCTTTATGTCGTCCCTTCCTGTCTGTGTGTCTCATTGTCCTTTTTTCCCCTTCTATTTTGGTTTCATTTCTTTATTTCTTTTTTTTTTGTTTTTCTCATATATGGTTATTTGTCATATTCTACTTGCATTTTTCGTATACTTTTGTTTGCATTGTTTTGGTATATTTTGATTCTACTGTATATTATCTTGGTATTAATCATTTTTTCCCCCCTATTTTATGGATGTATTAGATTAAATTCTGTGTGCCCTGACAGTTGATATAAACATGTACCCAAGGAAAATTCAATAAAAATAATTTTGAAAGAAAAAAGCAGTCAAACTGTATCAGTAGTTAAACAAACAGTTAAACAAGCAGTGTGATGGAGCAGCTCACCCTACAGCAACCAGATGCTTTATTTGTCTTCATTTACTTTCCATTAAGATGCAGCTTCAAAATAGAAGCTGGTGTGAAAATGAAGAAGTAAACTCTGACCTTTGACATGAACCATGGGCCACTCTGAGCTGAGGACTATGTGGAGTCTGCAGCAGGAGGTGCAAGTCATGGCTCTTGAACGTTCCTCTCTCAGCGTGGCCTCTGGTGTTATTTTTCTCTCCCTCTTCTTCCATCCCTTCATCCATTTTTCATTAGTGGCTCCGTCCTAATGCCGACGCTCTCCGTTCAGACGGGTGATTGTTCTAACGCGACTGTGTTCCACCAGTCAGTCTCTCCACTCCGCTGTGTCTATTATTACTTACCCAGAAGGCAACGCTGTGGCGCGGGCGAGAGCAATTTAGCGCCTTTTAATGCAAAGTGTTTACCAACGTGTGGGAATCAGCGCGATCGATGGAGCATCCCTGTTTCTCTAAACGTCTTTTAACACTGCGCTCGCTCTCAGGCCTGTAATTGTTTCTCTCAGTTTTGTGGAAAATCAATCCAGCAATGATTAGATCCCCCACCCCTCCCCTCTCCACCTCCTGCTCTCTTAAAGGTCCCAGCATGCTCCTGGGTAATATGTAAACATATGTTTGTCAGACCTGAGTAGGACCAAGGGTTAAATACATATAAAATTATATACACACACTGTATATATATATTTTCATGAACTATATTTCACTATATTTGGCCTGTCTAGGTTGTGTGAAGTTTTCTGTGCTTCAGATTTAGAAACCAAACATTTATAACAAAAACTCAGCTCAACTCAACTTGCTGCTGAGTGGCTGAATCAGACGGTTAGTTTGTCGAACTTAAATAAAAATGTGTGTGAATATTCATATTCCACTTTTAACCACAATGAGGTACCGTCTCAAAGTTTTTTTTGGTGATTCACAAGACAGGAACGGAGGAAGTGAACTCAGTAGGCTACTTTTTTCAGATTACCCACTGGTAACTTAAACACGGATGGAGAAATTATTATAAAAATCATTCCTGTTTTGTTTCTAAATCCCTTGATTTGATGCTCAGTCATGTAAAACTTGTATATTTTGTCCCTGTTGACATCGACATTCCAAAAAGATAACATAAGACTCAGTGGGGAAATTCAGGCTCCCACAGCAGGTATCAACGAATGGAATGAAATGTGTATTTAAGAAAACAAGGACTATGTTGAAAACAAGTTAAATACAGTAAGAATGGGTACTTAAATATGAAACCTGGTCTGACAATATAGAAACTGGCTCATTCTGCTATAACTTCAGTTTTATGTTTAACACACAGGCAAATCTTGTGACCTTTCGGCTTGTGACCTGATTTTGGCCAAACACAGCATCAGTTGTTGGTGAATAAGATGTTTCAGTCCAGAAGAAGATGAATGTGTGGAATCAAATGTATTTTGGGTATAGGTTTATAGACGCCCTGAAAGAATCTGGCAGAATCTGCTGATTAGCGGGAGAGCGTCTCCTCCTGTGGCTGGAGGTGCTGGGTTGTTCTGGATGGAGATACATGTTACGAAATCAGCAAAAAGCACTGATGTGTTTCTGTTTTTAAAACGGTGGAGGAGGAAACATTAGCTCACAGCCTGAAAAACACAGCCCTTTAAAGCCTCAGTTATTTGCCCTGAAGACGCATCTCTTCCTCTTTGAAGCCTGAGAATCGCAGCTAAACGCTCAGTTTGCTTCAGATTTCAACTCCGCAGAGTCTGAAGTGCCGATGTATTCCGCCTTTATGCTGCGAGACAGGAGAGGATTTTCCATCCTCCTGTCGACACGACCTTCTTTCTCTCCGTGATTGTCTCCGGGAGCTTTCAGCGCTGTGACTGCAGGACGTTCAGGGTGTTTCAGTACAAAAGCTCTGGAATAATGCCTGTAAAATAAGTCTTTTCTGGCAACATGGATACCTCCTGGGGACAGGATGACTGAGGGAGGGAGGGGGGAGGCATAATTGAAGGAGCCTTTGAGGATTTTTAAAAAAGGAGCAAAACTGAGGCAAAACCAAGTGTGTTGGAGAAATGTTCTTCTCCCCCGTGGTTTGAAATACTCCACGTCCCTTAGAAGATGGCATGCAAATGTCCGATGTGTGCTGAAAGGCCAGGTGTGAAATAGGAAGGATGGTCAGATGTAGGAGGAGCCAAATGTTTCTGCACCTGCTGGTTTTTCACTCATGTAAAAGTGGCTTGATATTGTATTTTAGCATGAGCACCCCTGACCAAAAAGCTTTGTTGGCCAGAACACACTCAGAACTGTCAAATGATCATTTTACCCATGTTGGTGTGATGTAGTTCCCTGTGTGTGGCTCCAGGCTGTGTGTGTGTGTGTGTGTGTGTGTGTGTGTGTGTATGTGTGCTGCCCTGCCCCCTCTGACACAGCGGGTCGCAGAGAGAGGTGCAGAAGAAGACGGTGAAAACTCATCACAGATGAACGTCTTCATCAGAAACAGAGTTGGTGAAGGAGCAAGAGAGCTTTGATGTTGCACAAACAAACAAACAGGACATCTATTCTACTGATGTCTTCAGTAGATAATGTTGTTGATGGTTTCTGTCTGGGGATGAAATTAGTGAAAGAGAATCCAATCGTTTGATATTAAGTATCTTGTTTTCATAATCATTTGAAGACAAAATTAAATCAAAAATAAAATGTATTAATGGCAGAGCCCACATGCTGACGTCGACCAGGATCTGACCTGTCGTGCTCCTGAGCTCTGGTCTCGTCTTTTTCTCTGTCTGAAGTCTTTTTCAGATGTTTCCTCTTTATCGATAAACAGAGGAAGAATCCATGGTTTAACGAAATGACTTTTTTTTTTTATTTTTTTACTTTATTTATGATCAAATAGCATGAACAATTGAAAAAGGAACAAAAAAACAAAGCGACAGACATTTCAAGACACGACAAAAGCACACATCGAAATTATATAAAGACAAACATTATCAAAACATTTAAAGCAGATATCAGTGGAATGTTTTTGTTAATATAAGTCCTAAATAGTCCTATTTTCCGTCAGCAATCACTTACATGAAGTATTTCAGCCTAAACACGAGTCTCTCCGTCACTCTGCTCTGCTGTAACCCGAGGAGAAAATTTTCCTTGTGGGATACAAGTGTTATCCAATGAGGGGAGAGAACGGCATGAAGGGCTGTGTGTGCAGCCAAGGGATGCGCGTGAATGTGGTGACGTAGCACGAGGACCAATTGATGCCTGACAAGGGCGGGGGCTGCTAACTCATGGTGCGTTCAAAGAAACTCGTACTTTGTGTTTTTCCTTCCTGTGAAGTCATACCGGTTCGATCTGGTACGAGTTCACGCGTCGGAAGTTACGAGTGGCCGTTATAGGGAACTTTCACAGACAACAGGACGGTAAAAACACGAGCTACGGGTTACCTGGAACGCTACCAAGTCGTAGTTGTGACTTGAAGCTGTAACTTACGGTTTCAAAAGCCTGCCTTGAACACAGCATTAGCCGAAACGGCCGTGCAGATGATATCTGCTTTAAATAAATAATATATAGTAGTAGGCCTATTTAACAAAATGACATGCAAAGACCAGAGAACCTGGGATGACATCACAGACAGAAGGGGCGTGGCTTCACCTCAGCTCTGGATGCCATGACTCCATTGTGTCTTTACATAAACAGTTAATTTGTTTCTTTGTTAATGTTAAAATAGTTTTATATGTTTTATTAAAGGACAATTCCAGGTGAATTCAACTCGGGGTGTATTTTCATATCATTTTAGGTCTAAAAGAAGGAATCTGAAGATTTTCAGTTTAATCGCTCCTGTTTTGTGGTAGTTGTGTCTGTCCCCGCATCGCCACGGCAGCAATGAATGGGTGTGGATGTAAGTTCTGCTGTTTAGGCTGTTTCCATCCCTCAAAGCCACAGACAGCGTCAGATGGAGACTCAAACATGCACCCAGAAGTTTATTTACTTCAAGCAAGCCGACATGTTTGTAAAACTAGATCTAATTCAAAGTCTCCCGGAGTCTCGCGCGAGCCCGAAGTTGCAGTGCTGGTGTGTTCAGGTGCAGTCGGAGCTACCGCTTGTGTCATAAACACAGGAATATCAACTCTTTACTTGCTTCAAGTGTACATTTTTTTCCACAGACAGCGTCAGGTGGCGACTCAAACGTGCGCCGAGAAGTTTTTTTACTTGAAGCAAGTAAAGAGTTGATATTCCTGTGTTTATGACACAAACGGTAGCTTTTCCCACTGCACCTGAACACACCGCGCACGGCAACTGGGTCTCGCGCGAGACTCCGGGAGACTTTGAATTAGATCTAGTTTTACAAACATGTCGGCTTGTTGAAGTAAATAAACTTCTGGGTGCATGTTTGAGTCTCCATCTGACGCTGTCTGTGGATTTGAGGGATGGAAACAGCCTAAACAGCAGAACTTACATCCACTCCCATTCATTGCTGCCGTGGCGATGCGGGGACAGACACAACTACCGCAAAACAGGAGACATTAAACTGAAAACCTTCAGATTCCTTCTTTTAGACCTAAAATGATAGGAACATACACCCCCGAGTTGAATTCGCCTGGAATTGTCCTTTAACATGATGATTTGAATTTGTTTCAAACTTTGGCCTTTGACAATTTGCTCTGATGTTGGAAGTTAATGTTTTCTCGAACTTCTCCAGGATTTGTCGTGAATGAAACAAACCCAGCTCCATTCAATGTGATTTAAATGTTGACTTTTCAGCGGTTGATGTCTGATTATGATTCTGTCAGCAATTTTTTGTCAGACTACCAAAGCCTAAAAGACGAAGAATAAAAAAACATGGATGAATTGTTTGGCGCTGGCGCAGGTTGGTGGTGTGTGAGAGCAGCTGAACAGTCCAGAATTCATACAATAGATAATAGAGCCTACTTTATTTTTCTAAATTGGATGTGATTTCCTGTTGCTGCTGATTAGCATACAAGCCCTGGCAGCAGCACAATAGCAGCTCTGTCTTCAGGGCTGTGCGCTAAAGGGAAGCTCTCTCTAAAAACGTCTTAGAACAAAAATGTCAGTTTTACAAAGTTTTTCTCCTAAAACAGAAAAACGCTGTAAAAAAAAAATCAGAAATCACAGAAGTCAGTGGTGCTGGTGAAGTTGTAGCATCACAGAAATCAAGATTAAAAAATATATATCTGGTGAGAAAACCTTGATACACAGTAACTCCAATAACAGTAAGACAGTAAGATCTCATAATGACGTACTGACATGTTCAAGGAGGATTGATATGTTGATATGTCAACCTGGACTGAGACACTGAGTCTTGATTATTGATTACATCATCATCAAATTGTGTGTGTGTGTTTGTGTGTTTATCTTTGTCTGTTAGTCTGTTTGTCTTTTTGTTTGGATTATTTCCGTCACCATCATCATCATCATCATATCGCTCAGTGGCCTTTGTGCTATGAATATGGCGTCATCACTGTCTGAGTGTGGTGTGTGTTATTGTCTGGTGGTGTTAACACTGATTTAAACTCTGTTGTTCCACTGAGACCGAAGAAACAAAGAAAAGACGATTAAAATCATCGACAGGCTGTTGATCCCTTATTTCCTCTGTGAACACCATTACACCAACCACATGAGCCCCCTCCCCTCACCCACATCTGCCCTTCCCACTGCGTGCCCCCCCCCCTCCCCCCTCTGGCTCTTCGCTGGGCATTAACTATTTAAATTGTTTGCCTTTTTAGTCACGCCAATTGTAACATGGCTTTCAGAGACATAGTAGTTAATGAGTTTCTACTTTGGGGTGTTCCCATCGAGACAACACAGGAATAGATCTCTCCCTCCCTCCCTCCATCCCTCCCTCCCTCCCTCCCTCCATCCCTCCCTCCCTCCATCCTTTTCTTCTATTTTCTCTTTTTTCTCTCTCCCTTTCTTCCTGTTCTCCTTCACTGGCTCTCTGACAACCGGCCTCTTATTCTTTCATTAGCAGAAAATACACAGAGTGAAAAAAATGTATGAGGGAGTCATTGTCTGTGAGTCGCAGGCTTTTAACCGTGTGTGTGTGTGTGTGTGTGTGTGTGCACACCTTGAGGGCTTAGTGCAAATGTAGAATGTGCTGTTAATGAGAAAGCACTGAGCTAGGAAACCAAACATGCTCGCTAATCTCTGCTCGTCTTTTCTCTGTGATTTGTGAGTGAACACGTGGTGAGGCTGTCAAACATCAGTCTGACGACTCACAGGAAACATCTCACTCTTCTACACTTAACTCACTACTGACCTCAGAGACGTCAGTCAGGACTTTGTGATCACCGATGATGACAACCTTTCTTTTATGCCAAAACTCATATCAAATCAAATTGTGGGAGTCTCTCTGGAGACCTGGAGATGTCCTACCTACCTGCTGTACTTCAGTATGATGCCATCAATGGCTAAATACATAGTATAGTAACAAATCTTTGAGTTGTATGTGAACAACCATTACAACAGGTTTTTGCATTAGTTTGACGACGGCTGTGTTCACACTGAGACATTTCAGCTCAAAAATTTCTAATTTGTAACTGTGCATTATCCAGAATTTTTGAGCACAACAGAGAGGTTTGGACACTGTACCCTGCATTTTATTTTGAAAACTCTGAGGTTGTGTCAAACTTTTTCCTCATGATGTGCGAGGCTTCCACATGCTAAGTGCAGCTGATGGTACAGATGTGTAGTTGTGTAAAATACTTGTTTGGATGGAGATTGTTGATGATTTGAAAAAAAAAGGAACATGACTCCTCTGGATTATTTACTCATTTTTTTTTACTAACTGCCCTCAGCTTTATTAAAAAGACACAACATGACATTAGTGTGGGTGATGATGCATTTAAACTCTATAGGAATTGAGACTTCTCTAATGCTTTTGCTTTGAATAGTTTGATCGACTCTCAGCTTATTTATTTATTTATTTATTTAAAGGTTTAAGGATCAGGGACATTGCACATTAATAAAAACATTTAAACAAATGTAAACATGCCAGAATTAGCCAAAAGGCTATTTTGCTCTGTTACTCGTCTCCACCGATGAGGGAGAGAACAAAGAGAGGGAGAGAAAGTGCTGACAAAATTCATCTCTTTAGAGAAAAAAAAGCTTTTTCTGTTGTCCATTTGACAATAATTTTCTGTAATTCAACAATTTAACTGGATGTTTCTCATCACTGATGCAAATGAAGCATCAGAAAGGTTTCGTGCAGACTGAGCCACAATGAAATGTTTCTGTTTCCAGACCATCAATCAGACTGTTGAGCAAAAACACAATATTACCAACAGGTTTGATGCAAAATGTGTAGGAAGGCAAAGGAGGAGGGACGGGGTTGGGGGGGAACACAAGAAGGATGGTGGGTGTGAAAAGGTAAAGAGAGAGTGCCAAAAGAGAGGGGGGGTCTTATGGGTTTGAAAAAGGTGAGAAAGCAGCACAGAGGGAGACGGAGATTAGAACTGACGGCAGACAGAGACCGACACAACACAGAGAATAAATCAGTCATAAAGATGAGAGCGGGATGAAAGACGAGATGAACACAGCTCAGTCATCGTGTCACTGATTTGCTCCGTCAGTCAAACTCGTCTGTCGACTCTTTGAAAACGCTACAAATAGCTAAAGGTCCCTAACAAGCTCAGAGCCTCCATCTAAAGCTGCAGAGAGCAACATGTCCTTTTCAATATGCTCCCTCATAACCTGTGTGTGTGTGTGTGTGTGTGTGTGTGTGGCCATGGACTAAGCAGGTCTGAGCCTGAATCACTTAGTATAACTTAGAGAAAGTAATTTAGATAAACTCTAGAATAAATAAATGGACACATTTTTGGATAGGTCGAAAATGAGCTTCCCTGTTGTATACATCATTTGTAGAAAAAATTCTACATGTTACAATATTTTTTCTTTATTAATTTCCTATGGACATACATGTCTGCTCTAAATGCATCATGGCGCCGACATTAAACCGACATTTCTTGCTTTTTAGTTTTTAGTATGTTTTATTTGAACTTTGTATATAATCTATCCGAACTCTGTATTTTATTTATTGCACTCACCTCACTTTCTTTCTTTCTTTTTTTGTGTATGCATGTCATTGATACTGTTGTATATTCTGTTGTGTATGTACAGTATGTATGAACAAGGAAGTTGTTTTTCCCTGGTGGGACAAATAACATTTATTTGATTTGATTTGATATGCATATATGCATATATAGTACGTACAAATATGTGCATTCTGGGATGGATACATATTTCAGTTAAAGACATGACAGTAGGATTAAATGGTTCTATTTTTATTTTATACCTACTGTTTGTTCTCATTTCAGATTTACATATATTTGATATGTAAATGTGATGTTGTCATATCAAATTTGAATATGATGTGTTTGTATTATACATTTGACATAATATGACATTATTAGGTTTAACTGTGATCGGTTCCTGTTACGATGAAATGATGAAGCAGCTGATTAAAAACTCATATTGTCTTTGAGATTCTTCTTTTTTTTCTTCTCTTCTTCCCCTCTTTGTCTTTTTTGGTTTCTGTTACTCTTGCCCTTCCCCAGTCCTCCCTCTTTTACTTTCCCTCTCTGCCCTTCACCCTGTCTCTTGTTCTCTGACCCACACATTTGATTCCCTCTGATTTCTTGTCAGAGACACAGCGATCTCACTAATGGAGATTTAAATTACTGGTGGCACTAGAGCTAAAAAAAGAAAAAGTCAAATCAGTGACTCTCCCTCCGTCTAGTTCACTTCCTGAATCTCTTTTTCTCCTCCACAACATATTTCTGCCGTCATTTTATTTCAGCTACTGCAGCTCATGCAGAGCTCAGGGCAACATGTACATTTTCTGCAGGTTAATTTTAATCCCATTTTCTAAACCTGGATTTGTACCTCAGCAGCAGGATCACAGGTTTTTTCTCTCACCTGTTTGTGATAGAGAAGCTTGTTACAACCCCCAAAAAAAGTAATATACGTATGCATAAGATGACAATAAAATAATATATGAAACCTGTTAGAAATTAGAACTATTTCATTCTGTTTATTGACACTAATCAGTCCCAATATTGAGACCAATTACCAGTGTTGATGTCCAGTCCACACAGGTGTGTGAGATATATAATGTTACCATCCCAAAGCTGTCTATTGGTTTTACCTCTGGCAGCATCTTATTGAATACATTTACACAATAAAATGTATCATTTGTTACTGTGTGAGAGTGAAGAGTTCGTCTAATTCACATTTTCTTGAAACTTGTTTTGTTTTGGTGAAACGAAGCAAAACGGAGGTGTTGATTAGGAGGAGGAGGAACATATGGTCCTGTTTAACGATTTCTCTCATTTGTCTTGTTTCTACATTTGTCCCAGAGACAGGTGAACAAATAATAATGAAACAATGTTGTTGCAAAATACTCTGCAGCCATCATGTTGTCTTCAGGTCATGCAGAGATCCGAAACGTCTCAGTGGCACCTCGAATGGACGTCTTCAAACTCACTGAAAACATTCGCTCGGACTTGGAATCATGGACGAAGTGATTAGATATTTGTTTATTGGTGTGACCTCAGAACAAAAACACTTTTTAGCCCAGTTAAAACTAGTTCTAGATGTCCCTGCCTTCAGTCACCTTCTGTGGCTTTCAGCGTTAAGCAGCTGTTGTCAGCTAGTTTCAACCATCAGATATTTTGACCATGAAAGCACAATGTCCTCCAGACAGTGACGACCGATCAATGTCCATCCTCTCCTGGCCTCCAGCTTCACTCCTTTCATCTGTTCCAAAGCCAGCAGGAGTCTTTTCCATCGCCTCCTCTGACCTGTCAGGTGCAGACTTCCTCTTCCTCACTGCTGTCCCCAGACCTGTGAGGGTCGTCCACAGAGACTGGGCTGGGAAACTTCCACTAGGAATACCCAGTCCTGCCATCCTTTATTTCTAAACTCTGTCCTGACACTTAAAGCAGAAGTAAGCGATCCGGTGGTTTTGGCTAATGCTGCGTTCCAGGCAGGCTTTTGAAACCGTAAATTACAGCTTCAAGTCACGACTTACGACTTTGTAGCGTTCCAGGCAACCCACTCGTGTTTCTCCGACCTGTTTTACCTGTGAAAGTCACTATAACGGCCACTCGTAACTTCTGACCCGTGAACTCGTACCAGATCGAAATGGTACGACTTCACAGGTCGGAAAAACACGAGTTACGAGTTGCCTTGAACGCACCATAACGTCTTGTCAGCCGATGGAGTTAGCAGCCCCCGCCCTCGTCATGGATCTATTGGTCCTCGTCCCTACGTCACCACATTCAGGCGCATCCCTTGGCTGCACACACAGAGAGGACTGCCCCTTTATGCCGTTCTCTCTCCTCATTGGATAAAAATTGTAGGATACAAGAAAAGTTTTCTCCTGGGCTCAGAGCAGAGCAGAGTGACTGACAGACCCGTGTTTCAGACCAAACACTCTATAGAAGTGATTGCTGTCGAAAGATAGAACTATTTAAGACTTAGATTAACACAAAAATATCGCTTACTTCTGCTTTAAGGTTCTTGCTCTTTGAGGCCTAATCACATCCACCTTCCCATGAGGTCGATGATCTTTTTTTGCATCCTCCAGTCTAAGAGATGTTGATTCGTCCTGGGGGGACTGAGGCTTCCCTCCCAGGTCCACCCTCATCTCCTGCAGGTTTGTTTTATCTTCTCAGACTATTTCCTCTTCACAGGAAGTGACTGACCCTCGTCTGTGACTTTCCTCTGGCTGCAGGACGACGTCCGCTGCTGCTTCAGCAGACGTCACGTCCACCAGCGGCCGACACGTTCGACGTTTAACCTCACTGTGCCGCTGCTGAAGCGGCAGCTCCACGCCCACAGTGTGCAAAATTAAATGGGACAGAAAGTGTGTGTGAAAGACAGAGAGAGAGATTAGGTTCTTGTGTGTGTTTCACAGTGTGTGTCCACTTTTGTGTGGGAATTAGAGAATAAGTGAGCAAGATAAAGAATGTGTGTGTGCTCGACTATCTGAGTGTGTGTGTGGTAAGCGACAGATAGCTCTCGGGGCTGATTTTCCCCAATTCGTCTCACTGATTGTTCACATCTGTCTGCGTCTAATCGCTGGAACGTACATTTTCATCCAGACAAGAAAAGCGCCTCATTTTCTCTTTTCTTTCCCTCCATCCCTCCATTCAGCACCGAGCCACTGTGTTTGCCTCAAATGATGGATAAAGGCCATTTTCTTCTGATACACATACACACAGACATACAGACAAGCAAAAGAAGGCAGATTTCAGCTCACACACATACACTTTAGATATAGATGATGTTTTGTCGTCTAATGAACTTTGTGAAAAATGTCCTGACTGGGACTCTACCTGGCACTGTTCCTCTGTCTTTTTAATTCAGACTTTGTTTTTTATGACTGAGTGTTTAATTACCCTTTCACAGCATCACCTGTTCTGCTTGTGATGCTTCTTCCTCATTACTAGGAACCTGTTTTTTCTACCTTGACATTAAGAAAGTTCCTTCTGCGACCTTCGAACCTCAGGATCACCACTTCTCCTCAGCCGACTCTCAGAGGCTTTGTCATTCAGGCGCAGGGGTGAAAGAGGTTTTAAATATTTGCCAGTGCTGCAACTTCAACCTTTATCACTTCATATTGTTTCTTACAATTTCCTGCATGGCTAAGAAATGAAATGGAAACACTTAAAATGGAAACATTGTTCCACACATTGGATGTTGTGTGTAACGATGATCTGTTTTCATTGTTAATAATTGATAGCTCTATGGGAGAATCCGCCCAGCAAAGATCACATTCCCTTTTCACCAGGACTGTATACGATGACTGAATCTTTCAGTGGCACCACACCAGACCGTACCAGCTGAGTGATGAGATGGTTGAACACCATATTCATAGTCAGTCTAAAATGTCTGTAACAGTAGTACTGGGGATACAGGAAATGTAATTACAGACAAATGATGTTTTACCACCATCGCTGCCTCCACTGTCACATTACTTCCTGAATAGCTGCCTCCTCCTCTTGTCTGAGGTTTGACGAAGCTTCAGTCCTTCACCTCCTGTTCTTCACCTGACGCAGCAGATGGTTTGTTAAACAGAACCATCTGTGATGGCTTTGTAGGAGATTTTGGGAAATGCTTAGCTGATTGGATGAAACATCTGTCCATTACATGACATTGTAGGAGTGGTAAACAGGAAGCACATAGTTGAAATTTGTTTAGCCTATTTGGATAAACCCCTTGAGATGTATCATCTCATTTTCGAGGGGGTCCAAATAATGGAACAAGGTGATGTTGACATGGTGATGCTGCATCAGACCTCAGAGGAAACAGATGATAAAACCGAACAATTAGACTTTTTTATTTTATATCTTAAACCACCAGAACAAATCTAACTCCTTCATAGATTAATAATAATAAACCTTTAAGTGTTTGTTGCTTCAAACTGCTGCAGAAGTGCAGCATGAACCCAAAGGAGAAACTGATCATCAGAGAATAAAGGGATAAAAACGTTGATTAGATCAATGCAAAGTGGCTGCGTGATGAGCTGCTGCTGCTGAGCAAATATTTTAGAAAATCCACGGGACAAAACAATGAAACACAGTTTGTGGTTTGAGACAAGTCATTCAAAAGGTTAATCTCTTTTCCTCTATCTTCCGAAATAACCCTCCACCTTTCCCTCTATGTATATCTTCATCTTTCTCTTCACATAATGAGCCTGGTGCAGCTCTGCTTTCCTACCATCTTTTTCTGTTTTCCTCCAATTTTTTATTCCCCTCTTTTGATTATCTCTCCTTTTCCATTCTCCTCCCAATATGTTCTCCCTCTCCACTCTGTCCTCCACTATTTTTTTCACGTCCTCTGTGGTTTGTCTCTGTCTTTGCTTAATGAGCCTCGTCCTCCTCTCTCTCCCCTCTCTCTCTCTATCTCTCTCCCATATCCAGGTTTATACCTTTTCTCCACTACTACCCCCCCCCACACACACACACACACACACACACACACACACACACACCGCCTTTTCATCTCTCTCCTTTCATTTTTCTTTCCTCATCACTATGTTTTTCTTCCATTTCCTTCTTTTGGTATATTTTTAGTTTGTCTTTCACTGTCCAGCTTCCCCTTTAACTTCTCTCCCTCCCTTTCCATCCAACTTTCCTCCCTATGCATTCCTCCCTCTCTCTCTAATGGCCTGCCCTTTGCTGTCTGACCACAATAGTCTTAGCATTTGGATTACTGTAATGGGGCTTGCATCACACTCATATGATCAGCCATCTGGGGTTAGCTGCCTTTTAGCATCCAGTTTGTATCTCCCCAGCAGAATCGACTGAGAAAGCTAAGCCGGAAAAAAGCACTAATCTCCCAGCACTAGCCATTGTCAGTGTCCCTGACGGCCTCTGTGCTAAATGGGGGCTAATTGATGTTGCCGCCTGCTTATTGTCGGCCTTGGGAGGAAGCGGATGATTGTCGACTGTGTATATGTAGAGGAAGTGATGTGGAGCGGAGGACGCCTGCAGTCGGAGGTCGCAATTTCAGGCCTTGAAATTACTGAGCTCTAAGGCAAATAAAGGAAGTGAGATGACTTCACACAAGAATATCTGCCACATCGTTAACTCCAATTAGCAGCCTATACTGTACATACTGCAGTATGTCTATATTTAAAGGTCCATATAGTTTAAAGGTAGATGCCCCTGTTTTCTTTGATAGGCCACTTAAACAAGCATTAATATGGAGCAAGACCTGCAGAGAAATTCACCCTTAAAACCACAGACTTTATTTAAAGATTTCTGAAGCTCAGAGCAAGCTTCTTTGCTGTCGACATCTTGCCAGTATCCGACTCCAACCGCAACTTCCTTCTAATCCAAGAATTAGTAAAGAAGCCCTGCCCTTAGTTCACCATAGTGGTTTTAAAGTGTAAACAGGTGAGTTCAATAATCAGTCATCATGAAGGAGGAATTAAGCTGTAGAGACCAAAAATGTTTTTGTAGCAGGCTATAAATATATTCTATTTCGGCTGTAACATTTTTCTCAATTGCTAAAACACTAAACCCTGTTGTCTGAACCAAATTCTCAGTTGCCTGAACCCACTGATTGAATCAGTCTCTTTTGGCAAAACCATCAGCACTTTTCACCTGTTTAGACACAACTTATCAACACATTTTCATTGTGATGCACCTGTGTTGCATAATGCTGAGCACAGGTGGCAGAAGTCAAACACAACTAAAGCACAAGTTTCACCGGTTGAACACAACAACTCAAAATTGATCACACTTGTGTCCAATGATGTGAGGGAACATATACTGTAAGCTGGTTCAGGATGAAGTCCTGTGGCCTGATCCAGTACAGAGAAATGATGCTGTGGCTGAGTTGTGCACTTCTCATTTCTATATTTTTGTACTTTATTTTTACGCAGGCTTACTGCATACAAGTACTAAATGCACAAGATTTCTGTTTGTTTTTGTACTGTACAACTGCTACGTGTAAATGCACAGGATTTCTGTTTTTTGTACTTTTTTTTTTACTATGTACAAGTGCTAAATGCACAGGTTTTTTGTTTTGCAAGAGGAGAGACGACAGGGTGAAGGAAGAAAGGATGAGGGAGCGAGGGATGAACTGGGAAGAAAAAGGAAGAATGAAGGAAAAGGGGATGAAATGGATGTGGGGAGGGAGGGAGGAGGGTGAAAGAAAGGGAAGGAGAGAAGTGCTAAATGCACAGGTTTTTTGTTTTGCAACATGCATTTAGCTACAGTGAACGATAAACATTTATTTCTACAGCTTCATGTCCTGAGCATTGTGTTTTCTATTTTTCTATGTAGTGTTTAGTGACTGCTCAGTAGTGTTTTTAATTTTGATTGACTCGGGGCACGATTTGACAACATAGTTCAGTTTTGGGCACAGATTGAACTGTTTTGAGGTGAAAGTTTGGTTTTGCAAGAAGAGTCTGAGGTTTTGTGAATGTAGCTTGAAAATTGGGGTTTGTGTTTAGAGAAAATGAGAGAAGCTTTAGAGAAATGTGTCTTAGCAATCGAGAAAAACTGTAACATCAGAGTCTATTTGGACTGACTCACTGTTAGAGAGACACTCTAGTGGTTGGTAGAGGAACTGCAGCTTCAGTAGTTACAGAAATGGAAACTACACTGAGACTAACTATAACTATGACCTGGACAAATGAGCATATTCACAGGCTTATTACACTGAGATCGTTTTGGGAGACAGACATAAGACTGTGTAAGACTATGTGTATGTGTATGTGAGTATGTAAACGGCAGCAGACAGTCACCAGGTTATTCTGCTGTAAACAGGTTATCCAGGCCTGTGAAGTCATTTCCACACAGCTGTAACAGCTGTAACAGCAGCTGCACTCGGTGGATTTAAACGCAGAGAGAAGGGAGCAGCGCTTTCTTATCTGTCAGCCAGCAGCACTGCCAGGCCAGCTGATAACTCACATACACACACACACCATGCACCTATAACTTAATGCCAGTGACAGATGAATGGCCCCTGTTGTGGCAATTCAATGGTCTGATAATTAAACAAACAAAAGAATTATTTCCATCCTGCGTCAGACAAGTGTGTGTGTGTGTGTGTACTGGTCTGTGTGGCCCATTAATAGGCCCATAACTCAGTTTTTTGTTGTTTTCTTCAGATGATTGTGTGTGTGTGTGTGTGTGTGTGTGTGTGTGTGTGTGCATGTGTGTGCGTGCGTGTGTGAGCCTGAGGTGATGTGTAGATGTGCAGTGAACAACAGTTTACTGATTCATTTTCATGCAGCATGTTTTTGTGAAGGTTTGGAAAATTCCACTGAACATGAACAAACAGACTTCAATCAATCAATCAATCAATCAATCAATCAATCAATCAATCAATCAATCAATCAATCAATCAATCAATCAATCAATCAACTTTATTTATATAGCACATTTAAAGACCATAGGGGAAGCCAAAGCGCTTTACATTGAGACTTAATGACTTCAAGAAAATATTATTACATGACCTCAAATGTTAAACCTTAAATCTGTGGATCTTTTTATCTGGATCAACCTTCTTCTCTCTTACCCGATGATTGAACTACTGAGTAGACGACCTGCATCTTATTTATTTATTTGGTTCATTTCGGGCATGTCAATTAGTCATCATCATCACACATCATCTCAATCCAATTAATACAATACACATGACCGAAAGGGAAAGCGGGAGAAGCAAAAGCTTATCTAGTCCCGCCCCCAATACTCACATATTCATTTTTTCTGCATGTTACATTTTTGACATAACATTCTTCCAGTATTTTCAAAATTTAACAATTTGACATAACATTTTTTCTTTTTTTTTTTTTTTTAACATGACATTTCTCACTTTTTTCTCTTTTTTTTTTTTTCAACATTTGACATTTTGACATAATGTGTTGCAGCGTTAGGCAGTATGTAGAGTTGAAGAAATTGAAGTCCAGCTCTAGATAGAGCATAAGGATTACGTGTGTGTCTGCACATGTGTCCAAAAAATTTTTTTTCCGTCATGAGCGAACAACAGTCTCTTCTTGTTGCCAGGCATGTCACAAAAGTCACAAAGTCACAAGATGGTCCAATTGACAGAGAGCAAAGTCTGGTGTGGTCCAATTGACAGAGAGCAAAAGTCCAGTGTACTGATTATTTGTTGGGATGGTGGGATGGTGTGGGAGCCCTTTTTGTGCCAATTCTTCTTTTTACTCATTCTCTGCGGTTTTCGTCGCCATTTCTCTCGATTTCCTCCCGAGTTTTGGCTATGTCAGCTCGCATCAGTGACACATACTCTCGGATTGCGGATATGTCGGACCGTATCCCGACCACAGCACTCCGAGTTGTTGCGTTATCCTCCCTCGCGTCGGTCTGCTCGGTGGCGATCTTGTTGCCACTGCACACACACGCTTTGTGTCTGGAATGGTAGTGTGATGATTTTTCTGGTTGTTTGATGTAGATGGAGATGTACGATATGAAAGTTAAACTCAGTCGTATAAAATCCTCTCAGATTTGAACATTCAACATCGAGTGTGTAGCCAGAACAAGGTGTGTACCTCTTCCCTTTCCATCCAGCAGTTCCTCATGATTATTGCCCACTGAATTTTAGTGATGATTTTGATTCCTTTGCTTGAGCTCCTGCAAAACTGTTGAGCAGTGAAGAAGTTGAAACTTTTCTTGTGTGTTCATTGTGAGTCTGACGGTCAGCGTGGGTGAATCATAAATGCACCACTATGAGCTCGGACCTTTGATTCATAATTTTTGTATTTGCACTGAACTGTCAGATGAGGACATTGCGAAGTCATAAGAGTGGTTCGGCTCTGGGGGGGGGGCGTTACATGGGGCCTCCAGGGGCCCAACTTCACAACAACAGGATGGAAATCAAACAACACGTCCAGAGCCTGTTATCGTCTCGTCCAGGTTTCACTCACTAGACTGGTTCCATCCGGTTTCTTTTCCTTCACTCTGAGAATCTCCATGTCTTTCATCTGTGGAGGGCGACCGAGACGTCGACGCCTCCTTTCATCTCACCTTCGCCTCCCATCAGCCCGGACAGAGAGGAGGAGTGTGAGATCTTAACAGCTACTGAAGAAGAAAGGTTTCCACATACAGTACCCAAAAAAAATGTTTGCAGGTTCTGGACCAAATAGGAGAAATGGAGTCTCACACTGAACCTGTACTCGTCTGTTTGTATTATCATTTAAAGGACAATTCCAGGCGAATTCAACTCGGGGGTGTATTTTCCTATCATTTTAGGTCTAAAAGAAGGAATCTGAAGATTTTCAGTTTAATTGCTCCTGTTTTGCAGTAGTTGCGTCTGTCCCCTGGACTTGCTTCAAGTAAAAAAAACTTCTCGGCGCATGTTTGAGTAGCCACCTGACGCTGTCTGTGGAAAAAAATGTACACTTGAAGCAAGTAAAGAGTTGATATTCCTGTGTTTATGACACAAGCGGTAGCTCCCACTGCGCCTGAACACACCGAGCGTCAACTTGGGTCTCGTGCGAGACTCCGGGAGACTTTGAATTAGATCTAGTTTTCCAAACATGTCGGCTTGCTTGAAGTAAATAAACTTCTCGGTGCATGTTTGAGTCTCCATCTGACGCTGTCTGTGGAAAAAAATTGCGGCTTTGAGGGATGTAAACAGCCTAAACAGCAGAACTTACATCCACTCCCATTCATTGCTGCCGTGGCGATGCGGGGACAGACACAACTACCGCAAAACAGGAGCGATTAAACTGAAAATCTTCAGATTCCTTCTTTTAGACCTAAAATGATATGAACATACACCCCTGAGTTGAATTCGCCTGGAATTGTCCTTTAAAGTCACTGTTGCTGTGCAGCGTTTCCCTCCAGCTCCACAGACCATCACTTCATATACATGACGACAGGCGACACATTGTAGCAGCTAATGGGGATTATCATAAACATGTTCAGTGTTAAAGGCTGTTTGGCTCCGACCCAAATCCGCCATGTGTTTGACTTCAGACGACTGTGGAGTGTGATCATCGGTCACAGGTGGCAACAACCACAAAGCAAAACAATGCAACCCTCAGTCCAAACAACTGACGACTTCTGATATAATAAGTGTGTCTGTGACGGGGGAATCCACGCACGCTGAGCACACCGTCAAACACAGGATCCGTCTCCTCGCACCACCACCACCGCAGCAGATGACGTGCGACTCCATCTGTCACTGTGAGCAGGCCACAGCTGGAGGGAGCAGACGAGACCCCAATCACAGGAAGTGTAATGTGTAACATTTACATCCTGTAGTGTCATGAAATTGTTGGATGTTGTAGCCAGAAGCCAGTGACACCTTTACTCCAGACGGCGACCGAGGTCTCAATTATTCTCAGTTGCAAATATTTCTCTAAACATTTCTCGCTTTGATTTTACAGTAAATCAATCAGAGGAGGGGCTTATATGACACGATGAGGCATGAGAGAAAAACTCTGCTGCTTCTCCCTTATCTTTTATCCTTCACCAACACAACCAAGAGTTTGTGTCCAACAAGGATAAGAAATGTGAGAGCAGCTAGCTACGTACCCTGATGACAGAGACGCTCTGGACAGTGAGAGGATATATCATGAAACCGTCTGAAACTCACTGGGTCTGTAATTTGGAGTTAATGACTTTTGGCTGCGGCATCTGGTCTGAATGAAGATGTCGTTACTCCGAGACAGACGGAGGAGCGTTTGCTCTCCAGCTGGAGCGGGTTGTTCTTCAGCGCAGTGGAGAGCAGGAGGGGGCAACCAAGAGTCACCTGAGATATGCACACCTCTACTCTGTGTGTGTGTGTGTGTGTGAGAGAGAGAGAGAGAGATTGTGTGTGTGTGTGTGAAAAGCAAGGAGTGTGACTAATATAGTTGAGGTTGGGATTAACTTTTCCACCCTGAATATCATGCTTTTTAAACCGCCTGACACAATATGCTCTCTAACACACACACACACACACACACACACGTGCATACACACTATGCAAATAGCTGACTTCGAAAATAGCAAATGTTTACTGAGATGAAAGGTTTGGCTTATTTTCTCCCCTCTTAGAGGATCCAAGCCAAAATGAGTGACTGCCAACAATTTCTCTGCGAGTGTGTGCACGTAACGAACGTATTTGTGTGTGAGTGTGAGTGTGTGTGAAAGAGAGTGAATGAAAATCTGGCTCCTTTGTACCTTCACACTTCCCTGGCATGTCTTCAAACACCGGTTTGTAATCTAGGTCCGTGTCATTGGCATAACAAAGAGAAACGTACTCTGGTAACATGTATTATTCTTTAAATCTGCCTCTCTTTCTCTCCATAATGAGGTGAACTTCAAATATCATCGTTTCCTCAAATGTTTGCCGTCACTTCCACCTCTCTCATTCCCTATATCCTCACTCCCAAAACCCCCTTTTCTTCCCCGTCTCTCCCTCTGTTGACTTTAGAGAATTAAGGGCACCTTTTCAGCCGGTTATGTTAAGTTTGTTGCTTGAAACTTCTCAGTTAATATTGATCCCAACAATTATCTTCTCATTGCAGGACTCAGTGGAGCGCACTGAACACTGAACACAAAGTATTAGTGTTAACGTACACCTCAAATCCCTCTGGCTGTTTTACACACATTAAATCAAATCTATCAGACGTTTTAAAGTCTGACTCCTTCTTTGAAGTTAAACTTCCCTCCGTGTGAAAGATGCATCGCAGAATCCTAGTCGCCAGGATCAGGTGTGGCCGTCAGCCATTAAAGGAGATGCTTTCTTAGAAACCACTGGAAGCTGCTCGGCTGCAGCGTTGCACGTGTGTTGCATCATGTGTGATTGAAGTGTTAAAATAAAATAAAAAAGGACTGATCAACGGCCACCACATGTGTGTCTGTTCTCCATCATACACACAGTGAGAAACAGTCGGTCTTTTGGTTTGTGGTGTATCGACTTGTGTGTGTGTGTGTGTGTGTGTGTGTGTGTGTGTCCTCAGCATTTTGATGGATATGATGAAGAAGAGTTATTCACAGCTTCTGTGGTTTCTCACACTGAGAGGTTTTAGTTCGTCATTATTGTTCTTCCCTTGACATCTCCCTCCTCCAACAGACTTCATACAGTTTTATCACTGTTACAGTTTCTGTTAAACACTGAGTACATTTACATGAGTATGCTTCATGTTCTGTTGAAGGCGATAGTCCAAGTCAGGGGTTTACATGCACAGTAGCTATAGGAATATTCCCATTTACATGTTAATCAGCATGTTTTGAATAAACCAGTGATTTTCACAGCTAGGCAGCGGCATCATGACGTCTGACAGCCAGAAAGAATATTTAGTGTGATTCAGGTTTATACATGTCTAAATAATGCGATGAATCAGAATACTCCACATTTCTTCATGCGATTACTGCTTATCCTGAATAAGCTTGAGTTTTGTTGTGCATGTAAATATAGTGACAAACACCGGCATAAGCAACTATCATGTCTGAATGTGTGTGATGTGATCTGAGTG
Organism: Trachurus japonicus; assembly: GCF_045865225.1. NCBI lineage: Eukaryota > Metazoa > Chordata > Actinopteri > Carangiformes > Carangidae > Trachurus > Trachurus japonicus. The sequence goes on from NC_140911.1 coordinate 19,864,995, forward strand.
TCTCTGGTGGGAGTGTGTGGATTTTAGAGTGGGAGTCCCGTTGAACCACACATCTGTGCACACACAGGCTCCGCCCACAGGTGAGATGACACAGTGCAGCTCAGGTGAAAGCAACAGTAGCCTAAAGCATTTATCTGTGATGTGGCAGTGCAGTTTACAAACACTGGAAGCCTGGTGTTACAGTAATATTTGACCTGCGTTTGGAGATCATATCTGTAACAGGATCCAGGGTCTCATCTGGAGCAGTTTTCACTCACAACACTCCCAAAGAACATGTGTATGCATCTGTGAAATGTAAAGCCTCAGTACAGTACTGTATGTAGTATTGGGGTCAAACTGTGAAATCCAGCGTTCAGATTCTAGATTGCAGCGCTCACTCGCTCACCCCTCCTGTCGGCAAAGTGACGATGGCTGCTGAGGATAAACACGTTCGCAAACTAACCGCAACTGATAACAATATCTTTGACCGAATACTATCGTCTTTAAAAAAATATATTATTATTATTTTTCACACAGGTGCAGACTTCCACTCGTGCCTTAAGTCAAAGTTACACAGGAGGACTTACAGGATGAGCTAGTTACGCAGTGCGGTCACATGAAGGAAGATCAGAAGACAGACATACTCAGACATACAGTACAGTATGCATCACCTGCAACAACAGTGCTGCTAAAAAAAAAAAGGACAGCCTAGTCACAGACACTCAATAGAGCGTTTGAGTCAAGTTTGTCCGCTTCAAAGATGGCGATGCAACATGGCAGCCTCCGGTGGGTGCATCTATGGGTGCACTGGCCACCTATGTATTTGTAAACAACTCATTCTAAACTATGAGACAGCTTTCATTTCTATGTGGTTGTGATTAGACTTCGGTAAATACATAGTTATGAAAGCAATATTAGATTTTTGCTAATAAAAAGCCAAATAAGTTACACACTGTCCCTTTACTGCCACCACTGCTTTCTGACAAAATTCTAGTAATTGTTTTCACAGAAAACATTATTTTCTAAAAAGTGTTGAACTCTATGGATCTCTATAGCTATGGCACTGTGCATTTCATCTTTCAGTTTGCAGCCCCTCAAATAGCTGAATATGATCTAACATCTAAAAGTTTTCTATTCTATATTCTGTTTTTTTTATAGACATGTCCCAAATCACAGCTTCTTTTGTGTGTTTGTGGGGAGGTGAATACCCCTGCCTAATTTTCAGCCAGGAAAATCCCTGCACCATCTCTGCTGCTGATGAAGCAGATCACCACAGCAGAGACGTGTTTGATGATGATGTGAGTTTGGTTTCAGGCTCAAACTCAGAGTCCACATCAGCAGGTCTGAACCCTGTCGGAGAGGTGGACCGCTGCTTACAACCTCTTCCTCTCTCTGTCGTCTTTGCTGCAACTCTCCCCTATTCACTCTCTCTCTTTGTCCCCCCACCCCCCACCCCCTCTGTCTGTGGTATAAAATGAGAGGGACAGAGGTGAGGAGATGGAGCGATGGTGTAATGAAATCAGAGCAGACTCATTACTGAAGGTCTCCTGAAGGGGTGAGGTGGGTGAGTTTTCCTCAGCGAGACGTCCTGCCCACTCGGAGGGTGATGTATTGTCCTTGGCTTCAACAAACCTGTGGTGTTTGCTAACATCCCACTTCGTCCAGCAGATTAAGTCCATTTGGTTTCTGCCCAGAGATTTTTTCTATAGAGGCTGAGACCAGATCATCTCAGCAGGAAACTCAAAACATTCATTTTCTATTATCAATATTAGTCCCATTTTAAATACATGAGGGGCCGGCGCAGTGATGCAAAAAGGTTTTGTAGACCACAACAGGCTGATAACATAAATTAAAATTGATAAAACTCTTTGTCTTTTACACCACAGTGATTGTGGTGTAAAAGACCACTATTTCATGTCAATCCTCTTGTTTCAAAGTTTGCTTACTTGTTTACTAAACTACGTCGACAGCTTCATAAAGGTAGTTAGTTGGTTAGAGCTAAAAACATTGTGTAAAAGCTATTTCAACACACATACACACACACACGTGCAATCACAAACATACAAAAACAAACTGAAGTCATGTCCTCGTCGTGGTTGTTTCCTCCTCCACCTGGACCAGTGTCATTTAGTAAAACATAAGAAAAATAGTTCATAAAATATGAACCATCTGTGTAAAACCTTACTGTGTGACATCTTGAGTACTGTCCAAAAAAACTTTTCCTAAGGTGACACTGATCTTGACCTTTACCCTTTACCCTAACCTAAATTGTCCTTGAATCGAAGTGAGGGTTTGTCCATCAGAATGAGATAGACATACAGACAAACAGATGGATGGATGACCTAAGGACAAGATGGCCGCTTCTTTAAAAAAAAAAAAAAAAAAGGCAATCAGTAGAAAAAAAAACAACAACTTAAAAACTAAAGCCATTGTTAAGCAGGGAATTATGGGAATTTTAACACCCTCACCCAAAATCTGAGCCCCGAAGAACCGTTTTAAGGCAAATAAAAACTTACATGCACACACACACACACACACACACACACACACACACACACACACAGCAGCCCCCTGCAGAGGAGGTTAAACACAGCTTAGCACAATAGGAGAGTTTTTGGGTCAGCTGTCCCTCTGCATGGCCGACAACGCTTCACTGACACAATATCCCTGTAACGTGGTATAATGGAGGCTGCAGGAACACTTTACGGCTTAACGCGGCCTCTTTAACTGCTCAGACTTTAAGCTCCTTTGTGGCACTAAAATAAAAAAATAAAAAAAACCTAAACGAGCTGCTGAGGGTGAAAAAGGGCAGAGACTGACGGCATCCTCTTCAGATGATTTCCAGACAATGGCCACGCGCTCCACAGATTAGACAGTCATACGGTTTTTGTTGCACTGTAAACAAAGCTAAGTAGAGGATTTTCAACCCCCCGCCCCCTCCTCCGTTCACTCTCCCTTTGTTTGAATACTTTATCCACTTTGCACCAGTTTGTCTCTGTGTAAATGCTCAGATCTGTTTTAAAGGATCAGGGTTTGTGGTTCGAGGCTGAAATCATTGAGGGGATTGTGCTTGTAAATGTCAGTGCGTCTCCTTATGGGGATTCTGCCACAACAAACTATTATTTTATTGTACCCCCCCTCTCCCACCTCTCCATCCCCCTCCCCCAAGTGCACTAAATCCAAACTGAGGCCGAGGAGGATGAAAGTCAAGACTGAAGTGATGAGTCATCGTGTTTTTAAGACGTTTATTGTCTTGTAATACGGACAAAGGCGAAGCCTGGTCTGTTGTTCCAGTGCAGATTAATTGGTGTAAATGAATGCGATCAGCCGCTCTCTCTCTCTGCCTTGTCTGTTTATCTTGACAGTACATGAAGCAGCAGCATCTGTGGTCATGTTAAACATAGGAAATATCCTGGAAATCCAGAATATTTGTGAAGTATCTAAAAGTAAACTAAAGGTGTGAGCTTCTATTTTCATATTATCTCATTCTTGGCTCTCTTTCTCTGTTGTATCGCTTTCACCTTCTCCCTCTCTCTTACTGACTGTAATGACCATTCAATAACACTGATATGTGAAGAGCTATAAGTGGATGCAATCGGTCACTTTCTCATTGTACTGAGATGCTCGTGTGTCACTGAGATGCTCAGTCGATAACATTTAGTGATGTGTTTATCAGAGGAGCTAAATAAACATATGACAAGACAGAGTTATCAGACTTTGCTTTCTGTGCAGGTCGACATACAGAAGACAAACATCTGGACTGAGGCGGTGACAGCCAGGAGTGGTGGGGGATCCCAGGTTGTCTGGCGATCCAATGAAGAGAGAGGAGCTCACAGCATGGAGGTAACAACCACACCACTAACTCAAAGTGAAACCATAAAGATGTGTTTTAAGTTTGGATTTAAATTCCTAAGCAGGGTCGGACAGTCTGATATCAGCAGGAAGGTTATTCCAGGGTGGGGAGCAACTCTGCAACTCTGTGGACAGACAAGACCCCATGTCCCGACAGCAGAGAGCATAGTGGAAGCTTTGGAGGAGCTCAGACAGGTATAAAGACACCTGGACATCATTATAATCTCCTCACAGTTTGATCTGTCTGGATACAGATATATATTCTGGATTTAGTCAATTTATAGCTGCAGCTTTCTGAACCCTTTGAAGACTTTTGGTATAAGGACATGGCTCTTTTAAATAGTCACCATCTGGACTCTAACCTGTTGCAAAGCTGGTGTTTCCTCGGTGAACCTCTTTTTCTGGTTTCGGTGAAACTGAATCTGAGGAGACTGGACAGGAGAAACAGAAACTGTATAGTACTGAGGGCAGCTTCAAATAATCCAATTAACATTTTCTGTTCCTTGGTTTCCAAGTTATGCCCAAACCTGTGTCTGCCAATGTATGAAAACAGTGATGACTGTGCTTATATCAGCTCATTTGTTGGAAGGTCCTGCAGACGACACACTGAGTCAGGGTCTGTGACTCCCTTCCTGTCAGCTGCGTCTCCAGACTTTGTGTGTCCTTGTTTGGCTCGTAGCATTAAACAGTGCTGCTCATTTGGGAGCTGCTGATGGTCGCTCTCATTGTTCCTGAGTGCTGTAAGTAAACGTGGACATATTTTCCTCTCACGCTCTGCCAGGCCGTTGAAGCAGCACACACACAAACACTCTCAGGGAAAATAAGAAAACAAGGCCGAGCTGGCTGCGAAAACGAGCTCCCGGTGGTGCTGGACCCATAAACATCGCACTTAGGACGGCTGCCATGTTTAATTATCATCGTCTGAGAAGAAAAGAAATCAGAGTTTTGTCTCACTTGTCCTTATTGCTGTGTAGTGCTATAAAACATGCAGAGCCAAGTGTCCCCTTAGCGCAGCACTGACTGTCTGTGCTACACACCAAGTATTAAATAAAGTTATAGTGCTTCCACCAGAAGTTCTCCTCACCTGGATCGGGGCATCACAGATTCCCAGCTAAAGCCAAACTGAACATCTCAATGATCCATTTTAGCATCAATAGACTTGTAAGAGGATTTATCATGGAGGCAGAGATGCTTTAAAACAACTGTCATCAGAGATTAAAGCCACATAAGCAGCATCAGAACAGAAGCTTGTTTAAATACAGGAAGGAATTATTGTATTAAAGAGAGAAAGGGATGAAGCCATTAGTGGCCTGACCCGCTTTGGTTACAACACTGACATGATCCGTGTATGAGTCATAAGTGACAGCTGATAGTCCAGCCACTGTGTGTCACTGTTAGTCTAACTGTTAGTTAGATCTCAGATACTCAGGGTGAAGGTCACTGTGGTGCAGGGACATGGACACTTCTCATTTTATTGAAAAGTTTGTGAGATTCACCATTTTCTCTTGATCACAAACCTGCACGAATGGGGACGTTCCTCAGCTTTGACGGCACATTCCCTTTACCACTTGGGTAATTGGGATTGACGCAACAGTTGAGTCGACCACGTTCAAGCTGCAGTTCCTCTAGGTGTGTTAGCATGCTGATATGATCATTAGCTCAAAGGACTACTGTACTTTATTACAACCACACGGCCTGCTCAATTTGGCTTTCATTTTACCCATTAACACTTACAAAATGATCAATAATAGAAATTAACTTTCATTGGATAAATACAGAATGAAATCTTATTCCCACTGTGCACATCTGGATTTACAATCCTTTGTTTCTACATTTTAATCCTGAATGATTGGAGGGGTGATGTGGTTCCCAAGAAGCTGAGGCTCCAGAATTAAATCAAATATAATTTATGAAACTGAACCTTAAGGCGTGAGGGTTATTGGTAGTGCTGTGCTCCTCTGCTGCCCCGACTCTGTCACTCATGTTGATGAACGTCTGCCTGCAAACAACATTTAGCCTGTGGTGGAATCGTTCACCCCGTGTCTGATTTAGTTTCACTGCCACACGTTTGGATTTCTGGTGCCTCTCCACCAGCGCTGCCTTCGTTATGACCTCGCTGCTCAGAGTTACAATCCAACAAGAAGCTCCGTGCCCAGACCGGGGCGTTAAATTTCAGTGTGCAGTAACATCAGTCAAGGACAATGAAATACCTAAAGAAAAAAAGATGATTTAAATCAAAATATACACGGAACAGAAGAGGTTGAAAGACGATCATGCAAAAAGCAGCAGGAGATTAATCTGAAGGGAAATACAACTTCGTAGAGCACACTAACACTTCTCATCCTCCTGCTGCTTAATTCAATTTAATTAAAGGCACAACAGATGAATTAAAAGTCATTAGCTGCACAAAAGGTGGAAATGTATTCTAAAGGTGAAGGGAAAGAAAAAGACTGAGTTCTTCCTCAGAGTAATCTTTGAAAAGACTCTGGTAAATAGTGAAACATTCAGGGACTCCAAAGCTCTTAACCTGCAACCTAGCGTACCTGCATAACCAGGGACTGAAAGGTAACTTTGTGGGGAAGAGTCATGGTGAAGGCAGAGAGCTTCACAGTAATTACACTACCACATTTGTGTATAGTCACAGAGATCACTTCAGTTCAGGAGCAAAAACATTTGATCCTTTTCAAGGTAAGATGATACAGGTCGAAGATGAACTGATGACAAAGGAGAACTCATTCAGGTCATCAGAAAATATCAAAATAATGGACACAGCGAATGTAATGAAATGAAATCTTAAGGGAGATAAAATATGATTTAATTATTAACCATATTGGCATCTCTGGTTATCGGCGTCACTCAGAGTTTTTCCTTCACATTTTAAATACTTGATACAAATTAATACATTTAGCTATTTAAGTTCATGCTGTGGTACAAGTAATAACAAGATACTTGTAGTGAGGAACATAGTGGGGCAAGGATGGAGGGAAGGAAGGAAGGAAGGGGTGAAAAGCGAGTCATGAGAGAACAGACGCAAGTAGAAAGTTCTCTGGGCGGCGGCTGCATCACGTCTCAGTTTTCAAATTCTTTCTCTGTCTCTTGTCCTTCGTCACAAGTTGTGAATAGACAGCACGTCTGATGAGAAGACAGATATACAATTACCCTTTTCTGCTAGAGTACATTTGATTGTCTTGCAGATTTGGAGTGTGAGGCAGGTGAATTGAGACACACACACAAACTTTACTCCATCTGAGCTAATTTGAAATGTAGTTTTTTCCTCACAGCTCTATTACGATGAACGCAGCAGGTCTGCTTCTGATTTCTCTGCTCCAATCAATATCATTCATGCACACACACACACACACACACACGCACACACACAGTTGTAGCAAAGTTGGAGACTGACAATTTATCCACAGAAGAAAAGTATTTGTCAGGCGATGACAGTGAAGGAAAAAAAGAAATCACAGATTTCAAACAGCTGCTGGATGCTCAGTTTAAACAGCCACACACACACACACACACACACACACACACACTGTGCAATGTTTACTGTGTATTGCAGGCACAAAACACACACATATAAAATACGTGCATACACATGACACACACAAACACGTCAGAGCGTCCCTGCACACCCCCCCCCCCCCCCCCCCCCGTCAGTCGGGTTGACAGGCTTTAGATAAATCACCCATCGGAGCAGCGAGTGAGCTAGCTGACTGTTGTACCAATTATTTTAATGAGAACATAAGCTCCCCAAATTCATCTGAGTTGCATTCACAGTACCCCCCCCCCCCCCCACACTCCCCCCTCCCCAACCCCCCAGGGAAGACTAAATCCTGCTGCTTAAAGAGTTTTGTTGCCTCTTTTGTTTTGTTTGATAAAATTTGTTACAAAACAAAAAAGTGTTTTGTCTTCCACGTCCGATTGTCTAGATGAGAATTTCATGCTGCTGTGTTGTTGACACGTTGAGTCTGGATCTGCTGCTCAGGGGCATGACAGTCAATGTGGCAGCGTTACAGGTTCGATTCCTCTGAACACGACGAGCAAGGCAGAGTTCACAGATTTTTAGCTTAAACTTTAAAACATAAAATAGCTTCTATCAGTCTTTATTCATGCTTTTATTTAAAATGTGCATATTCAGGTCGAAATCTTGAGCACCTCCTGCAAAGAGAAGCAGAAACTAAAGGAGCTGAAAGCTGAAGCGACGGCTGCCTCTCTCTCTCTCTCTCTCTGTTTTTCTCTCTCTCTCTCCCTGTCACACACACACACACACACACACACACACACACACACACACAAAACGACTGGAGAAGCGGACGAAGAGAGCGATAGAAGAGGGAGAGCAGGTGAAGACAGTAAAGGGGTGAAGGGAGAATCATGAAGAGAGGATCACTGTTAAACTTCAGACTTTAGAAGGAGAAGCGATGAAGTGATAGAACCAGGAACAGACAAGAAAAGAGAAAGAGAGAATCATCACTCCTCTTTCCTCCTCCCTCTCTTCTTTACACTCCCCTCTTTACTCCATCATTTCCTCTGGGTTTTCTTTTCACCTCCTTCCTCCTCTTCTTTTCCTCTCTCTTTCTCCGTCTCCTCCCTCACTCCATCTTTCCTCTTCCCCTCTTAACTCTGTCATTACCGCTCTTTACCTTCTTCCTCTTCCTCCTCCCTTTTCCCTCTAACCCCCCTCCCACCCTTTCATCGCTTGTCTTTCTCTTCTCCCTCTCCACCCCCCAGCCCCCTCCTTCCCTTACCCTCTAGTATTTGAAATCCATGAGGACTCTTGTAATGACACTGTGCTGATTCCAAAGGCCTCGCAGGCTTCACGCTGAATTAGCCAGTTAACTACACACACACACACACACACACACACACACACACACACACACACACACACACACACGCATGCAGGAATTAACAAACAGACACTCACGCACACGATGATGTGATGCCGGCTAACGAGGGAAATGCATCAACTGCTAACAAGCAGCAAAGCACTGACAACACCTTGTACTTTAATGATGTCTGTTAATCAGGAATGAAGGCTACCACACACACACACACACACACACACACACACACACACACACACACACACACACACACACACACACACAGAGAGAGAGAGAGAGTCTTAGGTTTGGTTTTATTATGGATTCTTTTGATTTGTGATTGTCATTGAAAGTGTCGTAATGGGCATCGCTCAGTGAGATTGAGAGTGACGGGAGCTAGGTGAGATGGGATGGGGTGGGGGTTGGTGAGATGTGGGTGGGTGGTTGTGGGGGATCTGACTTTGAGCTCTGTGAATAGGAGATTTACATGGAGATGCAGTTTGTTGTAGAGGTTTTTTGAACCATAGGCCAAACTTAAAGAATCAGAATCTAATTTATTGTAACCTTGATTTTCAACATAGCAGAATAAAACTCAATGTTTTGGTTCATGACAGGATTCCAAGTAAAAAAAAAATGGTAACAACAGGTCAGAGAGCTTTAATGAGAACAGAAAAATCACTGAAAAATAAGAATTTATTAGTCTTGCATTTATTTCAACTCTGGTATAGATTGAGGTAAAACCTTACTTATAATTTGGCCAAGCAAAGGGTAAGTAAGGTCTACGACACAAGAAACAACCATGTTAAGAATCCAGGCAAGTGTCAGAAAAAACAAATACAATGAAATCATAAAAGTGTCAAGAAATAGAATGAGAAAAGAAGCCGCAAAAACTTTAATGATAATTCAAATTAAATAATGATAGTGAAAATAGTGAAGAAATGTATAATCTCAGTATACAAAATTTTAATCAGGTGATTAGGGTAACACAATTAGAGGTATTGTGTTCTTTGATTGAATCACGTTACATAATATCAAGGTTGCACATTAGACATACAACACACAACTACGTGTCTGCAGTTTATAGAACCTAGCATTCAACAGTTTATTTTAATTTATTTAACACATTGAATTCCATTATACTAAACTCTTGAGTCATTTTAGTAAGATGCAGGTACATGTGCTGCATTTGTCTGTTTACAATTTTACAAACATTCATGTTTATACCTGTGTGTGTGTGTGTGTGGTTGTGAAATATATTGGTACGGACTCTCTGTGTTGTTTGAAAACCACTATCTCCTCACTGCAGCTGGATAGAACACAGATTGGACTAGAGCTATAAATACTCTCTCTGACACATACACACACACACGCACACACACACACACACGCACACAGAGCATAAATACACTTTGACGCTGAGCTTGAGCTCAGTCTGCTCTGCCAAACCCGATTAAACAGGAAATAAATCACTGTAACACACACAGATTTTAGCACACACACACACACACACATAGATTCATGTAGTTGGAGTCGTGCACAGAAGCACAAAGTGAGCTCAGGTATTAGCCTATGCTCTGACGACTGGATGTTTAGCGGTGGAAACAGTTTGAACAGAGGACACTGAACTCGACACTTAAGGGGATAAATCAGGTGGAAGTGAAGTAAACGTCAGTGCGACCGCAGCCAAGAGTCACTCTGTAAACCGACGCTCTGATACAAACCTCACAGAGGAAGGAGCGCTGTCAGTCAGTTACCTGTAGCCACTTAAGACACCTGTGTTCTCCACAAACACTTGAAGCAGGAGAGGAAAGTGAATCAAACCCACTCTATGAATCTTGACATGAAGACTGACATGTCCTTCATTTGTTCCTTTCTAAAGGCACTTCTCCACCAGCCCTAGTATCTGGTACCAGGTAGAGCTGAAGCGATACTAAAACGTGACGTGATTGGACAGAGCGTCTTCACTGGAAGAATCGCGAGCGTGAAGCGATCCGGTGGTTTTGGCTAATGCTGCGTTCCAGGCAGGCTTTTGAAACCGTAAATTACAGCTTCAAGTCACAACTTACGACTTTGTAGCGTTCCAGGCAACCCACTCGTGTTTCTCCGACCTGTTGCCTGTGAAAGTCACTATAACGGCCACTCGTAACTTCTGACCCGTGAAGTCGTACCAGATCGAACTGGTACGACTTCACAGGTCGGAAAAACACGAGTTACAGGTTGCCTTGAACGCACCATAACGTCTTGTCAGCCGACGGAGTTAGCAGCCCCCGCCCTCGTCATGGATCTATTGGTCCTCGTCCCTACGTCACCACATTCACGCGCATCCCTTGGCTGCACACACAGCCCTTCATGCCGTTCTCTCTCCTCATTGGATAAAAATTGTAGGATACAAGAAAAGTTTTCTCCTGGGCTCAGAGCAGAGCAGAGTGACTGAGAGACCCGTGTTTCAGTCCAAACACTCTATGTAAGTGATTGCTGTCGGAAGATAGAACTATTTAAGACTTATATTAACACAAAAATATCGCTTACTTCTGCTTTAATGAACCCCAGAGTTGTAAGGTCAGTGCTCACCAGCTTTCCTACTGAGCCATTCAGCAATGTAGCAGTTTCCATGCTATAGATTTAGTGGTTTCAAGCAGTTTAAAGGTGTCACAGTTATCCTGACCTCATCTACTCAGTGCCAGAGACAGAGTGAGCAACCACCAATCACTGATCTTCACTGTTTGGGACACCTAATAGTTTGGGGGCCCAAACAGTTGCCTGCCTTTAACCACACTAAACAGTGATGTCATACTAGCCACTCGCTGCAGTTCAAGTCCACGTCATTGCAGCAATAAGACAACATTATGTCGACAAAACTGTGTGTTTGTGTGCGTTGCATGGAATTTTGGAACAGGAGCAGAGAGACAAAGTTTTTGAGGTAAATTTAATCACTCATTCTCCAATTTGTCTGCACGAATGACCTTTTCAAATTCTTCACCGCACAGGAAACAGACATGCGGCCTGAGCTGGGAAGACTCTGTTGTGATCCGTGTTCCTCTTAAATCAACACTCTGTTTACTGGTGGGACTGTCTTAACCTCATTAGCCGGGGCCTGGCTGATTAGCATTGGGCTCTCGGGTGCAGTGAAACAACAATTACTGATCATTATCACCATTTATTTAAATAATGGAGCAGCCTGGGTTTTGTATCGACAAACAAAAGGTCACAAATGAGCAAAGAAAAGTCTGCGAGTCTGCATGTGCATGGAAACACGGCGTCTGTATGTATTCTACCACTGCGTCAGTTTATTTTAATTAGATTTTATTTACTTTAGTTAAATGAGTTGCTAAATTAGAAGTGAAATTGTCTGGTTAATGTTACAGGGAGTTACATGTTGTAATTATGTCATTTAAGAAATAAAAATAAAAACTTTTAAAGTTGAACCTTAAAGTTTTGAATCTAAACAGACGACAAGAGACGACAAGACAATTTGAAATAATGTTTGGTCATTTTATACAGAACAAAAGCAATATGTACATAATCACACAGTCTCCAAAATACTCATTAAATCAATTTCTAAAATTCACATTTAGATAATATTCTTCAGATGGGTTAGGAGAAATTGAACTTTATTTCCAGGAGACAGGGTTGGGTTACTATCCATCATCTTGTACTCATAAGAGCAACATGTCAGAAACAAAGTCTAACGACTCGCTAAACAAATTACAGATAAAACACAAACTGCAGTGGAGAAGGTTTTGTGTCTCTGCTGACGGCTCCACAAATATCTGCTCACAACTAAGTGGAAAAGTTCATTTATATCTTGGCAGGGAGCAGCAGAGTGCAGCTCTATGTGTGTGTGTTGGAGTGAGGGAGAGTGAGAAAGAAAATGAACTGAAGAGGACAAGAGGCAAAACAACAGACAGAAAGGTGCAGAAAGTTATACAGTATAATTACTTTTTTAAACAAACCTACAGCACAAAGAAAAATCCAATGTGACTAGTAACACTATGTAATAATTTAAGCACCAATAACAAAAGCATTATACATAAAGAATCTAACAAAAAGCAAAAAAAAAACATAGGAGGAATGAAATATGTAAAAACAAATATGAGAAATAAAACAATACAGATATCAGACGTCACCACAGGCTGAGACAAAGAAACACAAGAAGAGATTTAAAGAAGGTTGAAGAGTCAGTGTGTTTGTGTGAATCTCATAAACATGCACTGTGCTGCTGAGATACAGATGAACTCATCTACATGAATACACACACACACACACACATACACACACACACACACACACACGTACACAGAGGCTTCACAGAAAAACACTCATATAGACAAATAAACCAAACACACACATGCAGAGTAGTTGAAGACAATTGTGCGTGACATGCTAACAGATATGTTTCCAAGGCAAGACAGTAATTACCACCATCTTCAATCAGCCTGTTAGCATTCAGCTGCTGCTGCTGCAGCTTATCGCACTGAAACACTGTGATTCACCACGACCACAACAACAACAACTGCGACAACTGCGACGCAGGCGGCGGTGTGTACGGATGAGAATTAAAGGCCCCATCAGTGACACACACAACCAGTGGAGTCTCTGTTTTATACCAATCAGTGTGGAGGATTTAATAAGTAAAAAGCAGTCTCTATTACTATTTCTCTTCACCATTCATTTTTCCTGCTTCATCTTGTTCTAACTAAAGTAGCTGCGTGTGAGCTGTTATTCGTACTGTAACAGAAGACTAAAGCTGCACTACCAGGACTACTGTGTGTGCTCAGTCCTCTGCTCTACACCTTGTTCACACATGACTGCTCTGCTTCTTCTCCCTCCAATCTCATTGTTAAATTCGCCGACGACACCACAGTGCTCGGACTCATCGACAACAACGAGACGGATTACAGGACTGAAGTGGAACATCTAGCAGCATGGTGTGTGGGTAATAATCTCATACTGAACATCAAGAAGACCAAGGAGATTATTGTGGACCCCCACTCCCTATCGGCAGCGAGGCGGTGGAGAGGGTGGCGCACTTCAGATTCCTGGGAGTGACCATCACTGAGGACCTGTCCTGGGGCATCAACACCGCCTCGGCAGTAGGAAAGGCCCAGCAACAGCTCTACTACCTGAGGCAACTGAAGAATGCCGGGATCCAGAAATAGCTGATGGTGAACTTTTACAACTGTGCCATCAGCAGCGTTCTGACATCCGGTTTCCTTGTGTGGTTCTCCAGCTGCACTAAGGCCGAACAGCAGGCACTCCAGCGGGTGGTAAAAACAGAGATCAGTACCATCTACACCTCCCGCTGTCTGAAGAGAGTGCGTAACATCCTGCGTGACCAACACCACCCGGCCCATCACCTGGTCCACCTGCTGCCCTCAGGTAGAAGGTACAGGGCCTTATCTGCCAGAACCACCAGGATGGCCCACAGCCTGTATCCTCAGGCAGTGAGGCTGCTGAACAGTGCCCCCCTCCTCTCCCCCCCCCCTCACATGGACAGTAACCACACCCCACCTTACAATAACTGTGAACTGGTCTTTGCAACACACACTATACTACCTCTGACCATGTTCTCTGATGCCCCTGTTTCTGTTTTTGTCTTTCCTTTGTTTACACTCCATGTCTCCCCCCTCCCCCATATGGACAGTAACCACACTCCATCTTACAATAACTGTGAACTGGCCTTTGCATTGCTGCAACATACACTAGTACTACCTCTGACCATGTCCTCTGGCGCCCCTGTGTTTTTTTGTCCTTTTTTTCATGTACATGACATGCCCGTGGGATTCTGCACCATTGCACATTTTGCACTATGCACTTTTCACTATGTAAGGTTGTATGCTCCAACGTAATTTCATTGTTATTTATGGCAATGACAAATAAATGATGATTAATTGGTTGATTGGTTGGTTGGTTGGTTGGTTGATTGATTGATTGATTGATTGATTGATTGATTGATTGATTGATTGATGTCTGCAGCCCCTGCAGGAGGAGGGCCCATACTGACTCTACAACCCCTTAACCCCCCAAAAAGACACTTTTTTTAGTCACTGCTGCTGCCTGTATGAGAGGCATTTGTGTATGTGTAAATTGTAGTGTTTAAGACACCATCTCTCAAATTACTACTGAGCTTAAATAAAAGATTTAAACTTATATTATGATTTTCCTTTGTCCTCATTATGTAGTTTTCGTTTGAAAAACAATCAGTTTTGAATTTTGTTTTTGGTCTTTATAGAGATTTATGTTGGTTAGTTACCGTCTAAGTCTCTTTACATTGCTGTTTTAAAACATGAATGGTGTGTTTCCACAAAGAAATGACTGAGGTCTGATTAGTTGGAGTTTTAGGAGCTTTATCTCTATTAGGAAGTTGCAGTGGTTTGATGGCGTGTGACCTCTCGATCTTCTCGATCTCGTCTTTGTGAGAAGCAGTTTGAGTTTTGGAGAAATGAGCTTTATAAACAGTCAGATCCTCACTGCAGGTCACAGAGAGAGCACGCTGTTAATAAAGGTCCTCATAAGTACAGATGTGAGTGAGTCTGGAAGATGTAAAGCACCATCAAGTTATTGTATGCAGGCATTTCTGCGGTTATGTATTGATTTCCAGGAAAAACATTTATGTAGAAACATCAATTAAGTCGTCGTTTTTTACGCCTTTACAGCTGCACACAATTAGCCACAGCCCAAGGCCACTCCGCCTCCTGCTGAACCACCAGCTCTTTGACTGATCTGAGCACATCGATCGACCTCGCTATAGCGTCAAGCAGCTGGAGAGAAAGTTTATTTTCTTCATTAGATAGAAAGTTAATTAATGTTTGTAACATGAAATAAAAATGTGTGTTCGCAGCTTCATTAAAAAAAAAATCTATATGCCTGAACAGAAGTAAAAAGAAAAGTGATGAATTCAACTCATCATAAATATCGCAAACAAATATAACAACAACTTTTTCAGCACATTCGTGGTTTGCAAAAAGGTTTGAAGCTCCATAAAGGCAGATGATTTTATTAAAGCTCCATACATAAAGGTATAGATGTCCATGTGTATTGTGATTATGAAGCAGGTCTTGGCTCTATACTGTGAAATTATCAAAGCCCCAGAAATACACAGAAACTGAAACTAACCCTTGAAACGTGTTTTCCCTGAAATCTGCTACATTTTTATTGGATCACTCAGAAAACAGTCAGCCAATCAAAGGGGAGGCTCACAGCCTCCTTTCTTCTGATTGGCTGAAACCAACCTGGTCTTACTATACCAGAGGTCCAGAGAGAGTAGATATATGTTTAGACAGTGATGTTCTTTCATATTAGACTTAGACTTTTAGTTGAACAAACTGGAGAAAGCTGCTTCCTATAATAATGTTAGAGCCTCCATGTGTGACGATGGGCACGTTCAGTCGGGGAGTGCTTGACTGGTCCGCACAGAGACATGAACTTAACGTTGTCTAGCACCTTTGACATCAAGGCCCCATCACTCTGAACGTCTGAAACCTTCCCGTAGGAGAGAATGGTCTCACCTGGGAGGAAATTTCAGGTGAAACTCTGTGGCCAGTTGTGTGGAACTGAAGAGATAGTTTGAGTGTAATAGTTGAGACAATTGAGATGTGGAGTGGCGCTATCCGAGGGCGGCGGCGCTGTTCTTGTGGACTCTCACTGCTCGGCGGTGGCGGCGAGGTCCACAGTGAAGCAGAGTTTGGTTTTGTGTTTACGTTGAAAATCTCATCTCCTCTGAATCAATACTCCATTTACCAGCAGCTCACACGACCAAGCTGAGTAAGGAGCCGACTCCCCCGTCCTGCTGTTCTCCCCCCTCCTTACCTTCTCCTGCATAGTGTTTACTTTGCTTCTGCTCACTTCCTTCATTTTTTCCTCCTACATTCCCTCTTTTTACACTCTCTCTCTTCCCTCTTTTTTCTTTTTTTGTTTTTTGTGTGGCCATATTGTTTCCATTCATTTGTGCATTTGTACGTTCATCCATACGTACGTTCGTCTGTCTCATTCACAGTGACACCTCGATTGAACTCTTTACATTTAGCACAAACATTCATCAGGACTCAAGGATTAAATTTGGTGGTCAAAGGTCAAAGGTCAAAGGACATACTGTATGTTATTTTCCAAAAATGTGGATGTCGCCTTGTGAACATGATATCCCAGTAACACTTTAAAGGACAATTCCAGGCGAATTCAACTCGGGGGTGTATGTTCCTATCATTTTAGGTCTAAAAGAAGGAATCTGAAGATTTTCAGTTTAATCGCTCCTGTTTTGCGGTAGTTGTGTCTGTCCCCGCATCGCCACAGCAGCAATGAATGGGAGTGGATGTAAGTTCTGCTGTTTAGGCTGTTTCCAGCCCTCAAAGACGCAATTTTTTTCCACAGACAGCGTCAGATGGAGACTCAAACATGCACCCAGAAGTTTATTTACTTCAACAAGCCGACATGTTTGTAAAACTAGATCTAATTCAAAGTCTCCCGGAGTCTCGCGCGAGCCCGAAGTTGCAGTGCTGGTGTGTTCAGGTGCAGTCGGAGCTACCGCTAGTGTCATAAACACAGGAATATCAACTCTTTACTTGCTTCTAATGTACATTTTTTTCCACAGACAGCATCAGATGGAGACTCAAACATGCGCCAAGAAGTTTTTTTTACTTGAAGCAAGTAAAGAGTTGATATTCCTGTGTTTATGACACAACCGGTAGCTTTTCCCACTGCACCTGAACACACCGCGCATGGCAACTGGGTCTCGCGCGAGACTCCGGGAGACTTTGAATTAGATCTAGTTTTACAAACATGTCGGCTTGCTTGAAGTAAATAAACTTCTCGGTGCATGTTTGAGTCTCCATCTGACGCTGTCTGTGGAAAAAAATTGCGTCTTTGAGGGCTGGAAACAGCCTAAACAGCGGAACTTACATCCACTCCCATTCATTGCTGCCGTGGCGATGCGGGGACAGACACAACTACCGCAAAACAGGAGACATTAAACTGAAAATCTTCAGATTCATTCTTTTAGACCTAAAATGATATGAAAATACACCCCCGAGTTGAATTCGCCTGGAATTGTCCTTTAACAGCCCTTTTTAAAAAAAAATTTGGCAAAAAATTTTCATTTGAATGAAAAGGCAACTTTTGTAGACTGTGATGAGTTAAGGTAACGGGGACCTCCTAGAATGCAGTTTTGGCTTTATAAGTACAACATCTGAAGAACTCCCCACTGGAGTCTCTTTGTGTGTCAACATTCACAAAGACTTGAGGATAAACAGATAAGATTTTAGTGGACGGACAGAGGTCAAAAGTCAGTGTGACCTCTCAAATCTCTTTAGCCAGAACTCAGCAGTTACAGTAACATTTCACATAGTTTCATATTTTCTCTGACTGAAGTTAAGAGAAGCTCATCTGAGCAGAGGAGGAAAAAAATCAAGAGGAGACTCACACACCTGTCATCTCTGGTTCCTGACTTCCTCTTCTTCCCTTCACCCTTGATTCTCTTCCTCCCTTCACCTCCCTTTTCTATTGCCCTCCTCCTGTTTCCCCTCTCAAACCTCTTTGTACCTCATCATCTCTCTCATTATTTTACCATCTTCTTCTTTGTCCCTACTGTTTGATCTCTCCTCTCCTCCTCTCCTCTCCTCTCCTCTCCTCCTCTCCTCTCCTCTCCTCTCCTCTCCTCCTCTCCTCTCCTCTCCTCTCCTCCTCTCCTCTCCTCTCCTCTCCTCTCCTCTCCTCTCCTCTCCTCTCCTCTCTCCCTCTCCTCTCCTCTCTCTCCTTCTCTCTCTTCCTCTCTTCTCCTCTCTTCTCCTCTCCTCTTCTCTCCTCTCCTCTCCTAAAACCAATTTCCTCATAGGTCGTGTGGGGTCCTTGTCTGTGTGTGTATGTGTGTGTGTGACTGTGTTTATGCAAGTCAAGCCGCAGCTGTATTAAACACTTAGCCTTTTTCCTCTCCTGAGCCGAGACAATTTATCCATCGCTCAGGGCGAGAGGAGCGAAATGGCTAAATCACATTGTGCCATTAATTTAATTAGCTTGTAATTGACATTTTAAATGCTTCACATTTAAATTAGCTGGTCTGCCATCACAATGGAAGTCACGGCAACTGAGGAAACGATTAAATCTGAGCAGAGCGGCAGATAAGACGGAGAGAGTCTCACAGGCTGAGGGCTGGAAGGAGTGAAGAAAAATGAGTGAAAGCGAGCAGGTAAACGGAGGTGTAGGTGTAGGGCTGAGAAAAAGAAACGAGGAGGCAAAGAAGCCAAAGAGTCAGAAGGAGAGAAAGCGTTACCTTCTTTTCACTGTTTGTTTTCAAGGTCAGAGAAAGTCTGGCCTCCAGGTCATTCACCTGAATCAAATCCGCCAGCAGGAGGAGGAAGACTCAGACTTTCCATTTTCTCCTGGTGCAAAACATGAAGCATTATAACATGGCTGCTTGTCCCTGTCTTTTTTATTGGAACCTGCAATTACAAACTGATGGTACATGCAGCCTGCAGTAGACTATAGGACTATGCCTATGTGACCTGTGCCCTATGTGCCAGAGCGCCCACATGTGGCATATGGTAATTGGATTTACAGCTCAAGTCCTAACTGCATCATGTGCTGTTTGGACACGACACAGCAGCAGGTGAAGAGCCACAGAATTGGCTCGAATTCAGGATTACACACATGAACTGTGTTGTCATTTTCATCATAGCAGAACATCACCGAGACATCAATTACTGTACTGTAACCTACACGCTCCTTTTACAACTTAATTACTAAATATGACCTTGACCTAAAGCTTTATCTCTCAGCATGAGAAGCAGGTAAAATAAAATAAAAAATAAAAAAGATACAATAAAACACTGTTTCATTGTAAATCACTAGTTTTGCCTTGGAAATTATATTTGTCTGAAAAAGAACAAGCTCCTTTGTCAAGATTATCAGTTCAGTTCAACTTTTTATTCAGTTTTTAGTAGCTGGTTGCAGTAAATGAAATGCTAATGACCTACATATTCCCTAATGATTTTTTGACAGGTATCTTGTCTTAATGGATTCATGTTGGAGTCATGTCATTTTCTCTTGTTTCCCATTTGGCTGCATTGCATCATCCCTTTATATAGAGTGTATGATGCTGTAACGTAGAGGCCAGCAGCAGTGATTCTCTCAGGCAGCTGCATCCACCTCTGTGCATGTTACACACTGCACTGAGCTCTTCATCTGTATCTTGAGCCCGTTGTCTCCAGGAATCAGACTCACACACTATGAAGTTTTAGAGTCATGAAATTTTTATGATCCCATCTCCTTTCATAGAAAGAAAAACCTGATTCCCCTGAATTTAAATCATCTTTAAGATTCTTCTCTCATTAAGGTTTTAACAGCAGAGGCAGTGAACACTTTGGATAATGACGACACGATCCCGCTCACATCTGAACCTGAACCCGTTCACCACAGAGACAACCACTGATTTGGGCTATTGGCTAAATTAATATGATTAGCATCCTGTGTGTGTCTGTGTGTGTGTGTGCATGGTGAGAGAGCGAAAGAGACAACATTTTGGATTAATCTGATTAGTAAGAGAGTCTGTGATGTTTGTGAGGGTGAACAAGTGATTGGAGTGTGTGACTGATGAACAAGGAGACAATTTTGACAGAATGTGTCATGGGAATTAATCCGATGTGTGTGCTTGTGTGTGTGTGTGTGTGTGTGTGTGTGTGTGTGTGTGAGAGAGTCTGTTTAAGTGTGTGTATCTGTAGTGCACATTTGAATGTGAAGAAGAGTGTGGAGAGCCAGAATGACTGGCGGTGTCAGCACTTTTCATCTATTTTTAAAGGAGTCCTTTGCACGCACGCACGCACACACGCACACACACACACACACACACACACACACACACACACACAGGGAGGCAGGCAGGTATCTGGCTGGTGCCTGATCTCTCCTCCGTGGTGTTTTAATATTCTTTCAGCTGCAGTTTTTCAAAGGGAAGTCCATCACAACGACGATTGTTTGATCTGCCCGCTGTCATCAGCAAATGCTGGACAGAGACAGTGAGAGAGAGACTGAGAGACATTTATGTCCACTGGGCAAATTTTCAAGTTCAAGGGGGTCAGTGTAGATTAAAAAAAAAAGTATAATAATATTTTAATTGTTTCTAATAACTAAACTTAAAATATGTATGGTGAAACAATTTCCGTGGATGTGATGTCACCTCGCAATATTGTGCACAATGATCAGACCTCCCGAGGTTGAAATCCATGAGGTTTTACGAGCTGTTCCCTCAGTTGTCATCCAATGATGTCATTAGTTGTTGAATTTGCATAATACCACCGCTACCTGTGAAGGTAGGGTTGGGGCAGGGTGAGCAGTGGCTCATTTGAATTTAAAGGGACAGGCACTGAAACCAGTCATTCTGAACAGGGCTGTTTTGAGAGGATGAAAAGAGCTGTGATGTTTGATCCTTGGGATATTTTGACCGAAGCATGTCACAGACATGTCTTTAAGACACCTGGGAACTATTTAAATTTTGCAGAAAAGGGGCAGAATATGTCTCCTTTAAAGCCACTTAAAGCCAGTTGTGCAGACCAGACCATGGAAACTGAATGTAAGTCAGATAATAATTATTGATATTCCGTGATTCAAGTTTGGGGAAGTTACAGTATAGTTACAACAACCTCCTGTTAATAAAGAAATTCCCACAGTTATGTTGTTCAATGAAAACTCACAATGTTTAGAGTGAATTGTGATTGAGCGATTTCTGACCCAGTTTGAGGCAAATTGGATGTCCTGTAGTTGGAGTTAGGGCAACCTCTTGTTGTTAAATTTTGCAGCCATGACTGTGACACAATTCAGTATCACAACATTGTAAAATTAAATGATTTTTTTAAAAATTTTCGTTACATTTTATTAAAATAAATTAAAAAATATCAGAACGAGATGCTGCTTCAGTCAATGTGAAGTGACCTGACAGTGGGTTTAAGATCAGTACATTATAACCCAGTTACAGTTTCAATGTTTTGCTTCAGTCTACACCCTGCTCGTGATGACATCATCGGACAGGAAGCTGTGAGACTGAGAACAAGCTCGGAACAAGATAAGGATATGACTGAGCCAATGAAGATTGAAATTAATCTTTGGACTTTCCCAAACTTCTCCCTTTGTCTCACTCTCAAAATCTTTTTTATGTCTTTTCCTCACATCTTGTCCTCTGTCCACTTTCCTTCTGCTTCTCCCGCTCTGTTCATCCCCTCAGCTCAGCAGAGAGCGGACAGGCCACTGACCCTCATCACCAAATGCATTACAAGCACCAAGGCAAGGTTTTGTGTGTGTGTCATTTTGAAATGGAGACAAGAATAGGATTGGGGAGAGGAACTTGTGCACCAATGCAGGTTGTGTGTATGTGTATTTTTCTGTGTGTGTGTGTGTGTGTGTGTGTGTGTGTGTGTGTGTGTGTGTGCGTGTGCAGAATGATGTTTCCCTCTCTCAGATAAAAACCTGTCGACCTTTATGTTTCTCATCAGCAGCTGTGACAGAACTTTTGTCTCCTGCTTTTCATTTCACTTGTTAAACCTAATTAAAACTTGCTCGTTATGTTGCTGCAGCCCGGTCGTGTTTCTGACACACACACACACACACACACACACACACTCACACACACCTCAGTTCATGTCTGCAGCCTGTCTAGTGTATATATTGCAACGTCTTGTTACCATGGCAACAACACTCCTGGAAACTGACCTGGAAACTTCAGTGGGTAACGCTTTATATTAAGGTCCTTGTAATAAGCATTAGTTAATAGGTAATAAGGCTCTTATAAGTGATTACAAGATGCTTATTAACATTATTATGCATTCATAAGACTATATATGTATTAATAGACTCATAATAATATAGTTAATAGCAGACTATAATTGATTTATAATAACTTATAATAAACTTAGTTAACTGTTTGTTGATGCTTATGAACATTAATAAGATCCTTATGAGTATCTTATAATTGTTCATAATAACATTACAAAACACATATATGGACTCAACTAGCCAATCATTATGTCTTTGTTATGCCTTTATTAATAAAGGTATGTGTAATAAGCGTTAGTTAATAGGTATAAGGCTCTTATAAGTGCTTACAAGTATTAAAGTCTCATTTATAATATAGTTAATAGCAGACTATAAGAGATTTATAATAACTTATAATAAACTTGTTAACTGTTTGTTGATGCTTAAGAACATTAATAAAATCTTCATGAGTATCTTATAATTGTTCATAATAACATTACAAACACATTGAGTGTAGCCCAACCATGATGTCTTTGTCATGCCTTTATTAATCTTTTTTGTTTGATTTATTAACATTAATATATTACTTTATTGCTCATCTATTATAAATTAACTATGCACTTGTTAACAGTTAACTATGCTTTTTGCAGGTACTGGATCTAAAGCGAGAACAATGTCTTATTAATGCTGATAAATCTTTTATTGTGCATTATTATGCCCTTATTATCAGTTAACAATGCACTTGTTAACCAGTTAACTGTGCTTTTTGCAGGTACTGGATCTAAAGCGAGAACAATGTCTTATTAATGCTGATAAATATTTTTATTGTGCATTATTATGCCCTTATTATCAGTTAACTATGCACTTGTTAACAGTTAACTATGCTTTTTGCAGGTACTGGATCTAAAGCGAGAACAATGCCTTATTAAGTCTAATAAATCTTTTGTAATGCATTCATTAATGGTTAACAATGATTTTCACAACTTCCACATCTGTAATGAACAATACATGTGGTCAAGGTTGATGAAATGTAAAGAAAAGATTGCATAGTAATACAAATGTTTCAACAGTGAAGCCCAACATTGTTTTATTCATTGCTGTCAAGTAAAGAGAGACATTTTACCTTAAATGTATAAAAATCTAAATCACCTAAAACAGGTAGAAAGCACCTTTAAAACATTTAGGCATATTATACAAATAATTTAACTCAAAAAAGTGCAATTTTGCAAAGTGCAACATGATTTTTATACTTAAAATGTATAAAAAATAACCTAAAACAGGTCTTTGAAAAAAAAGTACACTTTTATTTTTTTTAATTTTTAATTCCATTGAACATTTAACGCAGCTGCTCTTTTGCACTCTTGTTTGCATCAAAAGCAATTCCCTCTTCCTCTTCTTCTTGCCATCATCTGAGGTTGAGGAGCTTGAGGAGTCTGAGGAGGGGTCGGGAGAGAATGAGGATAGAGGAAATTTACATCTGAGTTTTCATAATGACATTTTTTTTAATGAAAAACATAAAAAATAAAAGTCTCGATATATCCTGCAATAACACTTTACAGTTTAATTTTCAAGCATTTTAAATAGAGTCTTAATGTAGCACATTTCATTAAACTCAAACTCAAACTCAAATGACTGTGCTGAATGTACACAGCAGTAAGTAGCCTACAGTAGGCTATCATGTACAGAAAAGTGTCAAGAACATATCAGACGGTGCACAACGAAAGAGAGAAGTTATATATTTCGACAATGTACATTGTATGTATATAAGCCTAGCTGGAGACAAAATAAACCACATTTTAATATAAAAACGTTCTCACTGATACACAGAGAAGCGCTTCCGTAGGGCAGCAACAGTCTTGAGGCGGCTAGGTCTACACTAGCTTCGGCTAACGTTAGCTATGCATGTTTGAGTTTGTACTAACTAGTTAGCAGCAGTTAAACTTACCAGAAGAGTCATCCACCGTCTCACAACGCTTCCTCTTGTCAGCTGCTTCTTTTCGAGGCCCAGAATGGGTTTGAATTCTACTCGGGGGCAAAAATGTTGGGCAACTACCTCCATTTTACACATGGGCATGTGTTAAGCTATCAGCTGCTAGCTTAAACCGGAACTCCGGTTTTGCTGTTTGCTTCAAAATAAAAGCGAAAGGGTTAAAATGTTTCAAGTGAGAAGAAACTCTACAAGTCTGCTCTTCTCCTCCGACGCACCTTTCTGAAAACCAAAATCAATGCATAATAAAAGATTTATCAGCCTTAATAAGACATTGTTCCTCGCTTTAGATCCAGTACCTGCAAAAAGCACAGTTTACTGTAAACAAGTAAACTTATAATACGTAGATGAGCAATAAAGTATAATGTTAATAAATCAAAACAAAAAAAAGATTAATAAAGCATGACAAAGACATCATGGTTGGGTTAGATGATACTCATGAAGATTTTATTAATGTTCTTAAGCATCAACAGTTAAAAGTTTCTTATAAGTTATTATAAATCTCTTATAGTCTGCTATTAACTATATTATAATGAGACTATTAATACTTGTTAGCACTTATAAGAGCCTTATTACCTATTAACTAACGCTTATTACACAGACCTTAAGATTAATAAAGACATAATGATTGGGCTAGTTGAGTCAATATATGTGTTTGTAATGTTATTATGAACAATTATAAGATACTCATAAGGATTTTATTAATGTTCATAAGCATCAACAAACAGTTAACTAAGTTTATTATAAGTTATTATAAATCTCTTATAGTCTGCTATTAACTATATTATAATGAGTCTATTAATACATATATAGTCTTATAAATGCATAATAATGTTAATAAGCATCTTGTAATCACTTATAAGGGCCTTATTACCTATTAACTAATGCTTATTACAAGGACCTTAATATAAAGCGTTACCACTTCAGTGTTACAATTATTATTTTTTATAGATAATACAACACAAACCTGGTGTATCTATAGTGAAACTGTGACTGTGAGGTGTAAGTGCTGAGGCGTTCAGGGCACATCTGTAAGTTGTAGTGCTAAGTCCAAATCCTTCATGTGAAGCGTCTTTATGTGAGGCATGTAAGTCGTAGCTTTTGCAGGTGGGCTGCATGTGAGGCACTTAGGGGACACCTGTAGCACTTGCTGATTATGCGCATGTGAGGCTTTTAAGGGACATTTGTAAGTAGTAGTATCTACAGACAGCCTGAAAGTGAAGTGTTTAGAGGACATCTTTATGTTGTAATATTTGTCTAGTCTTTACATGAGTCATTCAGGAGACATCTGTAAGTTGTAGTGTTTGACGATAGCCTGCATATGAGGTATTTACTGTAGGAGACATCAGTCATTTTTCTCCATCATGTCTGATCCTGAATCAGACAAACGGTCTTATTAATGTAATATTGGACTGATTTCAGTGTCTGTAAATATTTGCACTTTGATCTGCTTGTAAAAGTAACATATTTTTTTATATAATGTCAGTCCACCACTGACAAATGATATTGTTTTACACACAGGAAGTCAAAGATCCGACATGTCACAGTAAAAAGCTGACGACTCCCAGAGACCCTTATTTTACCACCAACATATAAACACAGTGAGTGTTGCTGCTTGTCCAACTCACTCTGACTAATTTTCATCTTATTTCCAAACTGTCAACATTAAGTGAGACACATTTTGTGTTTCGATATCTCAATCGTTAAAACCAGTTATTCTCCTAACACGATGATGGATGAGAAACAAACATGTGCTGTGACTGTCTGACAACAACAAGCTGCAGTGAGTGACAGTGAAAATCACAGCTCATACCACCACGCATCATCACGAGTGTTTGGAAAAGAGCTGTTGTACCAAATGGAAATATAATCACACTCGTATGAATTCAAGCAATCACCAACCGCCGGCCTTAAACAACTTTCAGAGAAAATGAAGTTTGAAGTGACGATGACAGTTTATAGTGGAGTCATTGTGAATCAGGAGTGGTCCATTGAGGGCTGATGGTTTTTACAGGCTGTTGTTTACATGTCATTTAGAAACATGCTGTATTGTTGGTGGGTGGTCTGAGCCATTAACACAACACAGATATAATAGCCTGAAGCAATAAATTTAGTATCTCCGAAACAATGAATCTGAAGTGAGTTTATTTATATTCACGTCAGACAATATAGAAACTGTTAATGCAACCGAAATATAAAAATGGCCACATGTCCAAAACATATGGACCTTCAAATGATCATAAAGCTCCAGACAGTCTAAAGATAGATGTTTATATTTAAGCTCTATACAGTATAAAGGTCCATGTGTAGTGTGACTATACACAAATTCGGCGAAATAACCGTTAGTCGAGCAGCCTTAGGCCATTACTGCGGTGACAGCTCCCAGTCAGGCGGCTATGGGCTCTGTGCGCGAAGCGGGCATTTGAATGCAAGCGCCAAAGAGTGGACCTTTTCTCTTCTGTAAATATGTCTAGGAAGGCTGGGAGGACATGTGCCGTCCTCCACTGCTCTAATATCAGCAAAACACAGCCCCTTACTTCAGGAGGAGTGTCCGTGTTTAGACTGTAACGTTACGTACAGTGTGTACGTACCTGGCTACTGTCCCTTCTCACCGTTACCTTCACATCGTGGTAAAAGTGGATGGTCTGTGAATGTCTCACTGATCCCTTCAATATGATGTGATCGTGGTCGTCTAAAAGCCGGTGTAAAATATGTCCGACCCATCCGGAGCTCAGGTCATTTTGACCCTAAATCAGAGACCTGTAATTGATGTTATTCTGATCATCGGAGGCCAGCCGGTCAATAAAATATTCTTGAATATCTAAAACAAAGCACAAGTTGTTGTTGTTTTTATTCATGTAGCCTGTCCACATGATTAAATATCCCACTGCTGGCTTGCTAACGTCAGCACGCATAATGTACCAGTATGTTATATTTATGATACAGTCTCTTATCTCCCCGTTCCTCTAATCTTTCCTGCTAATCGCTCAAACAAATGATTAGTTCCTAAATTAATATTGGTATTTATGTAAGATACCTTAATCAGTTACTGGGGGGCACAAAACATCACAAATGCAGCCTATTTATGATGCTGTCATAGAGAATCAGTTTACTATGACTGACACATGTCACCGCAGCAATGGCGCCGCCGCAAGATGGCGGCATACACAAATCGCTTGCCGAATTCATGTATAAAGCCCAAGGTTCTAAGTATACTGTCAAAGTATCAAAACCTCAGTCCACAGACAAATGTACACAGCCTATAGTTAGAAACTGAGTCTTGAAACCAGCTGTCAGGACTTCTGTGACTTTGTGATGTCACACCAATAACTGCCCATCTTGGGCCGACCATTCAGCCATGTGATCTAAACACATGGAAGTGTGACCGATGTTGTTCTGGCCTGCCCTGAGTGAGTATCGAACCCGGGTCTTCCGCACCGTGAGCGACGATGCTAACCGTTTCACCAAGAGGTCAATGACCACTTGGCACGTGGGTTAGCACGTTCAAACAAACTACATTGTCAGTGAGTTTAACTTCAGTACCGCTAACCGCCACACACTGTCACTTCTCCTTACTGGTACCTCGTGACTGGGACTTTACCCGCGGACGTCCGTTACACAAGGTTTTGTCTTGTTTATATGCAGAACCAACGCAGTGTTGCCGCTGCAGCTGTGTCATTGAACTGAACTTGGAGTCTGAGTTTGTGTCTGTTCATTGTTAAAAATGTGACTCTGAGGGAAAATACTTAAGTCACCTGTGAGCTGTGTGTGTGCTGTGTATTTATGAATATGTGTTTTTGTGTGTCTGCAGGTCACCTCTGCGGTGCATTCAGGTGTCTGTGTCACTGTATTAGCCATGGCTGTTCAGGCGGGTGTGCGTCATTTAAAACATGAGCTGCATGTGTCTTTGTGTTTTTGCCTTGTGTTTGTGTGCGTGAGCGTGGGCACACACTCGCCTGAGCGTCTGCTGATTGCAGTCGGATGGAAAAACAATTGGAAACGCCTCTCTAGCTGATAGATCCATGTAATCAGCGGTTACACACTGAGCAACGTTCAGAATAACAATGTTTTTGCAACACAGCTAGTTACCATATAGATAAGGCACAACACCTCCATTGTGGTATTTCTGTCACACATTAGAGAGCAATCAGGGCCCCACATCTGCTTAACAGCCACCTCTTCAGCTGAGCAGCTATGGCTTATTGACTGGCAACCAAGTTTAAGAGGCTGAGAGTGAGGCAGAGAGAGATGCAGAGGTGAATGGCGCTTGGGGTGGCTACTGCTGCTGCACGACGCTTCACTGTGATGCAGAGCTGCAACAAGACAACAGCTGCACCTGTGTAGGTTGAATCCCAGTGAATATTTAGTCAAACTTCAAAACACCCAGATATTGTTCAATACAACATCGCTTACACAGATCATTGGTGGACTAAAATATGCAGATCCCAGACATGTTCATAGGAAGGAGGGAACAGATATGACTTATCACAAATGCCATTTCTGATCTTTATCAATTCCCTTATGATTTCTGTGAATTTTCTGCGAGGAAAACAGAAAAAAAGGAGCGAGCACAACAGCACAAATCTTGTCTAATTTTTCTCATTTGTGGGGCACCATCGCTGCTAGATTATGAGCTGCTGCTAAAATTTGACATGCTCATTAATATTAACAGGCTACTCGTGATTTTACATAGTATGAGCACGATAACATCTGACATTTCCTTGAAATAGTTTGGAGTCATTGAGAAGTGCATATAATCTGGACCAATAGTGCCTCTTATGTTATATATTGTGCTGTCAGCATCACGCAGTTCTGCAGACATGCAGAACTGGCATGTAGAAGAAAGTGGAGGCATCGATAAGGGAATCCTCACGCATAAAGGCAACTGATATACAGTACCTAGATGGATCAAAGCAGTAGGAAGCAGTTCTCAAATGGAGCTGATTCTCAGTGCCCATCCCATTAACAGCAACATTTCCAATATTAATTTATTCAATTTTTGCTGTGTGCCATCTGCATTTACTGTTCACCAGTGACACATATACTGAAATGTACACATCTCAGCAATTTCTCAATTGTTTCCCTTTACTATGACACCAAAAGTATTGAAATAGACCTTGTGGCAATTTCCGAGAAAAGGCCTAAAATAGACTTGGTTCAAGTTCTGCAGTAGAAGTCTTTTTGCTAACAGGCTAGGTGCTAAAGTTACCTGCTAGCTAATGTGCAAATTTTACCTACCAATTACTGTAATATCGAAAGGAATCAGACTGTTGTAACGTCCGAGATGAAATCAGATGTGAACTCCGGGAAAAGCAGCGGAACGATGCACCGCCTGCAGGATCCAACCCTTCAACCTCTAGGAAACAGTGACAGTCTGCTGCACCCGATGGTGAGGTGGGTTAGAGGGCTCAGTGGTCTGCTCTCACTCTGCCTCATTTTTCTATTACCAGCATCAACAGGAGGCCTCAGCAAGGAGAGCAGAGGGTCACCATGGTATCACTCCTAGGCTGTGTGTGTGTGTGTGTGTGTGTGTGAGAGAGAGAGAGAGAGCATGTGCAGAAACTAAATGTGTTTGCATGATGCAGGAGGAAGATTGTGTGTGTACAACAAGAGAACATCAGGTGTGTGTTTGTGCGTTTGTGACCTGCCACCAAGTGACAGGCCAATGGAAACATCACCAGGAGATCACTGCCTCCAACAACAACAGCACTGCAGCAGTACAGGTCAGAGGTCTCTTTGCCAGTCAGTGTAGCATGTGTGTGTGTGTGTGTGTGTGTGTGTGTTCAGCTTAGTAGAATACAATAATCACCTGTTGTCGTGACATGTGAATCATGCATCTATCAGCATATTTGTGAGCTGCATGTGTGTGTTGTGATTCACAGCAGGACCAGGGGTCATGTTTCCACCGTAATGATTCTGAGCACGTGTGTGTCCGTGTGTGTGTGTGTGTGTGTGTGTGTGTGTGTGTGTGTGTTGGTATGGGCCACTGAGTCCACAGTGGGGGACCAGGAGGTGATAAGTCAACCCTCTACCTCGAATTATAATGATGTCCGCTGCTCTGCCCTACTCACTGCAGGACCCCTCGCCTGTTATAGCAGCATCTTTACAACACACACACACACATACACAACTACCACAGTGCTACCACACTACATCCTTGTTGTAGCTGTTCTTTTTTTTTCCTCAGGGTAAAGTTTTTCACGTTCTTCCTCAGCAGCTGGAAACATCTGCTTCATGAATGAGGGATGAGCTGAAAGTCTCAGGTACAGCAGGTGTTTCCTGACAATCAGACACTTAAACCTGTTCGACATTGGATCACCAGACCGAGCCTGTAACCAGCGTCTCCTTTTGGTCATTTCAGATCCTGTTTATTCACATTTAGAGAAAAATGTTTGCCATATTTTGGTTGTGGCTTAATGGGGTCAAACTGATCTTGAACTTAAACCTTTAAACACCAAAATCTAATTAGTTCATTTTTGAGTTAAATTGAATCTTTGTGCCGAGAAGGGATTCCCCTGAGGAGTTCCTGAGATAACACACTCACAACCAAAACCATGTTTTGTGTGGTCAGTGTGACCTTTGACCTTTAGTCAATGTCACTGTTACTGAGATGTTGCAAAAAGGTTGAATTGCCAAAACTGTGTTTTGCGAGGTCACTATGACCACAAAAACATAATCAGCCCTTAAATCTTATTGGAGTTTTGAACCAAATGTGAAGAAGTTCAGACGAGAGACATTTGTGTCCACAAGAATGAGGCAGACAACCTGAAAACAAAATGATCGCCAGAAGAGAAACAAAGTTCAGGAGTAAAAACACCTGTGTCATCTTATAGCTGTGTTGAGCATTTATTGTGAAACTCCAGGCTCTTCCTCTGATCACTACCTCTCTCTCTTCACTTTTATCTGCTCTTTATCTTCGTCTCTCTCCACCGTCTCTTTTCATCTCTCCCTCTCCTCCTCCTTCTATCCTAGTCAGTTATTTAACAGAGCGAAGAGCTGGAATAATCTCCTCTGCGTTTTTTAGTGAACCGATGCTTTGTGATGACCTCGCCGTGGCACCGTGTTCCTCCCGGGGCGAGTAGCTAAATTGCAGCAACCTTCACATCGAGCAAAGAGCATCGCAGAGAAAATTGTCTCTCTTTGGGAGAAATTGTATCTCTATTTAGTCTTGCAATAACACTGGGAGGAAGCCCGAGGGGAGACCCAGACCCTCTGTTCCTCCTCAACATGCTCCTATAAAAAAGGGCCTTTCTGATTTCCCATAATACATCTGTCCTGCTCTCTGTCTGTCTTCGTCCCCTGTAATACAGTGTCATCATCTCCTCTTTTAGTTTGTATGCTCATTTGTTTCTTACTCTTTTTCTTTCATCCTCCTGTGTCACAGTACTTTCTCTCTTTCCTCCTGAAGCTGCTGCAGTTGAAAAATCCCTTTGTTACTAATTTCATGTTTTATAAAAGATAATAGCAACAAACAGGTGAAAACTTGAACTACTTAGTGACAGTTGAAGCCATGGCTTCATAATGTGATGGTAGACTTACTTTTCTTGCCACTGCATGTCAACTGTTGATTACAGGACAAAGACACTAGTGAGTTAGCAGCAAATTAGATGATTAACTTTGTCTTTTAGCTTATATGAAATTATAGCATCAGCAGTTTTAGAGATTCCTGTTAATGTGACTTATTGTTCTGGTTTATTCACAGACTGTTGTTCACCTCCATCCTCCTTCTGCAGCCATGACCTCACTGTGGTGAGACAGTGACTCTGTCCATGGTGCTGAAGTCAAAATTGTCTCAGATCAAATATCGAGTTCTCACAGGTTGTTATAAGCACCTTGGTTTCCTGAGGTAGTGACTTCCTCTCTCCCTCTTAGTTGTCTAGAATCAGCTTCATGCAGGACTTTCATAGGGAGTGTGCATATTTACGACAATGAGCAACATGATGGCTGGATAGGAAAATATATTTTCAGACTGAAACTTTTGATTTTATCCGTTTGATCTGTTTTTGTGGCTGAATGGTGAGTTCACATTGTCTTTTGTTTTGTAAACTTTACTTTTGACAATGACAAAATTGAACAACTTTAAAGCAACGCTTTTTCGACCTTAAAATAAAAATGGTTAATAAGATGAATTGTGCCGCCGCTGCAGCCTGAACAGTGTTAAGCTGGCTGCAACTGCACTATGTAACTTTCCTGACAGTTGCCCTTCTCAACCAGAGTACCAGTACCACTAATTTGCATTGTGTTGCTTTACAGTAAGATTAGAAATTGGAGTGTTAAGTTTTGGATCAACCTGTAATCTGGAGGCTGTTACCTCTCCTATGTGGAATTCTTCTGACTGTAATCAACATCCTCCTTTGATGGCAACCTAGATGCTCTAGATGAGGTTGAACCTGAACTTCACCTCTTCAATGTGGTGGGACTGAAATAAATGAACTAGACTGAATTTAGGTTTCTGTAGTTTTAAAAAGATATATTGAACTGCACCTGTGTTTATACGCACTTGGCTCCAAATGAACCTAAATCTTTGTGTGATTGACTGTCATCTGTGTTGAACCTTTAAATACAAAAAAAAAAACACTTCAACAAATGTATGTGTGAGAAATGTGTAACCAGACTCTCTCTTTTGGTGGAAACTTCTTTGATATCTGAAGACGAGAGATGAAGTGAAGCAATTATCTTTAAGAGTTTGGTGGAAACTTTGTTGAACATCTAACCTTTAATATTTAGTTTTATCACTTTATCATTCCAGTCTGAAACAAGGCAACTTATAATATATTAATAAAGGCATTTTCTTATGACAAAGAAAGGTTAAAATAAATAAACAGCTCACGCACTTGCACACACACACACACACACATTCCAAAAATACACAGATGAAACAAAGTGACTCGAATGCAGGTGTTACAAGAGAGAGAGAGAGAGAGAGAGAGAGAGAGAGAGAGAGAGAGAGAGGGAGAGAGAGAGAGAGAGAGAGAGAGAGAGAGGGGGAGAGAGAGAGAGAGAGAGGGAGAGAGAGAGGGAGAGAGAGAGAGAGAGAGAGAGAGAGAGAGGGAGAGAGAGAGAGGGAGAGAGAGAGAGAGAGAGAGAGAGAGAGAGAGAGGGCAGGCTGCTCTGACTGGAGAGGGAATGATTTCACCATATACTCATCTCAGTCCCTGTGATTATGGCCATCGGTAAAAATGGCAAATAATGATGGCAATGTGCTGTGAAATGAAGCCCATTATGTGTGTGTGTGTGTGTGTGTGTGTGTGTGTGTGTGTGTGTGTGTGTGAGTGAGTGAATGAGAGAGAGAGAGAGAGAGAGAGAGAGAAGGTTGTAGTTGTCTGGGTGAAAGAGACAAATGACAACCACAGAGGTGAGAGAGAGAAACAAGAGATGAGTTGAGGTGAGAGAACAGCAGGTGCCACGGAGTGTGTGTGTGTGTGTGTGTGTGAGAGAGAGAGAGAAAGAGAGAGAGAGGGAGAAAGAGAGAAACCACAGATATGATCACTTGCAATCATCCTGTACTATTTGATAAGGTCATCAAAGTGTCAAGCCCCCCCCCCCCCCACACACACACACACACACAGAGAGAGAGAGAGAGAGTAGGCTAATGCTAAGTGGACATTTCTACATCTAACTGTGTGTATCTTATGTGGGTTTACAAAGGTCTCAACACACACATGTCTGTGTGTCTCCGCCCAAATCCTGCTATCTGGTTGGCTGAACCTAACGCATAAGTTATACACACAGACGTAGCAATGACTCCAGCCAGACAGTCACACACACACACACATGCACATAGATACTGACATGAAATACTAATCAAAGTCAGATGGCTGCATCAGATTGCTGCATTGTACACACACACACACGTTTGTGAACCTTGCTTCAGGCTGTAAACTCAGGTCTGTAAAATAATCATCATATTTTTAACAATATCAATATTGTATAACCTCTGATGCCAGTATGTGACCTTGTGTGTGTTTGTGCGTGTGCTTGCGAAGGCATTGCTTCTGTGTGGTGCTGCTGTGAAGGTCTCTCCTCAGCCAGCGATGTCCCGGCACAACATAACTGATGAAAAGAAGATGACAGGTGAGAGAAAATGGGAAGAAATGGTGAAAATAAAGAGAGAGGGAAGGGAAAACACACACACAAACACACATACACACACACACACACACACACACACACACACACACACACACGCACCAGACAGCTGAGAGTTTCATCACCATGTATTCTGTATAACTGCTCGGATCATCATCTGTGGGCCAGTGGGGTGCCGGGGGAATACGGGAAGCGACCGTTGCCATGGTGATTGTTCCTGAACTATGTTATTATTGCCCCTTTATTTTCACATACAGTAGCTGCTGAGGTTTCCAAGTGTTTCCATAATGTCACAAAAGGAAGACAACTTGTTCCCAACTCTTGGTGACGTTCAGAAGTCAAAGAAGTATTCATCAGTTTCTATTGTGTGTCTAGTAATAAACCCTAGGACATTTTTGAGTTCATTTGCAAAAAATACATTTATACATACATACATACATACATAGTGTTTATAAAAGACAAACATAAGAAATATATAATTAACATCAACCTTGTGTTTTGTGAGAGAGGATCTCCTGCAGACTGAGGTTTTCAAATGTCATTTTTCAACACTTTGAAAACAAGTGACAGAGTGACAGAGTGCCTCTGTTCCTCTGCTGCAGCGCCACTGTGGGTTAAACTGTAATTATGTCTCTGAGTCCAACAGTCACTTCAGGAGGGGAACTTGTTTTCACCAGTTTCTGCTCATTTTCTGTCCCTGTTTGTTCTGTGTGCAGGAAATGGCTGTTTTGATTTGTTTAAGAGTAAATAGTAAATCTCTCTATTTCTCTTTCTTAAAGGCGAGGCGGGCGGCCTGCAGACATAACGGGCTTCTGTCAGCTC
This sequence comes from Trachurus japonicus, assembly GCF_045865225.1. NCBI lineage: Eukaryota > Metazoa > Chordata > Actinopteri > Carangiformes > Carangidae > Trachurus > Trachurus japonicus. The sequence continues at coordinate 19,900,284 of NC_140911.1, forward strand.
CTTGTTTCTGTATTTTCTGCCTTTAGTTTTTGCCTCATCAGAATAAATTGCCGTTGAGTTTGAAGTTTCGAAACAAGAGCGGAGCATTAGATTAGGTTTGTCTGATAAAAAATTCCCTCTAAAGTGCTGAACATCTCTTTTCCTCAATGCAGCTTCTTTTCCAGAAGAGCCTGAGTCATTTTGTCGGCTGTTCTCTGACTCATTTGAAGACACAAAACGCTCCTCAGCACCTTAACAGGCCGTCTGATGTTCAGACGCCTCTGCAGCACATACTCAGCCTCTGAGTGTGTGTGCGTGTGTGTGTGTGATGATATTCAGGGTCAGACAGAGCCACAAACAGCAGTCTGGACTTATCTGTCTCTTGGTCTCAGTCAAAATGTTTCAGTCATAGAATAGGTTAAAACTTTGTCCAGTATATTTGCATAAAATGGAACATTTTAAACAAAATTAAATATAATGATAAATATATAAATGCACTAATACATTAATTAAATGAAAAAACAAACTAATTAAATACAATGTTAATTTCTATTATTGGTTTCGGGCCAATAAACAATGAAACTCATTTTCATATTAAGTACAGAAATATAGTTGAATTAATATAATAATCACAGAATCTGACAAAATAATGAGCTTCCATTATCAAAAGCACTTGACGAGAGTGTTTCCACACAGTGACTCTGTTTTTATTTACACATTATTTTTCATTTGTCATTTCTGGAGGAGCAGAGTCCAAGTCGTGTTTCAGCAGGTTCAAGGGATACTTCACCAAAAAAAAAAAAAATCACTAATTTTCTACTCGCCGTCATGCCAAGGAAGGGTTTGGAGAACTTTCGGAGTTATCAGAACGCTTTTGGAGTTCCGGGGGGGTCCGGCTGGTGACGGATTTCCATATAATGGCGGTGGATAGAGTTCACTTTTTAAAGTATTTTTTTGGGGCGTTTTTGCCTTTATTTGATAGCCGTAGTAGAGGTAGACAGGAAAGGGGGAGGCAGAGAGAGGGGGAATGACATGCAGGAAAGGTCTGCCCGACGTGGGATTCGAATCGGGGATGCCTGCGTTGAGGACTGTAGCCTCTACATGGGGCGGCCGCCTTAACCACTGCGCCACGCACCACCCAGAGTTCACTTTTGAATTGTTCCAAACACACTATGAAACATCCAGATACCTCCTACTGCTCATCCGTACTGACCCAAGTGTCCTGAAGCCGCCACATGAAAAACCTTGTTGTAGTAGAAGCTTCCAGTGGCTCTGATGATGTTTGTGCGCATGCGCGAGATTTGCTGTGAGATGCTCGTCCGTTGTTGTAAACCATTGGATGTATGATGTTAACACGGAAGAACATCTTGCAGCAAATCTTGCGCATCTGGGAGCTACTGCTACAAGTCGTCACTTCACCTCACTGGTCCCTCATAGTGGCTATACACTAGTATTTCTGCTGTCATAGGATTGGTGGTTGTTCAGGCTGAAGGACGTGTGTTTGTTATTGGACTGAACACACACAACTACAGACAACGATTAAACTGTACATTTTTGCTAATTTACCTACAGTGTTTTATTTAGATGCTATTTCCTGATTTTATACTTTACATCTTCACTGTTCAGCTTCTCTGCTGTTTTGTCAGAGTTATTCCTGCTCAGATTTTCTCTGTCTGTTTTGTGGATGTCAGCGAAGTAAACTTCTGTGCAAAATCTCTGCAAACTGAATCTGAAGAGACCTAATGACACTATGTCCAGAATTATGTTGTGGACTTTTACCTTGTGCTCAGAGACAGAGGCTGATTGGATCTAATCCAACATCAATTCATCTTCGTCTCCCCCCCTGTTTCCTGGCAGGCCACTGGTCAGCCACAGTGTTTCAGTGCAGCTTCACCTGCCCTCACAACAAACTGCTCTGTTTGAGCACCACTGATGTGCCTGGCAAACGTCCTCTTGTTTTCTTTCTTCATCACTTCAGATGTTGAAGTGAGACAGCATCTCCACCCTGAGGAAGTGATGTGACTGACAGTTACAAACTACTTCCTGAGGATACTGTCTGTCTGTGACTGACACCAGACATCTTCCTGAATCCTGACCAGGTTGAGTCTGGTAAGTAGTCACGCTAAAAGATCTCTGAATAAACACCTTTGATCTTTGACCACATGCATGGAACCATGACTGTATTTACATATCACTGCAACACATTTCAATTTCTCAAGAGCATTAACTTAGTGACCTGTTACCTTTCCAGGAGATGCAGAGGAAGTTCCCTCATCTCTGAAACACTTCACTGACATCGACACAAGGGATGTTGTACATGCATCTGCATTTGTACAGCAGCCAAATGGAAGTATTCAGGCCTGGAGCTCCTCCGTTGGGTTGTTGGATCTTTGTGAATTTGCAGCTGGTTTGATTCAGTGTTTTGGGTGGAGTCAGGTCAGACAGCAGTGAAGTAACACGTGTCTTCACTCTTTTTCACCAGCCAGCCTCAGACTGACCCTCCTGAGCAGCGAGTCACAAAAAGAATTGTCTGAAAACTTCCAACGGAACGGAGCCGAGGGAAAATAAGTCAGTGATTCATTTCAGGAGTAAAAAGCAGAAAGCAGCAGCTCCACAGCTCAGGTCACGTGTTTCTGCAGCTCTGAGCTGCTGATAAACTCGGTTCCTCTTGTTGCATCTTCATCTCTTAAATCTCTTCTTCAGCAAACCTCTGTTCCTTTTCTCTCTTCCTTTCTTTCCATCTCAGTCACTTGACCTCCACCCCCTGCTGACACACTCAATACCCATGCACACACGCATACATTCACACACACTGTCTTTCTAAGCCATAATTACCACAGAAGGATTTCTCCACAGGCTAATGTGCTCCGTTAAGCTCGGCGAGCCTAAGTAAGCACTCTGAAATTAGTGTTGGAGTCAGTCGTGCACGTCCCCACCACACAAAGGCCTCTCTCTGCCTTCACTTCCCTGACACTGAGGAAGTCTGGCCGCATGTGCTCTGTGATACTGAGCTGCTTAATAGGAGTCAATGAACTCTGCCCAGAAGGCCTGTCGAGAAGCTCTGTGTGCAGACAGTCTGCCTGAATAACAATCAGTGCCGCTGTCGGCTCTTAACAATGCAGATAAGTAAAGAGCTGAGACACTTGGGCTGATCTCAGTGAAACCAACAGGAGAACCACTCAACACGCCAATATTTCCACTGTCAACTGGTGCAGCGAGACTTCTACTTCTCCCTCTGCTCCCTGTGCTGCAGATTCTCCAGGTCATTTAGAGTTTGTGTTTGGTTTCTGTAGAAAAGTTTGAATTCATTCAAAGTAAATTTGTGTTTTTGTGCCAAAGCTTCTTGACACTCTCTCTCGCAGATCACACAACAGAGCTATGGTGTAAATACTATGGTTGCCAGTTTGAATCCTGAGCCTGTTGTGAGTTACACCTACACCAAACTTTCCCTTTGACTCAAACTTTCCCTCTGACTAATGAATTAATTGAAGATTTTGATGGTCAGAGGTCAAAGGTCAAAACACTACTGTATGTTGACCTCCCAATGCTGCTTTGCCGGAATTTGATACAAACATTCACTCTGACTCAAAGATGCACTCATTTGGTGGTCAAGGACATTATCATCCTACAAATTCATGCTGATTATGACACAATTTAAACCAAAACGGGGTAAAACAATGAACTCAAGTGACTTTGTAGATTTTAATGAAAGTGAAAGATCAATATGAAAATCAGATCATTTCTCAACAGTCTCTTCTTCTTCTTCTTCTAGTCTAAGCAGCAACAAGGAGATATTGATGTCTCACTGTGTCGTACGATCGAGTAGCTGCAACATTCATAGTGAAGACCAGGATGATGTCACAACAGCTTAATGGCTTCTTATGAATATTTATGACAATGATGCCTTTAACTTCAATGATTAAGAGTTGTGATGCCACTATAGTTTTGTTGTTTTTTTACTTTTAAACCTGAGAAGAGAATAAAAATTCTGAAATAAAATCTCCTGTTTCCTTACATGTGAAGACATTAACCCCGCCCTCATCTTCCCAGATTTATACTGTGGCAGTAATTTCCTGGCCATCATTTTGACCTTCTACTGTTTTGATTAATTGCCTTTCTGATGATAGAAAAAAAAAGTAAGATAAGAAGTGCTGCACTTGACCGGTCCGGCCGTTAAATTTGTTCTCCACGGATCCAGTGTAATGGGAGTCAAACATCAGACTGTGAGATTTAATTACTGTTATTCCGTTAACAAGCTCATTGCAGAGCAGCGTGGCAGGAGGCAGCGCCAGGACAAAGTGGAAGTCGAGTAAAACTCTTTACGAAGCACAGTTGTGTTACTGCAGTTTGCGCCACGGTAAACACAACAGAGTTTCTGAGGAGTTTCCATTCAGTAGGCCCTGGTGTGTCAAAGGAAAAGGCTCACACACGTTTTCACAGCCACTGTAAAATTTTACTGTCTAACATAGTCTGCACATGAGGTGTTTAGGGCACACTGGTAAAATGCAACTTCTATCGATTCTGGATGTGAGGCATTTAGGGAATATTGGTGAACTGACTGTCTAGCATTGATAGCCCTCAAGTGAGGTGTTCAAAGAACTTCTGTGAATAGTACAGTCTAACATAGCCTGCATGTGAAGTGTTAAGTAGTGAGCTTGTGATTTGGTGAATTATATCATTTAATTCATATGAAACCACAATAACAACGTGATTCATTCACATTGAACTGAGCTCAATCACTGAAGAGTTACTGGATGTGAACAAAGCTCACACTGTTTAAACTTTAAAGTTGTGTGAGAGAAAAGTCTTCTGACTCATATTCAGTGTTATTGAAAAAAAATAAAAAAACCAAGCCTCCTCTGGAACAGCGGTAATGGGGGCGTGGCCTCACCACATTATGACATTTAGAAGATAAAAGGCTGGACTTTAATTTAGAGCTTCATTATTGATGTGTCACAGTTGCCCAGCAGAGAATAAGATGCTCCTCTCTTCTGTTTACTGTACAATCATCTTCACTTATATTCATCTTCGTCATGCTGCAGTTAGTTTTTCCATTTCCCCCCTCTCTCACCCCTCTCATTCTCCTCTCCCCCATCCTTTATAGCTGTCCTCACCTCCCCTCACTCGCCTTTGGTGCTTTTTTAAGGCCAGTCAGCAGAAAGACTCAGATAGACCGAGCTCTCCACTTTAACTTCATTATATCCAATTAGTATCTGTGTCCTTCAGTGGAGTTCACAGAAAAGCAGGTGCTGGCGAATGCTTTGATTTCCAGCATCTTTGACCTGAGTCCAGTTTCAACAATGCTGCATTCAATTTCCAAGATTTCCCAGTTGATCAAATGCTGCTTTTAATCTCAGATATTGAGTGATGATGCCATTCATGTCACTGAAGTGGCTTCATTACTACAGTATGGCATATACACAGCAAGATTATTATGGTAAAATGTGTATATTTTCACAAAATTTGTGTGCATATTATGTTATATATTTACTGTTCACTGTTAGACTGTGGGATGTTCCAAAAGCAAGTGAGGGGTCTCAGCACACCTGAAGATGCAGGTGTGTAGGAGGAGGGCATAACCCAAAATACAAAGTTCAGAAAAAGCTCCCGCACACTGTCGCACTCTCAATTAATTTATTAAAGCAACGTTTCGGTCACAACTATGACCTTGATGAAAGTTAAAAAACAACAAAACTCTTCTAAATGTCATACTGTGGTGAGGCCACGCCCCCATTACCGCTGTTCCAGAGGAGGCGTATGATTGGTTTTTCAATAACACTGAATATGAGTCAGAAGACTTTTCTCTCACACAACTTTAAAGTTTAAACAGTGTGAGCTTTGTTCACATCCAGTAACTCTTCAGTGATTGAGCTCAGTTCAGTGTGAATGAATCACGTTGTTATTGTGGTTTCATATGAATTAAATGATATAATTCACCAAATCACAAGCTCACTACTTAACACTTCACGTGCAGGCTATGTTAGACTGTACTATTCACAGAAGTTCTTTGAACACCTCACTTGAGGGCTATCAATGCTAGACAGTCAGTTCACCAATATTCCCTAAATGCCTCACATCCAGAATCGATAGGAGTTGCATTTTACCAGTGTGCCCTAAACACCTCATGTGCAGACTATGTTAGACAGTAAAAATGTATTGAGAGTGAGACAGTGTGCGGGAGCTTTTTCTGAAGACTGTGGAATGTAACATGACAATATAAACATACAGTACATACATAAAAATACACATTTTTAAAGAGAGATATAATACATATCATGTTGAAATCTCTTTTTTGTGGTTCTCCTGGTGTAGGTACTGTAGCTGCTGCAGATAGACAAAAAAATGTCTGGGTCACACATTTGTTTTCTGGATGTAAGAATCATTATTCAAAACGCATAATCTGAAGTGTTTCAGCTTCATGGTTGTAAAATGACATAAAATCACTGTGTGTGTGTGTGTGTGTGTGTGTGTGTGTGTGTGTGTGTGTGTGTGTGTGTGTGTACGAGAATAGTGAAAAGAGAGAAGGATCTGTACAAACTCTTAGCTGCAGCTGAAACACTCTTGACGACCCAGGTTCACTTCATATCATCGACGTTAACGACAGGAAGCATTTCACTGACAGTGAATTCTTAAAAAGTCTCAAAGCAGATTTAAGTTCTTCTTTTTTTTCAGGGGAGCTGCTTGTTCTGCGCAGCATCAAAAAACCAAAGCACAGCGTGATAACACCTCTGTTCACCTGAGAGGTTTCACCTTACAGCAGTCAATCATGTTCTTATTATTTTTATTTGAAGTCAAATCAGTGATCTTCACATTCTTAACATGTTTGAAACTTTTAGAAAATCTTCCCTCATAAATTGCTTCTCTGACTCTATTCAGCTCAAGCTCTTTCATGCCAAGGTTTTGTAGCAGGAACGTTTCACTGAGCAGGATCAGGCAGCTCCATGATACGATATATAAACTCTGTGTATCTGATGACTTCTGTGGGGTGTTCAGGGACTGAACTGATGTGACTGTGTCGGTGATAAACCACAGATTGATCAGCTCCTCAATCACATACCTCTTTCTACATTATAGAATACAATATATTAGCATTTTTATGATTATCATTACTTTTTTAAACATTTGCTGCCTGATGTTTGATGAGGGCTCATGTTAGATTTAAATACAGGAGGTTCCACTGTGAACAGAAATGACAAATGTAGCACACATGTTGTTTGTTGTTACCACCAGATATCCTCCTCTCTTAATAATCACAATACAAATCCCTATGAGAGAATACACCTGGGACCTCCTACAAGCTGTACATAAAGATAGATGCCACCTCTGTGACTAATCTTAACACAAGTGCACACTACAACAATACAATACAATACAACAATAGAATATTCAAAGTGAAGACTTACTTGCATATGATTTAAATTGTTTTTTTTCTTTTGTTATTCATTGACATAATTTGGTTGTATGTTCTGCTACCCCAACACACTGTCCTAAATGTTTCTCTTCTGTGATACACATTATACACCTTGGAAGCAATGTATTTGCATGTTCATGGAGCTGATTGGTTGAATTCTTATCACATGACATGCGTTATGCTTGCTACATTCAATAAAGTTGACATTTTTCCATCTCTGTCGGGCCTTCCTTTGCCTTAGATATCAGGGAAAACCATGAAACTGTTTTTTTTTTTTTTTTTTTTTTTTTAAAGTATATTTTTTGGCTTTTCATGCCTTTATTCGATAGGACAATTGAGAGTGTGACAGGAAATGGGAGGCAGAGATGGGGGGAAAGACATGCAGGATAGGGCCGTCCGACGCGGGACTCGAACCGGGGCCGCCTGCAACGAGGACTATAGCCTCAACACATGGGGCGGGTGCTCTACCAACTGAGCTAAACTCCGCCTCATGAAACTGTTTTTATACCAGGCTGTCAACATGTTTATCTCTGCTGTAAGTTGGACATTTTACGTAACATGACTCACTATAGGAGACACACTTTAGTGGTCAGTAGAGGAACTGCAGCTCCATGCGTCAATCGCAGAGGTTGAATTATCCAATATAAAGCAGTAACGTATTTGTTGTTTGAAGCGACACCTTCACAACCAACCAACATATACCGTAAAACACTGCAGACACTGTCTCGGCCTCTCAGCCTCTTTTAGACACAAAGGTTGTGGTGAAAACAACAAAGGTTTTATTTCACTCTCTCTTCCATAGCACAGGTGAGATTTCCCATATGTCTTCATTTGGTGGCCAACTCCACAGAACGGCAACAGAAGTGAATGAGAGTGGAGCTGATGGATGGCGCCCTGGGTCACGCACGACTTAGCATCTCGTTAGCCTCCCCCCCGCTACTGGAGCCGGTGGAGCGGCGGCAGGATTCACAGACACAAAAAGGTAAATGAGCTGTCTGTTTGTGTTAAGGTCACAGCTTCCTCTTTGGAGGTGACTGGTCTCTGCATCTTCAGGAGCAACACGTGATTGACTTTCATACCAGCTGTTGACTTCATACCATGTCTGTTGAGCCTGATCTCCACTCACATGTTTAAGTCCTAGTGGGTCAATAATCTTATTTATTTGAACCCTTTTTGTTTTATTAACCTAAATCGAAGCATATCAAAGTAACGAGAAAAAAAAGTGACAAATAAAGGTTTTGAAAGTAAAAAGCCGGTGCATATTCTCATTTGCCCAGGTCATAGTATTTCAAAGGAGGTTAAATCGAACCTGTCCCAGCCTGGTCAGATGCTACATGAACTGATGAAGCCTCTTGGATGAGAGGTGAAACGTCTTCCAAGACAAATAACTAAGTCCAGTTGCTTTTGATTTAACCTCCTTTGAAATTTTGAAAGTAAAGTTTTGCCCATCCTTGGTTTTAGCAGAGGATAGGGTTGAACTCAAATGAAGTCATGAATAAAACCTTGGAGTTGCTGAGATACTGTATGAACAGATATATTTACATTTTCATTCCAGAATTCACAATTAACACAGGGAAATGAAGTTTAAATGGAAAGAATGACATGAAGCAAGTGATTAATTAAAAAATGGGGTAATAAATGAACCTTTTGACATTTTGTAGACTGTTCCATATTTCCATTCACATACACACAGTTTATTTATTATACACCTGCCCTGGGGCTGCACAACAAAGTAGCACCGCTGCTGTGTGTAGTAAACATATCACGCTCACTGGTTCACTAAGGCCTGAATCCATGTGTTAATGTGTTTTAATTATATGTGGCTATAATACTCATCTCCATGCTGCAGTCGTGTTAAACAGGGAAGTAAAGAAACATGGTCCAGCTCATTTAGGCTGATGGGAGAGTTCACAGCTCAAACAGTATGCACCAGAGTTAAGAATAAAAACATCCTGTTTATAAGAAAATGATCCAGATCTCATCCAAAACTTAACAGATTCCTCCTCATACCACAGTCCATCCCTCTACAAAGTTCTGTGAAATTTAGCTCAACACTTCCTGTGTAATATGGCTGTAAACAAACCAACAAGTAAAACCTCTAGGAACACTTCATAATAACGATATATTATATATTAAGCATTAGTTAAGCATCATTAAACCCTAAATTACTTATATATAAGTAATTCTTCCTACATTTACACAAATAAGTATGTGATTTAAAAACACAGTTATACATTTAATCCCAGATTAATGAAATCACTAACAACATCTTTAATAATTGTGTTTTCAAATTAAATAAATGAAGAATTCAGCATTTATATAAGTAACAAATCAGAGATTTCAGTGGCACATAAGATTGTTTATAGAGTGTCAGTGAATCTATTTAGATGATCATTTATGCTGTACTTAAAGCAGATATCAGTGGAATGTTTTTGTTAATACTAAGTCCTAAATAGTCCTATTTTCCGTCAGCAATCACTTACATGAAGTATTTCAGCCTAAACACGAGTCTCTCCGTCACTCTGCTCTGCTGTAACCCGAGGAGAAAATTTTCCTTGTGGGATACAAGTGTTATCCAATGAGGGGAGAGAACGGCATGAAGGGCTGTGTGTGCAGCCAAGGGATGCGCGTGAATGTGGTGACGTAGCACGAGGACCAATTGATGCCTGACAAGGGCGGGGGCTGCTAACTCATGGTGCGTTCAAGGAAACTCGTACTTTGTGTTTTTCCTTCCTGTGAAGTCATACCAGTTCGATCTGGTACGAGTTCACGGGTCGGAAGTTACGAGTGGCCGTTATAGGGAACTTTCACAGACAACAGGACGGTAAAAACACGAGCTACGGGTTACCTGGAACGCTACCAAGTCGTAGTTGTGACTTGAAGCTGTAACTTACGGTTTCAAAAGCCTGCCTTGAACACAGCATTAGCCGAAACGGCCGTGCCGCTGTTATCTGCTTTAATGTGTGTTTAATTTTATTATCGATAATCTTATTAATTCAGAGTTAAACATTTACAACTGTGTCTTTAAATTGTGTAGTAATTATTATCAATGTGGGAAAAAAATGTGATGATGACTTAAGTATGATATGTTAAACTAATACCTAATAGTGTGTATTGTTTGTACTGTAAGTATTCTGAACTTCCTTAGAAGTACCAGAATAATGGAAAAGATTTCCACAAGCACAGAAATATAACACTGTGACATTTAAATATCCCTATATATCAAACATAATGTTGACACTTATATTATTATCACATGTATATAATGATTGTGTGGATATATGAAGATAAATGTCAAAACATATGAAATCCCCATAGTTTTTCTTATTAAACAAGAACATTCAACTTGGAGAGATATATTTGTCTTTATTATTCTGTTTTCTAATAGGATTCATTTATCATTTTACATAATGTGCCTCAGATATACTGTTCATATATTTCATATGGAAATACAATATTTTTGTGTTGAGAGGTCATGTTTTTCTGCTTGTTTTGCTAGTGACCAGCCACAGCTCGGCTCTGTGCTTTTCCAAAAAGACCTTTATTGTAAAACACGTCTCAAAATCTTTTGACAGACGTCACACTCAGGAACTTCCCTCAGAGCTCAGAAAAGCTTCATTTTCCTGTCATGTGGTTTATAAAAGCAGCTCAGACACGTTCACGTCCAAACGTCCCCGACCAGGAGTTAATGTCTGAGTGACTGGGAGTGGACTCGGAGCTGCAGCAGCACTTAGAGCCTGTCACTGACAGAAAAGCTCTGACTGGGCTGTCAGTCCTGCAGAGGCTGGATGAATGTAGGTGGGTGGGGAGGGGTGTGTGTGTGTGTGTGGAGGGGGGTGGGGGGGGTTGGGGGGTTGGCCACAGAAATCAGCCAAATCTGATTTTCTGACCCACTGTAAATGCAGCACATGGAGATGGATGAGGTCTGCGGTGCACGGTGAATAACCTCGTTACAAGTTCTCCAGGAGAAATTACAATAATAACCCCGTTAGAGTGGAAAATATATATTATGCCGCTGCCCTGAACCCTTCCCTCCCTCCCTCCCTCCCTCCAGCCCTCCCCCTCTCTCCCTGTTCTCCCCCCAGATAATGACGTGTCAGTGAGAGCAAATGAAATGGGCCCAATTTTCAAACTCATTACAAAACTCAGTTCAGAAATAAAGAGGAAGCAAAGAGAGGATGAAGAGCACAAGACAAACGACACTCACTGACATTGGCCCTATGTGTGTGTGTGTTTGTGTATCTGTGTGGGCTGTGTGTGTGCACTTTGCCTGTGCCTTCAGGTGTGTGTACACAGAGGCTTCGTGTGCTTTTCCCCTCCCTCCCTCCCTCCTTCCTGTGTGTGCGTGTGTGTGTGTGTTGATGCATGCTTCCCTCAGACTTGTGTGTGTGTGTTATGTATGCTTTGAGCGTACCTTCCTGTTTTTGATGTGTGTGTGTGTGCATCACGTCGGGCCAAAGCCGAGTTGACAGACAGCTTCCCTCGGAGGGGCCCCTTAGTGTTTCTGATTGATCGTCATAATGCCGAGGTACAGGCCCTGTCCTTGGTGCCTATGCTAATCGCAGCCTCATGAATATTTATGAGCTCCTTGGGAATCAACCAGCTAAATAAAGGATGAGGCTGTTGGCTTGGAGCTGCGTTCATCACCAACTCTGATTGATTAGAAAGAGAAAAAAAAACATCAGCCTGTAAAGACCTGTGTGTGTGTGTGTGTGTGTTTAGCTCCTGGATCATAACAGGAGTAAACAAAAGGTGGAGGAGCTCAGACTGAGCTCTGGTTAGAAAGAACAGAGTTGGGTCTGTTATTCTGTGTTAACTTGTTAACTATGGACTTTACTCATCTTTTTCTCATTGGTTAGTATCTTACATCTGCCTTCGTCTCATTTGCCCTCAGTGAAGTTAAGAGATGAATGTAAAGAGGCGTCGTCATATAAGAATTGAGTTTACAGGTCAATCCTCAGATACAATTTGTGAGGCAACTGCTGAGTCAGGTAACTAGGCAAATGTTCGGGCCCCCCAAGGGAAACAGACCCCCTCAGGTTTTTGGAATAAGTATAAACCCCCTTAAACCGTCCATACAATTTCTACACGGTCCCCAAAGATCCGATACACCTGTCCTGTGTACAGTATGTGGGAGTTCTGCATAGACAGATGATCTGGTCTGATCCTCAGGTCAGAGACTTTACATTGTATCATGTAATTATGATTACGGTGTCTTTTTCAGCAGTGTTTGCAGGACATTGTCTATAGGCATCCATCATATCCATCCCATCCATCCCATCAATAACTGAGAGGCTCCAGAGACAGAAACAAGGTCACATTCAACATTTTGGTCCCTTTTATTTCATGTTAACCACATTTCAAACAACTAAACAACCAATGGTAAAATGGCATCACCAGATCTAAACAACACTTTTCTAGACAAATGATCATCAGAATAATTATACAAAAAGAAATGTACAAATTCAGGACAAAAAAAAACAACAACAAAAGAAAAACTCTGTAAAGAAAACAAAGTAAATAATACAGATGAATGGCCATGAACCAATTTCAACACAATAAAGCCTCAGTAGAAATAAAAAGTATAAACACTTCAGGCATTCACATCGTCTTCAATACAACACTGTCTCCATAGGTCCATTAACGAGTCGGACTGGACTCCAGCGAAAGAAAAGTAAAGCGCAGACTGAACAAGATTGCCACAACATTTTTCCACAAGTTTGCTGCTTCTGACTGTGAGCGCTGAAAACTGCGAGCGAACCCCCGTCATCCTAAAACATCATCTCAAAACACTCAGAGCTGCTGCTGCAACCTGATGACGGATGCACACAATATTACACAATGTTTTTTCTTTTAGTTAGCTACTAATGTATGAAACTGTCATGTTTGTTACTATCAGTGATTTTCCTACAACAGGTCGGTAGAGTTTGGACATGAAACCTCTTTCTCTCGTCACCTCAGGATGAAACACCATCAGAGAGGAAACAAACAGTAACAGAGGGTTCGTTTGGTTCAGTTTTCCTCTCGTTTCAAAAATGAGATGAACAGAGTGAGGGGAGATAACGTGGGGGGGGGTCAACATCCTATGATTCTCATTATCTCCTGGTCTCCAGCATGTGACCTTTGGGCCATGGTGGCATCTGAACTGTCAGATGTGTTGACCCAGGCTCGTACTCGGGGTCATTTACCATCTGAAATCATTTCCTGTTAAGATGGCAGTGCACTGTGGGGTGGGGAACAAACTTTGAGGCTTTGCAGAGGGAAAGTAAACGTGACCTGTCTCTTTGTCTCGGTGATTTCCACTAATGATGGATGGCAGGCTGTGGAAACTGTCTAATCCCCCCTGCAACGTCTTCTCTCACATTTATCCAGAGTGTCACAGGAAACACAAACAGGAACCTCAGAGTTTATCCTGAAGTTCGTGTCTATTTCTGATTTAAAACTAAACAAACTAATCTCTGGGTTTTAAAATATATGAATGATTTTAGACTAAGGTTCCCAAGCTGTGGCCCATGGGCAGGACGGGACAACTTTTGATTAAAACCATCCTTGTCATAATTGTGGACAAATAATGTTTGTTACAGTACTTATTTGTTATCTCAGTTTGATTGTTTAGTAAAATATTACATCAGTGGTTTTTAACTACAGGATTAAAGCAACGAGAGGAATCAAAGAGACATTTAATGAAAAATAAAAATGAAGCTTCCTCCGTTATTACTCTGCTCCTGAATTTTTGGCTCTGAGCCACCATTGGTTCAGAGATTTTCTAGTGGCCTTGAGTTGTAAAAGGTTAAAACCAATGGTTTAAGAAATCACTGCACAGATGTTATACCCCCCCACCCCCCCTATAATAATACTGCTCAACTGAGCTGATAACACTGCAGCTGCCTCAAGTGAGTGATCAAAAAAACAAAAAAAAAACAGTTCAAAATAGTTTAAATACATATTCAGGTAAACAGACCAGCTGACAGAGACGCCGGGTGCTGAATGGCTGGCTGGTCGTGGTGGGTTGGGAGGGGGGGATTGGGGATAGTAGTGGGGGCAGGTGAGATTTCAGTTGATAATTTATCTTAGTTTCAGCCTTTTCAAGAAAAAGCTACTTTTAAAAACCACATTAACTCACCGGACATTTTGTTTTTCATCTGTAAAAATGTCACAAATGTTTTGATCCAAACTCTCTCTGAATGTGGGGATAAATGTGCAAGATGCAAAAATATATAGATATATATATATCATATTTTGACAGTGTGGATAAATGAACAGTCACATAAGATCCTGGACCTTCATCGCCGAGATGCTGAAAATGACTCTGACTGTCTGGTGACGTGATTGTGTGTGAAATGAAGCTGTCTGTAACGTGTCTGCTGTGTGATGTTTGTCTGTTTGTTTGTTTGACTGTGGTTGTCTTTTCTTATTTACAGTACGGGTGGATGCACACTGTAAGGTTTGGAACAGGAACAGATCAATTTCCATAAAGCCATCAGAAAAAAAGAAACATTTTACACGTCCAAAGAAAAAACAACAACACCTGGAACCAGCTGCTCAAAACACCTCACCTGGGTTTTTACTCCCTGTAAGTATTAGCCTACTCTTTCTCCTTGGCTAAAGTTTTTGCACAGAATCTCTAAAACTCCTCCCTTAGTTAAGGCGTTTCCATGGAGACCAATTTGCTGCCATTTTAGCTCAGGTGATCAACCAGTGTGCATCTAGCTTAGCTGCTGCACAAACTACTTACAAACTACAAACTAGTTACTGGACTGAGTCTTAAGCAAGCCTGTGAAACAATGAATTCTCGGTAGTGGACCTTTATTTTCAAAATAAAACGCGGCCGACTGACGAGCCACATTTCAGTCCAGCTACAGGACGTTTCTTCATAACAACCTCAGCAAACCACTGATGAGCGTCCATGTGTTGCTGTTTGTTGTTGGGAGCTAACTGGTCAGCACAGGTGTCACTAATTGTTACCATGGTAACAGTGGTCTTGGATCTGAGGTAATCTAGGGGCGGAGGAGGTAGGCCTATCTAATGTTTTAAAATGAGACAGTCTGAATGACATCAGAGCGGACCAACACTACAGACCAGACTGAGAGACCAGGACCAGATGTTGAACAGATGTTTAAACAAACTGACCTGTAGACATGAAACAACTTGACTGCACCTGACCAGAGTAGATGCTAGTGGTAGGCTAATAAACCAAACAGGTATTCAGCTCCAGACTCAAAGTGACATTTTTCAAATTCATCATTATTAACTTGGTTGTGTTATATGGACGTTAAATATTTTTTCTCCTTCCTATAGAGAATGTGAAGCTGAGGTATGGGGGAAACACATATAAAAGCACTTTACAAAAGATTTGCATTTTACAAAAAAGAGTCATAAGGATGGTTCATCATGCTGGGTACCTTGATCATACAAATCCCTTGTTTTTAAAATCGGGTATTTTAAGATTTGAGGACCTAGTCAAATTCAAAACAGGTCAGATTTTGTTTAAAGCCTGGAATAGGTTGCTACCAATAAACATCCAAAAAATGTTTATGGTCAGAGAAAGCATATATGATTTAAGAGGGAACTGTACCTTTAAACAATCTACCATCCATTCTACCCTGAAAAGTTTTAGCATCTATTTTTGTGGTGTTAAAATGTGGAATAGACTAGATGAGGATATAAAAATGTGCAATAACTTAAAACAATTTAAAAGTAAGTACAAACATACACTCTTGGACAGCTTTAAAGAACATGACAGCTAATTTTACTCTTTTTATTTATAATCATGGTCTTATTTCATATTAAAGCAATATGTTTTTAATCTTCTGAATTGTATGGAACTACAGATGTATGACATGAATCACAATGTGGCGGGGGGGCTGAACTTGATCAGCTTTGCTTCCTTCAGCCCCTTCTCAAACTTGCACAGTATCATTATTGTTTTGTTTCTTGTTACATAGATTGTTTGTCTTTTGATGTGCTTGTTTCAGACAAATCAAAATCAAATCGAAATCAAGACGTCACGCCGCTTTGCGTTGTGGGACGTCAGCGCCATCTTTGGAGGAACGCAAACGTAAACAGAGAGTGGGGACTGGATTCAAGACCCAGATTTTTTTTAGGGAGACGAGCAAGTGTTTACATCCGCGATCCTCCAAAGATGGCGCCCAACGTCCCACGGCGTGACGTAACTTCACATTCTCTATAGTCACTGAGGTGATTTGGACAAACAAGACTAAGACAAGGCGAAGTGGAGATATTAAGGAAACCTTAAAGGAGAAACCAGGTGTTTTTTGCAGCTGTAAAAAGAAACCTCAGTTACAGCTGATGTGTGAAACTGGCTCCAGGTCTTAAAGATAAAGAGTGAATTCTTGAGTTCTGATATTTTTATGAAGCTGCTGCTGCTTTAACAGTGACAGAAAACTTTGTGTTGTTGCAAACGACTTCTCCTTACATTACATTACGTTACATCTGATCTGTAACTTAAAGGAACATTTCAGAAACACAAATAAGTGTTTTTTTTTTTTTGCTTTGATTCAGTAACTGAACTCAGACAGTTTTCATAAATGTCTCTAAACTCTTGCAGTGTGCATCCAGCCTTCAGAGGGAGACAACATTCAGGCGTAGAATATATCTAAAAAGGAAATACTGTACAATAGTCACATCACAGCCCAGGAGAGAGAGAGAGAGAGAGAGAGAGAGAGAGAGAGAGAGAGAGAGAGAGGGAGAGAGAGAAAAGGAAAAAGTGGCGCTTTTTTTTTTTTTAAACATTTGACTTTGTTTTTTCAACATATCATTTTTCCTTTTTCCTTTGTACAAGCATGTAAAGTCCCAATATGACACACAAACACACACACACACACACACACACACTTAAATCACCAGTGTGTGTGTTTTGTCGCTTTTTTTTCATCTTCTGTACAGGTTTGTGTGTTGGTGTCATCACAGGCACACGTATAGATACACACACATACACACACTCAAAATATGCAAGCATGCTCGCTTTTGTTCACACATACACACACACACACACACACACACACACACACACACTCTCTCTCTCTCACACACACAGGCACACATGCTCACTGCTTGGTTTTTCGGGATCAGCAAAAAGCAGTTTTACTCTTTGCATGAGTCCCAGTGTTGAGAATGCCAGGCAGCGTTGACGGCGAATCAGAAAAGAGAATTTCAGCTCAGAGCCAATCAGAAGGAGCTGAGCGCCTCCAGAGCCACTTCGTAGCAGAACTTGTACTGTTCCTGTGGAGGGTCAAACAGAAAGAACAGAAAGCAAAGATCAGTTGTTTACCATTAAAAAGTAAGGAGAGTGAGGGTGTAGACTCTCTGACTGACAGCTGGGGGAGCGTAGAGTTGACACAAACCAGCAGGAACCAAAGTCTCAGCTAAGACTGAGGGGCCGAGTCAGATTTTGCCAAGGTCCCACAAAAACGAAAAAACAAATCAACCTCACAAGCTAAACTCATCAAATGAACCAGAGTGAATAAAACGTCAGGTGTCGAGGACGTGGTCACGCTGCAGATCAGCTGTGTGAAGATACTGAACATTTGAAAAGGCCTCACACAGGGTCAAGCTCATCTGGGCTGGGATGGGAAGAATAAAGTGAGTGTCTGTTGAGGAGGGAGATGAGGAAGGTGCTGAAGCAGCTGCTGCCTCAGTGTTTCACTCTGCGAGTGAATACGACTATTCATGAAACCAAGGAGAGAAGAGCATCATCCCAGAGGATGGGTGACCATGACACCTGTGTCTGTGTGTGTGTGTGTGTGAGCAGCTAAGGCCCCGTCCACACGAATACGCGGCTTCACTGAATCCGATCTTTTTCTTAATCGTTTTGAAAAAAATCTCCGTAAACACAGCATCGTTTCCAGAAATATCTGCATCCACACGGATCACCTGAAAACGACCCAAAACGCTGTAGTACATCCTCCAGGCATGTGTGGAGCGTGTGTGGAGCGGGTGTGTGTGACACTGTAGCGCTGCCACACATAAACACTTAAAGGGATAGTATCATTTCTTTAAAGTGGGGTTGTATGGTCTACAAATAGCCCCTAAGTATTTTAATTGCAGTAGCAGACTCTCTGCACTCCTCCCGTTAGCAACGCCAGCCCATAATAGCCCTGCCCAGAGATTTACAACATACATTGTTGTGAACAGACCCAAAGAAACAGACAAAGTGCAGGAAAAACGCAGTTTTTATTTGGACCTAACCAACTCACGTATCCCTCCGCCCAGGGTTAGCGCCCGCCGATCAGCAGTTGGTTAGGTCCAAATAAAAACTGTGTTTTTCCTGCACTTTGAAGGGCTGGAAAAAATTATATTATAGTGAACAATGGAACTGTGTATTTTTTTTCAGGTAAAACCTCTTTTAGGCCGTGAAAATAGGCCGTTTCTTTGGGTCCATTCACAACACTGTATGTTGTAAATCTCTGGGCAGGGCTATTATGGGCTGGCGTTGCTAACGGGAGGAGTGTAGAGTCTTCTACTGCAATTAAAGTACTTAGGGGCTATTTGTAGATCATACAACCACACTTTAAAAAATGCTACTATCCCTTTAAGACAGAGAAGAAGACGGGAAGTCCCCCGTGAAATTCAATAGAAGAAGAAGTCCCCCGCTGTCTTCAAACTCAAACATGGATTAAATGTTGACAGAAAGTCGTGTCAGAGTAAATATGACGATCAGTGATGATTAAACAGACGCGATTCAGCCGCAATTGTCGGCCGTTGTTGTTACGTTATGTCCATAGACTGTGCAGCTGCTGTAGCGGTGTGTGTGTGTGTGTGTGTGTGTGTGTGTGTGTGTGTCTCAGGTTACAGGTAGAGCAGTGGGGGTTATGACATTATCGTTTCAGAAAAATCCGTATTGACCGCCCAGACGAAAACGCTGGGGCGGCGTTTTCAAATTTTCCCACTCTGGTACCCGAAAACGACGTATCCGTGTGGACGCGAGGCCGATCCGATAAAGTATTTATCCGGATTCGAAAAAAACTGATTCGTGTGGACGGGGCCTAAGTCTTTATCTCAGGACAGTGACCCTTTCATAAAATAAACATTTATTAGGGTTCTAACCCTGAAATTGTACTGGTTTATTATTTTTTGTTGCCTGCCACTTGAGCTCAAATTCTTGTGAGCTGGAATGAGCCAGAAACATGAAACTTGGCCCAGTGATTGGAAATGATGTGCATCAACTTTCCATAAAATATGAGTCCAGTCAGTCAGATGGTGGCGCTGTAATTAAGGTTTGAAAAAGTTTTTTTCAGAAGGCCACGCCCCTCACACCGTGAGTCTGACTGACTTGAAATTTGACACTCAAGTCCAGCTCAATGTGCTCTACAAAAAAGCCTCTTGGACCATAAAAGTCTGCTTGACAAGATTGTTTGCTAATTTGCATAATGTGAAAAACAGCAAAATGAATAGAACTTTTGAAAGATTGACTCTATCGATACCAACTTCGGTATACAGCCTCGGGGGGTGAAAATACAACTCTCTGATTATAAATGAGCCAGATCGGTCAAAAAACATGGCCGCCATGGACCAAAATATCTTTGCAATGCGTGGAGCTTAGAAATGATTGGCCATAACTCCTACACAATTTGCCCTATCATCACAAAACTTGGTGGGTAGATTCACAACAGGCCTAGGAATTTGCCTACCAAAGCATTTTGAGCTCAACCTTTAAGGGGAACTATAAATACCACAAATCTGTATCTCAACGACCGTTGGACGGAATTTCGCCAAATTTGGTATGCATGCTCCAGGGGCGAGTATGAACTAATATCTTGAGTGCCATGTTGATAGGTGAAAGTGGGTGTGTCCTTTTCATCATTAACCGTCATTGTTTGTGTTTTATTGGGTTGCCGCTTGCGGCTACATTTAGAATTTATATTTGTATTTCTCCGGGGTTACAAAATAAAACCTGTGGCCTTTCATCTGCCTTGGTCCTCTGACTGAGTCTGGACCATATCCAGGCAGATTACAGCTGTTTTTGTCTGGATTTTTGTGTGTCTTGGACTTGGTTCAGATGTGGAAGAAGCATCTGATAGTTTTGCTGCATAAAAACTGAACTCTGGAGCCAGGCATGTTTAAAACACACATGTGACCTAAGTCCGAGACGGTGTTATCCTTGCAACTGGTGCTACTGTTTGATCTGTTTTCTCTCTGTCTATGAAATCTCAGCATCAATGAAAATGAAAATCTGGGGAAAACAGCTACAAACTGTGTCAGCACTATCTCCTTAAAACAATGTGTGAGTGTGTGTGTCCTCACCATAGTCTCCACCATATTAGTCTTGTTGTTTCTCAGAGTTTTGACGGTGTGGAAAACATCCACAATGTTCTGCTGCTGGATCATCTCGTTGATACTGCAGATGGCACAGAACGTTCCTGAACGCCCCCCGCCGGTACTGAGGAGGAGGACGATGATGAAGAGTAGGAGGAGGTGGAAGAGGGAGGACAGAGGATATTCATCATTAAACGTCATCATCATCATATCCTCGTTATCCTGACAGCTGAGGTGTGTGAGCTATAATCATCAATCTGATCAGACAACGAGCTGAAGAGTCAAAGACAGAAAACGTTTCTCCCCTCAGCGCTCTGAACTCAACATTTTAATTACACTGAAAATGGGACAAGGTTTAAGAAGCTGTTTGTTTATGTGTTGAGAGTGAGGATGTGGGAGGGTTTTTAATCAGTTTTAAACACCTGGTTTATGGTAAAAAAAAAAAAGTTTTCTGTTACAGTTGTAGACATATGATTTAACACATTAAAGTCTTTGGTATCTGTGACACTTTACTGTAGGAAGCCAATCAAGAGGAGAAGGGGGAGGAGCCAGTCACCTGATGAGACTATGAAAAGCTCTAAAAGCTATCCAGGTTTCTGACTTTAAGTGCAAAAGTACACACTGTCTCCTAAATGTGTTGAATGTCTGAAAATGAAAGAATTTCAACAATAAAAAAGCAACAAAAGTGGCAGCACAAAGAAACCCGTCACTACATGCAGTTTAAGTGTCAGAGTTCCACTAATGGATTAAACATGTTTGAATGTTACATTTTCTTTTTGACGTCCTGTAATGGACAGTGGTGCAGCCATGCAAACATATCGGTGCGTTCACTGCCCATGTGCTCCAATCAGCAGTCAGCGCTCCATCGGGCCAGAGTCAAACAACCCACCATGAAAACAGCTCCAGACTCTTCCGTCTCACCTGGTTCCAGCTGAATGGCTTCAGTATTCAGGCTGAATAAAACATTCAAGAGCTGAGAGGTGGAGCAACAGCCACAGACCTGCTCTGTTTCAGCTACATCTCGATCAGCTTTAATCTCTCTTCAGAAACCTTCTCATTTAACATTAAAGAAAGAATATGAAATATTTCTGATTCACAAAATGGTGATAACATGGAGACAGCTCATCATTTACATTCTTTGGATATAAATACGTATCTATACGTATGTAGACCTCAGGTCTCACTATACCAGGTTTGATAATCATGTTTAAAATTCAGATATTCCTTCTGCCCCTCTCCTCTGATGTTAGTTTATTTTTTTTTACATTAATTTTTTGTTGCTTGCTTCAGTTTAAAAATGTTTACTTTAGAGAGAGAAAATGTGTTTTCACTCCACCGCTGTGAGACATGACTCAAGGCTAAAACACATTAATGTTATGAGCGACCGTCTGAGAGAATAAAGTCAAGACAGGTCAAGACTCAAGTGGAAGCTCGTCTCAAGGCGGCCGGAAGAGTTCCACAGTTTGTTTACGAATGTGTGAGAGACGTTTGGCAGCTGATTAACGTCTGAGAGTCTGAGAGAAACAACTGCAAGCAAACCACTTGCAGATGATCTTTGCTCCATGAACCAGCTTGAAATGTGGAAATGTGGATCTCAACATTAGTGGCTGTGATTTAGACCAGAGAGCTGAAGCTTCTCCGTCAATAGGACTGGAATCTAAATATTCATTTATACAAAGCAGAAATATTACATGATACAACACATGGGGTTAACGGCTACTGTACACTGACATTAATAAGCTTTGCTTCTGCCTTCGCCCTTTCGCCCATATTGATCATGAAATTCTGACTTGTTTGTGTATATGTTTATGTTTTGTCAAATGGACGAATAAATCAATCAATCAAGGTCTGGGATTAAAGAGTGAACCGCAGCCCTGGAAATAAGTTTCCAAAACACACATTCACTGACCCAAACTAACTGGGCTTACACTTTAATGTTCACTGGGGAAAGAAAGTGCATGTTCTTCAATGTTGGAGGGAAACAGGTGAAATTCACTCCCATTGTGACCTTCAGGTAAAGTGGTACAGTAAATTTGACTTATTTGCAACCTACCCGTTATTATGGTTTTCATAATAATGGATAGAAATCTACAAACTCTATTTTTTTTACCTGTTAACTTTTACCTGTGAGACCATGTCTGTGAGATTGCAACCAAGCAACTAATTGCTTTTTTTTTTTTTTTAACCAAAATGAAAACAAAATCAGTTATCTGTGGAATGGACAATCTTGATGTGTCAATCAAACTACCATCTGTCCCTCCCTCCCTCCCTTGTGTGAACCGCTCTTCGTGCACTAATTGCACACGTGCTTCAGTCTTCGACAAGTTACGACACGGAAAAGACAACGCCAGTAATCCAATATACCACACTGAAGTCTGGTAGGTAGCGATGTAGCTCTGAGCTGGATGCTGGCTGCTTTATTATGATGTCAGGTGTGAATGTGAATGAGCCATGAGAAAAAGCTGGTGGTAAGTTAGTGATGCAACGATATCGCTGAATGCTGCCTTACTCACATTGAGATTACACTGGGCCGCACCGTGAAGATGATACCATCGCTGCACTAAGCATGCTGGGATACCTGACGGCACAACCCAATGTAACGGCTTTCTGCGATATTGCCACGCATAGTGGGGCTTCACTGTGCAGCATCACGTTCCTTTGCTCTGGAGGCGTGGCTTCGGAGAGCAGTCTGAGGAAAGGGGCTTGGACTTTTGAATTGTGTATTTTCAAAATCTGGCCTACTAGAACCATTTTTCCAGGATCTTCGACCCTACCTTTAACAGCTCCAGGGAAATTCAGAATCACTCTTGTTTCTCTTCTGTTGTGTTTGTTGTGTTTCTTTGTGTCACAGGGACTCCGGAGGAGAACGGGGCTTTAGACCAAAATCATCTGAGTGTATGAACTTCTGTGCACTAAAGATTCAGAGACAAAGCTATGTGGAACCACATCACTCCAGGCACACACTGCTGCATGCAGGGAATCGGTTCGATACATCTAAAATCTAAAATTCATATTCATGTACAGTAGGTTTAAATAAATACATATCTATAATACATGTTTAACCCCCCCATGCCATTTTCTGAACATGAGACACGTGTTCAGCATGAGAGTAAAGAGCAGAAAATCCTCCGTCTCACCAGCTGCTGATTGAACGATCATGTTTCTCCTCATCTCCGGTATTACCTCGTCTGTGAAATCAATATCTGGGGCTGATTAGTCAGCGCTGCAGAGAAATCTCACACCCCCCGTCACTCAGAGTTACTGGGGTAGAACACGACAGCCAGGCAGCTGGTGATTACTAAACTACAATAATCTGCTGCAAATGGTTTTTTCTACAGAAGCCCTGAAGTCTGTTCTAAAGTTTTTTTTTCTTTCTTCATCTGTGAAAACAACCAGTGATGTGGAGGTGGAAAATGATCCCAATTTATTGTACCATTTAAAAAATGACCCGCCTTTTTCTTTTTCTTTTTTTTTACTTGTCTCTCTGGGATGGTTCTCTCAGATAAATGTTATAACTACAACTGATGCTACTACTAATAATAATGATTATGTTAATGATGATTTATTTTCATCTCTGAAAACAACCCCAACAGGCAAGTGGAAAATATTCATCATTTTTTCATTATTTTAAAAATGACTCCAAACAAAAATGAATGAATAAATATATATTAAAAAAAAGTCTTTCCCACATTTATTTATCATTATTATTATTATTTTTTTTTTTTAAGATTTAGCTTCTGTAGTTTTACACTGTTGTAATTTTATTGTGATTTAACAACCTCATTTTTGGGAACTTAATTTTGAAAGATTTAATTTAAAGTGAAGGATGGAGATCTACTCTGTCTTTTCAGACACCAACCACTGAAACTGACGGCTCCAACTGTTTACTAAGTAGCAGCAGTTTAACTATTGACTCTGTGTGTGAGGGTCAATCAGTATGTTTTAGTTTCAACCTGAAGCAATGAGAGCGTTTCAGAGCTCAGTGACAGACTGTTCTGACCTCCCAGCTAAAAATCTAACTTTTTTAATATTTATGGAGTAGATTCAGTAGTACTGAAATATTGATCGATGTACAGCCTATGATCTATAAACATCTCTGAGGATAAATATAGAAATAATTTATAATTAATTGGTTGCAGATGTTTTGGTATTCTCTCTTTCTTCCACTGGGACAGAAAACACTGAAAAGCAAACAAAACTCCAACCGCAGCTCGAGCAAGCGAATCAATGCCAATTCTGATTGGGCCAATGGGCTGTGACAGTGAAAGCTGATTGGATGAGCACCAGCGAATGTTTGAGAGTGTTTGTGTGCATTGTTGCTGTTTGTGAATGTCCCTCTAATCTTTTGTGTATAGATTTTACAGCCTGTGTTTCCCTTCATCATGATCAGTCCCATTTGTTCTGCTCAGACAGGACGTGTGTTTGTGTACACACCCACAGGCTAAATGTCTGTGTGTGTGTGTGTGTGGATTCAGCCTTATTTGTGGTGGTTTAAAGGCTCTTTGGTAAAAAGAAGTAACAAACACTGTAATAACTCAATAACAATCAGACTTGGCTGTTTCTCTCTGGGCAAAGAGTGATGTCTCAACAGAACACACCTATACATCATCTCAGAGGTGTGTGTGTGCGTGTGTTTGGCTCTCTGAGTGTGTGTTCCCTTAGACAGTGTATACTTTCTCATTGTTAAGTGTATCTCCAAATCTTTGTGTCTCCTTCTCCCTGTCATACACACACACACACACACACACACACACATACACACATGTACACATGTACACATGCACCTGCATGCTAAGGGCACATTTGTCTTTCTATGATTTTGTCTTGATTTATTGCCGTGGTGACATCATTTGTTCCGACCTCCTTTCTCTTGCTTCTTACTATTTCATCATGTGTTTGTGTGTGTTGGTGTGTGTGTGTGTTGGACTCACAGGCAGTGCACCACGGTCCTCCCATCTCCTCCGTCATACTGCTCCTGCCACTTGGCCAGCCTGCGGACCAACTGGAGGATGGAGCGCTTGGAGAGGGGCGTGTCTCTGTAGGCCGGCCAGCCAATGAACTGGAAGTGCTGCACCAGGCGGTAGCCGTCCTGGGGCTGAGGAGAGAGACAGGTGAGGGGACACAGGTGTGAGCTGGGCAATGTAACATTTAAAACATAATTCAGGTTGTTTGTTGTGTGCAGACAGTGGAAGATCTATCAGTCGTCTCGGTGGTTACTGCTGTAACAGTCACGGTTTGATGAAATGGATTCAGGAGAAGATGGTTGGAAGAGTTGGGTTGAAATAAGTCCATCCTCAAAATTAGATGATCTTTGTTGTTATGGTAACAACATTAACAGCTGGTTTTACAGTGGGTGTAATGCAAAGTCTTGTATGTGAGTGTTTTATTGTGAAAGGCTCTTCCTGTTGCTCCAGACATGGTTATTGACCTTTGATCCGACGCCTCCGGCCCAAACATCACTGAACCAAACTGAGATTGAAAAGTATGTTTTGACCAAGTTGATACAGGAAGTGAAGGCACCATGATCACCTGATCTGACATAGGTGTTCAGGTGGCGGTGGCGGTCTCCTCGGGTGCCGACAGCCTCTTTGAGGCGTAAATCACTCCCTGTGGTGTCAGCGCGTCTTTGTGCCATGATTAGTTCTTGTTTCTGAACAAAACGCCTTTTCAAAGTAAATCGGATTGGACTCGACAAAGACGACATCTTCTAATGTTTAATTCAATTTCATGGCAGACAAAATGTTTCCAGCTGTCTGGCCCGGGGCGCTTGGCATCCGCCACCTAAAATACCACAACCCGCCGTCACTGTCAGACTGATTTACTGCCTGTTTGCCAGACACGCATATGCACATTGACATTTACACACACATCCAAACAGAAAGCGGCGTCTGTTTTTCATTCCCCTTCAAATCCTTCTCTCCCTCTTTCTCTTGCCACTTTACCTGTTTCTCCTTCTCCTTTAATCTGCTTCCCATCCACTTTACCCATCAGCCTTTGCAATCAGCTCCTCTTTCAAACCCTTTCTTCTTAGCCCCTTTCCCCCCGCTTCATCCCATTTCTCTCTCCACTTTCCCTTCTCCTCAAACCGTTTCTCTTGCCTCACTTTTCACTATCGCCGTCTTAGTTTGATGGCTCAGTGGTTGGTGGTACAGACTCAGCTTGGTCGGAGTTGCTCTCAGTGTGAGATGTGCTGTTGTGGTGATGATATGAGCCATTTCACGCTACACTGGTGATGTGTTCAAGGGAGAGAGAGAGAGAGAGAGAGGAGTGGGATATATAGAGAGTGTAGAGGTAGTGGGGAGTTCACTGAGCACTATAGGAGCAGGCAGACAATAGAGCGCTACTAGAATCGTAGTGTCATGGATGGGTGATGAAATGAGATGAGAGGGGAGTAACAAGAGGAGGCAAGAGGGGAGAAAAGAGAGAGGAGGCGAGGAGAGATGAGAGGATGGGTAAGGTAGTGAAGGGAGGAGAGAGAACAGGTGAAGATAAGAGGAGAATAATCTTCATATTGTTCTGTTGTTGTTATTGCAGCATCTCAAACACACACCCATGTTCTCTATGGAGAGGTGACTCTGCTAGCCTGATGCTGGCGGTCTGCTTCAGTGCAGACCTCACAGCTGCTCAGACCTCACGTAACAACCTCTTTATATCACATTCCTCCGCTCATCCTTCCAAAATCTATTCTGTCTCCTAAAGAAGAAATGTTCTGTTTTCTTCATCCGAAGAGTCAAACGTCTTGTATCTTATGAACTGCCAGGCCTCTTCATGTACATGCCTGTTTGTGTGTGAAAAGATCTTACACATGGATGTGATGGAGTTTCAGGTCACTTAGACACTTAGACCTCATCATTTCACTGTTAAGCTTCTGTTAAAAGTGATAGTATCCATACTGTAGATACATACAGTATACACATCTGACGCTGCTGTCCATTGGAACGATACGTCAAAGCGCCATAACTCACTGAATATTCAACCAATTTTCAAGCCATTAAGTGGTTTTTCACAAGACTTTACAGGCCTACACAGATACCTCATCCCTGGCCAAGCAGGAACTCTCCGCAGACCAGGACTTAACATCCAGTTTAAGGGGCCAAACTCAGCAAATTAAGGTTGGCCTAACTCTAACCTCCCATGGTTGAACTATATCTACAAACGCCTCCAGTTGATCAATAAGCCAAAGTGCAGTCAAGATGAAACCGTTTAGTGACTCAATCACATCACTGAAGACAGTTTGACAGAGTAAGGAAGAAGAGAAGATATAATAATATGAACAGGAGAAACTGAGACATTAGGACACTGAGGCCAGACTCTCCCAGGATTCAGTCCTGCAGCACTACTGTATATTAGTAGTATTTAGAGATGTTCTTACACACTGAGAGGTTAGGTTAGAGAGAGATGACATTAGTGATTATATTCCCGAACCTCTGAGCTGTGGTGTACATAACCTTAAGTTTATCAGCATAATACACAAACTCCTGACAGTGTTTTAATAAACAGTGCTGTAGCTTAGACAGTAGGCTGTGAACTGTCTCCACTGCAGTGAAAATCTATATTACATCTCATCTTTAAACATTCAACTCGGGAAACAAGGAGTGGGGGCTTCACCCTAGCCATGTTGCAGATCCTGAAGATCCGGTTGATGATGTCTTCGTCGATGTCAGCTGATATGAACTCCACCTGGATGGGGCCGTAGCAGCACGAGCTCTTCTCCGGCCAGTACTGCATACACAGCTGCAGAGGACAGAGACGATGGAGGGATGAACAACAGAGAGTAAAACCGTTCTGTCTGTCCGTGTGGGAGCCTGTGTGTTTGTTCCTACCTGCGCTGCATCCATCTCATTCAGCATCACGATGGAGGAGCAGTTGTAGTCGAACACCAGCCTCCAGAAGTCGCCCATGGTGTTTGGCAAAGGATGCTGGGTAACAATGAAGGCCGCTGGCTGTTTGTGGCTCTGGAGTGTTGAGACCAGAAATGAATAACAACAGGAAGCACATGTTTACTAACTCCACACACACACTCACATTAATGCACACACACGCACATACACACTCACATTCACACTCACTCACACACACACACACACACACACACACACACACACACACACACACACACACACACACACACACACACAGACACATTTATTTACAAACTTACATCCATTAATGCAGCGTTGATGTAATTGGAGCTCTCTCCGTCCACTGATATGAGAAAGGGCAGGCAGCGGTCGGCTGACAGGACGTCCATGCTGCGGTTCTTGTCGTGGTTCCTGGGTAACAAACCCACGCTGCAGTCCTCTGGACGGACTCTAGGGGTCACTATATTCAGGGTCTGACAGACAAAAACTTGTTCAGTCACTTTAAGATCTTTAGTTCAGGGAACATGTAGGATTTATTTCCGCTTTGTCTCTGTTAAAGGGATAGTATCATTTTTTTTTAAAGTGTGGTTGTATGATCTCCAAATAGCCCCTAAGTACTTTAATTGCAGTAGAAGACTCTCTGCACTCCTCCCGTTAGCAACGCCAGCCCATAATAGCCCTGCCCAGAGATTTACAACATACATTGTTGTGAACAGACCCAAAGAAACGGCCTATTTTCGCGGCCTAAAAGAGGTTTTACCTGAAAAAAATACAGTTCCATTGTTCGCTATATTATAATTTTTTCCAGCCCTTCAAAGTGCAGGAAAAACACAGTTTTTATTTGGACCTAACCAACTCACGTATCCCTCCGCCCAGGGTTAGCGCCCGCCGATCAGCAGTTGGTTAGGCACAAATAAAAACTTTTTCCTGCACTTTGAAGGGCTGGAAAAAATTATATTATAGCTAACAATGAAACTGTGTATTTTTTTTTCAGGTAAAACCTCTTTTAGGCCGTGAAAATAGGCCGTTTCTTTGGGTCCATTCACAACAATGTATGTTGTAAATCTCTGGGCAGGGCTATTATGGGCTGGCGTTGCTAACGGGAGGAGTGTAGAGAGTCTTCTACTGCAATTAAAGTACTTAGGGGCTATTTGTAGATCATACAACCCCACTTTTAAAAAAATGCTACTATGCGTGTGTATTTGTGTGCCCACCTGAAACTCATCTTTGATCTGGCTGGAGTTGGTCTGTGGGTCCAGTCTACTGATGTTGTAGTAAATGGCTCTGAACTCACACACTGGTATGGCTGTGTTCCCGCATAG
Organism: Trachurus japonicus; assembly: GCF_045865225.1. Taxonomy (NCBI): domain Eukaryota; kingdom Metazoa; phylum Chordata; class Actinopteri; order Carangiformes; family Carangidae; genus Trachurus; species Trachurus japonicus. The sequence continues at coordinate 19,930,133 of NC_140911.1, forward strand.
ACACGCCTCCAAGATGGCGTCATGAACAAACACGTACTGCTCCTGCAACGTGAGCACAGACACACAATCACACTGTGGGAAGCAGAACAGAAAAAAACCTCTGGCTCAGGTGTGGTGATGAACCAGCCTCCGGTCCTGGACCTGACTGAGCAGCACATCAGCCTGCAGCTGGAAGGGTCTGTCACCACTGAGCCATCAAACTGACTCCAGTGTTTCTATAACCCTAGAACACTAACGTTACAAAAAGTAACATCATCACTGACGCCGGGTATTTTTTACCCGATATAATATACCCATAAAAAAATATTTCTCACCAAAGTATATGAAAATACAACAATACATGGCAAATTGAAGTACACTTCCTTAATTTTCCACTATACAATGTTTCACAAAATGAAAAAAAGGTATCATGGTGACCCTATAAAAAAATGTCCAAAATTTGTGATTTTTTTTGCTTTTTTAACAAAAACTTCCTTAAAAAAAAAACTAATGGAGCTGGGACTTTGTCCTTCAGACCCATTTGTGGGACATCTGAGCCTTATTTGGTGGAGTTAAAAGAAAAAAGAAACATTTTCAGCATCACCAGAAACGGTCGCCAGATTTAGATACATAAACACTAACGTCGGGTGAAATCCACCCGAACATGTGCCTGCTGAAAAAACTCGGGATGGGAGCAGGGTAACATGCCTTCAATGACGTCAGTGAGCAGTATGAAGCTACAGGGACCCATGAAACTCAGACAACAGCAACATAATGAAAATTATGAAACAATAATTTCATGGGTGAAAATCAACCGACGTTAATGTTCTAGGGATAAACATGAAGTTTATTTTCAGCTGCGATGTCTAGGAAGGCCAATTTTCATGAAGGCTTCACACGTGTATCAGGTTTTATATTTTGCTCCTATTACAAATTTTGGACAGAGATGCTGCTGCGAGTAGCAGCTCAGTGAGGTAGTGGCTGTCGTCAGTTGCTTCCAATCCGAAGTGCTGACCAGCGATCGTGGGCGTGGTCGGATGTCACAGCCGAAAACTTGCTGCACTTCCGTCCTGTTCAAGTCTCTGCTGTCTCTCCCGTAACGTTTCCACTGTGGACAAGCTCTGACTTTGCACGAGGCTTCATTGGCATCAGCATTTTCAGAAGCCTGAGAAACAATGAGGAGGGGAGTTGGGGGGATGGGGTGTGTGTGTGTGTGTGTGTGGGTGGGGGGGGTTGCAGTGTTGCCTTGCAGTGTTTCTGTGCTCTGGATCAACTGCGCTCTTTGTGCTCCAACCGCTGAGCCAACATGAGCTGCAGCCGCTGCCACCACCGTGCATGTTAATGCTGCAGCTCCAGATTTATCTACCATCTTCTCCCATCACCTTTTATTTCTCCACCTCCTCCTGTTTCTTCCTCTTCATCTCACTCTCCTGTTTACTGCTGTCTTCGGCTTTTTCAATTTGCTTTTCGCTCTCTCTCTCTCTCTCTGTCTATGTCTCTCTGTCTCTGGTGAATGTTAATTGTTGCCCTTGGAGCGGAGAGGAGAGTTTTAAAAGCATCGCTGAAATGACCTCTCCTGACCATTACCTAATCACATGCAAAAACACATGTATGCACACAGAAAGAGATGAGTACTCATTCATACTCTCTACACACACACACACATACAGTACACACACACTCACACACTTTCCCCTGTGCCTTTTAAAAGATTAATTGCTTTGTGTTGCGCAGAGCAGGATTATAATAGCGTCAAGCAGCTTCAACACTGACACAAATTGCTCCCACACATATTCAAAAGGAAGGGCAGGATGTATTTAGCTTGGTTTCAAGAGGTATAAAACACACACACGTACACACACACACACACACACACACACATACAAAACCCAGCTTTCATATCACGGCTGTCATGTGAAAACACTCAAAGTGCTGCCCGGGGTAACTTTCCTGAGCCTCGCACTTCTGAAAAAACCCATTCACAAGTCAATTCCCGGCTCTGGGCTCGAGCTGTCAGTCTGAAAATGAGGCTGTTTTTCTTTATTCCTACTAAAGTTGACTTTTTTTTTTCTTTTTTGGAAATGCGACGTTTTTCATCAGTGGCACAAATGAAATGCAGAGGCGGGGATGGATTAGGTTGGCTTAAGGTAGCTTAGAGGAGAAATGAATACTTCTGTTCCAAAATGAAACACCCAACATTTGAAGACACTGAGAAAAAGGGAAGTGATTGATCGAGCAAAATGAGAACAAATTGTGACACCTTTTAAAGGAGAGGAAGGAAGTGGATTCCTCGGGTGAAGAAAAGACACGACTTTCTAGGAGACAGATCATCTACTCCTCAGAGATGTTGCGCGGTAAACCTCAAATCAGTGACTGTGTGACTTATATGTGAGTTATATGAGTATATTAAAGACTTGTAGTTGCACAATAGGTCACCTCTGGACTGCACAAAGACCAGTTATCCTGTGATGTGTTAAAGAGTTAGCTAATATACGTTATATTTAACTAAGTTTTAGATCACTACAAACTACAGAGATGTGTTGTAGCAGCGTTCAGAGCCGCCTCGGTTTCCTTAGGATGTGAAGTAGCGGCCATTATTGTAAATTGTTGCTTAGTGAGCTTTGATTTCCATCACAAGGCAACACGTTGGATGTACAGTATATGGGCATGTTAGTGTTACTTAAAGTCTCTATAAGCTCAGTTGTACAGTAGCACAGTCAGCAATGCAGCCAATAGTTATTCTTTATTAGCTCGCTCAGTCAGGGGGGGTCGCTCTGTGTTCTGCTATAAGACTTGCAAATGAATGAAACCATTTTGACCCTGAGTTAAGTAATGTGTATATGTGTGTGTGTGTGTGTGTGTCTAAGTCACAATACATTACAAACACACAAAGAATACTAAATCTGTGTGTGTGTATGATTTCATTTCTGTGCATATTGTGTATGTGTGTGTGTGTGTGTGCACTGAGGTCATCTATTATTCAGGGAACATTTAATATTCATAGACTGATTGGGGTGGATGATCTAAGAGAGAGAAGCTCTGAGACGCTGTTTCTCTGTCTACGCTCACAAACGCAGACACACCAAGTACAGACAGACACACACAGACAGCAGGCTTTAAGCTAATGAGGCTAATTGAACATATTTCCTACATGAAACTGGCCTTTGGCGTAGGACGTCTGTGTGGAGTGCGTTTATGAGTGTGAGGATCTCAATCTGATTCCAGTTTCCTGTAATTTTAAAAATGTGTGGACATGTTTTTGTTAGGGCCGGGACTCGATTAAAAAAAATAAACGAATTAATTAGAGGCTTTGTAATTAATTAATCGCAATTAATCGCATTTTAATCGCATATAAATATTTGACCTGAGAACAGAGAAGCATTTTTTTTTTCACATGGATTTTAGTATACCATTGAATGACTGAATACATAAGCTTAAGCATTCAAGGTGGTACTTAACCAAGACCAACAGACTAGGGATGCAAATTATCGATTAATTCATTCATCGATATTTGATAGATTAAATGGTCTTTCCTTCCAATATGATGATTACTGTAGTATTTAACTAGGCTACTTAAATCACAGTAGCATAAACTGATTTGTTGAACTCAGCCTGATGTAAACATTAATAAAACTCAGTAACCAATCACACAGGCAGCTCCATGTTGTCCCTGTGTGATGTTCAGGGACAGGTCAGGACAGTCTGAAGACAGAGCTCTGAGGGTGAAGTCCTGTCATAATGAGATGAGCTGCACCTGTGACAGTGACAGCTCATAGATATAGCGCTGCAGCTGAGCAATTAGCGCGATATAGCGCATTTAGCGTGCGCCGTGTCTGTGTATCTATGTGCAGGCAGAGATCAGAGATGGTGTTTTAAATAACCATGCTAGTGTTTCACCAGCTCTCATCTCTGCCAGTCAGCCTCTCAAACTGCCGCCTCTCTCGCGTGCGGGCGCACCGCACGTAGACACACGTGAGGAAAAAAAAAAAATATATAAAAAATAATAAGTGCGATTAAAATGCGTTGATTTTTTTAACGCGTTAATTTTTGTGTAATTAATGAATCATAATTAACGCGTTAATGTCCCGGCCCTAGTTTTTGTCCTTCTTGCACAAGACTATTTGTCTAGTAAAATAGTCTCAGTGTGTGTCTACATCTGGACTGTTTGGTGGCCCTGAGAGCTCGAAGCAGTGTGGCTTGAAAAAACTTCAGAAACCATACAACATAGATGTTACAATTTGTCTTGGTGGTTGTTCTGTATCTCTGGTTGTGTTGTCTCTCTTGACTCTGTTGTGTACCTTGCTGTGTAGCTCTGCTGTGGTTTGAATCCTCACCTCTGTCTGCACCATGTTGACTCGTTGTGACCTCAGCTCACGGATGCAGTTGAAGATGTCCACCACGCCTTCGTTCTCCGCCATGTCCAACATGATGTCCACCGCGATGAAACATCCCGTCCTCCCTGCACCAGCGCTGCAGACACACACACACACACACACACACACATATATATCACTGCTTATTCGTAATATAATCATCATCTATAACTTTTTGCAACAGATGATTGTGATTTACAATTTACAACTGACATTTTAACAAGGTCTGCCTTAAAACACACAAACACACACATACAGACTTTAATGCGACATGTCAGACATTACGGTGACACATCCTGAACAGTAATGTCGACAGGGAAGAGACTGATAGAGGGGCAGAAGAGCAGATGGATGGAATGAGCATGGCAGAAAAGGAGGAGGTGAAAGAGAGAGACAGAGAGAGAGGGGGAAGCATTTAGTGATTTGGAGTCATAGAAGTGGTTGTCACAAGGGAGAAATCAAGGGAGGAGAGGAGCCACGGATGGAGGGATGGAGGAGGATGAGGTATGGAGGGCTGGCAAAGAGGGGGAGGTGAGAGACCTATCTTTCACTTTGCATCCCCCTGACAGCTCCCATAGACAGAGAGAGAGAGAGAGAGAGAGAGAGAAGAGGAAGGAAAGATAGAAAGGAGAAAGAGAGAGAAAAGGAGGGAGCGCCTCTGCAGATTACCTGTCAACCCCTGTGATTAATGTTGAGACCAGAATACTGCTGGGCCTCTGTGTGTGCGCATGTGTGTGTGCGTGCATGCATGTATGTGTATGTGTGTATGTGTATGTGTGTGTGTGTATGTGTGTGTGTGTGTGTGTGTGTGCCTCATGACACAGGCCGATAGCGTCAGAGTGCCCCCGGATATTGGAAGTGACGGCCATAACTTCCTGCCTGTCTGTCCACATGCTCTTACTACGGCTGTGTGTTGACGTGACTGCTCATCGTGATGCGCTGTCCACGCTCTCTCTCTCTCTCTCTCTCTTTATGTAGACATGTCTTTTCTTCAACTACCTCCCTGTGTGTGTCCTAGTCGCTGTGTCTTCATATGTGTGTGTTTTATGACTTTTCCATGACGAATATACAGTACAAATGCTACTAAGCTGCACCCATTGATTTTCAAACTCACATGTCACACAGTTACTGTTTGTTCGTCATCTAATCATTAATTGTTCAGTCTTTATATATTAAAGCAGAAGTAAGCGATATTTTTGTGTTAATCTAAGTCTTAAATAGTTGTATCTTCCGACAGCAATCACTTCTATAGAGTGTTTGGTCTGAAACACGGGTCTGTCAGTCACTCTGCTCTGCTCTGAGCCCAGGAGAAAACTTTCCTTGTATCCTACAACCTTTATCCAATGAGGAGAGAGAACGGCATAAAGGGGCAGTCCTCTCTGTGTGTGCAGCCAAGGGATGCGCCTGAATGTGGTGACGTAGGGACGAGGACCAATAGATCCATGACGAGGGCGGGGGCTGCTAACTCCATCGGCTGACAAGACGTTATGGTGCGTTCAAGGCAACCCGTAACTCGTGTTTTTCCGACCTGTGAAGTGGTACCAGTTCGATCTGGTACGAGTTCACGGGTCAGAAGTTACGAGTGGCCGTTATAGTGACTTTCACAGGTAAAACAGGTCGGAGAAACACGAGTGGGTTGCCTGGAACGCTACAAAGTCGTAAGTCGTGACTTGAAGCTGTAATTTACGGTTTCAAAAGCCTGCCTGGAACGCAGCATTAGCCAAAACCACCGGATCGCTTACTTCTGCTTTAAGTTTGATTTCTGGATATTTGCCTCACATTAATCAGCAATCTCCTAAACAAAGTTGATGTCAACTTGAGAACATGTTATAGGAAATCAAAGTTGTGCAAAAACTGCCACTGGTTTAATATCAACACGGCAGCAAGATTTTCCAATCATACCCCACCCAGGTTATTGTCAGAGGCCCCCTAACTGCCTCACGTATAAGCTATTGGAATAAGCTACATGCACCCCACATCAGCAGGCATCCCACTTATGGGGTGGGGAGCAGCAGAAGTGACCATATACTGTAGTGGTTTTATGGCTGTTTAATTGGGTTTATAGTTGTCATTGAGGGCTCATTCGGGCGGGGGCAGTAACCCCTGGGGGACTCTGCACATACACATCTTTGAAAAGGTTACATGAGTCACCTTGGAAGCTGCTGACTATCAGTTGTTGTTGTTTGTTGCTGTTTAAAGCCTCAGCCTGGGACAGTGCTAAAAAATCTTGGTGCATTCATGTGCTCGGGACATTCTGAAAACTGCCCTCCTGTATCTTTACACACCCTCATTAAACTTTGATCAGGTTCAGTAGCGATGTTTTAAACCGTTCCATTCAATTGATGAAACCACTTTGTTAAAGCTCAGGGAATGTGTTGTGGTTTCATTCACAAGTTGACAAATTAAACATTTTATTGCTCTGTCAATTTGTTCCTGAGGACCTGAGTTGTGTTCGTTGTGGCAAAATTAAACATATTTTCAGAGAATTTTTCAAACAAGAGTCACAATAAACAGTTAGCGACTTGGCAGATACTACACTGCTTCTTTCAACACACTGATGCTTCAAATTAGTATCAAACACAAGTCGTAATGTTCTTCCAGTCAATTTTACAGTGTGTGATTAATCTGCACCTGGGGGTGAATGTGTGAGAAGCTTTTTTACCTCTGCCATTTAATTCTGTCTGTGGCCCGTTCCCAGCTACTTGTTGTGTTAAAGTGGAAAACATTAATTTTAAAAGCTGCTGCTCAGTGTAAGGAATCTGCTCCAAACCTTTTCCTATTGTTGGTCACTCAGAGTGTCAACCTTTTAAAGCTGCTGATGTTCAGGCCCCGGAGTTGAACTGTTAATGTCCCATAAAGAACAGAACATGGAGGTTAAATATACTGTCGCTGTGGGGATCTTAAAACTGTCACTTTTTTTTCTTCCTCCCTCCGTCTGTGGTAGATGACAGTGTGATGGGAGAGAAGTGGGGTGGGGGTTGAATTTCTTCTTCCTTTTTTTTTTTTTTTTCCATTTCTGCTTTATAAAGGTTAACACCATCGATCTAATTCATGGACGGGTGATTAGTGAGAGTGAGATCATATTTGTGCTGACAACATGAGCTGTTATCTTATTGGGGGAGGAAGAGGGGGAGAGGAGTAAGAAATAGAGGACAGGAGGAGGAGGAGGAGAGGCTGACAGAGGGACGAAGATGGAGATCTTCAGGCTGTTATGAGGTTAAACGTTATGTGATGGTGACTCAGTTTGATTCCTGACGCAAAGACGTTTGTTTGTTTGCTTCAACAGTTGCTACACACATATGATAACACACATAACAGTAACAACTGACTCTGTTTACATAACACGCATCAGTGATTTCATTGTTCCTGTTGCATTGGCTGTGAAAGAAACAAACACAGCAGCTACTCGTGTCTTTTAATAACTTCTGTTTCTTTTATTTTACAGTATCAGTGAAGGACAGATTGTGATGGTGGGTGGTCACAGTGCAACACAAGGAATCTATTTAAAACTCAGTAATGAGCTTTGAAGACATCAGTAAAATATGAAACATAAAGTGAACGTGGCTCACACAAAAAAACTAACTCGGCTTATTTTTATTCCCTGTAAGAACCAGAGAGTCTGTGTTTGTCCTTGTCTGGTCTGTGCAGCTGCTGACCACCAGCATCAGGGAATTAAGTTCATCTCCGGCAAGACCTTCACAAATGTGTGTGTGTGTCAGTCTGTCTGTGTGTGTATACCTGCAGTGTGCCACAATGGGCCCAGCGTCTGGCGGGTTGAGGAACTTGACCTGTCGTATGAAGCCCAGCAGTCCGGTGGCATAGCAGGGGACGCCGTGGTCGGGCCAGCTGGTGAAGTGGAACTGACGGAGCTCACGGATTTCGTGGTGACCCTTCTAAAAACACAAACACACACACACACACACACAGAGCAGTGAACATGGAGGATTTACAACCGTGGCCATTTTATCTCCTGATGATGACAAATGTGAGGATCTCAAAAGAATCTTATTGTTGGCCTTTTGGGGAAAGAGACTGACAAGAAGACACATCACGGTTCAGCAGCTAATTTCCAGCCGGGGCTGCAGGAATCTGGTGGGGGCAGGCCGCCTCTTTGGCTACGGGTGGAAAATGAATCGATCTCGTGGATGTCAAGACGCCACTTTGTGCCACTTCTGGGAATGAGAGACGGGAAGACTCATCGTGGCTCATTTGCCTAATTTACAGGGGAGCTTTGAGGAAACTGATGGCCATTTTGGCTCCAGTGAAAAGATTAATTGATTTCACAAATCTCATGATGGCCCTTCTGGGAGAGACTTACAGGAGGAAATGCCATGGTTCAGTTCAGATGGATAATTTACAAGGAGATTTTCAACATCTCACAGTCACTTGGCTCCTCGCTGAGTGAATGAAAATATCTGAAAAGTATCAGGAGGCATCAGAATAGTGAACAATATAAAATAAAAGATGCTTTTATTAAACATACAAAGTTTCTTTTTCTACGACGCAGCAGAGGAGGCTGTCAGCTGGAAAGACGGATTCTTAAGGACTCAGATAAAAAAAATAAATGGGTCTCTGCACCACTCGCTGTGGCTGCTCTTGGAAACAGATACAGCGAGAGACAGTTTGGTCCATAACAATAGAGATTATGGGGAAATGAAATGGCAGTAGGAATCCACTGTGATAGCATCTTGACATTTTAATGATGTACTTTCTGGAGGCACAAAGGGATGGTAAATACTTCAGCGTCTAACAATGGGGATATTAGGAAGCTGCAGACGACATCCTGATGCTTAACAGATAGAAGTTAAGTCTCACATCACGCTGCCTCTTCCAGACACACACACACACACACACTCTCACACACAGCGATATCTGAACCACGGAGCTGAGCCACAGTCCAGGCTGGAAATTATAAGTTTCAAAGTATAATAATTATAAGAATATTTGGTTGAATCTTGTATGAGCTGGGCAGAAAGTGATTTTCTCATTCCCATAGTATGAAATTATACACTATGAAAAAAGTGACTCTGTATTCATGATGGTATTATACCTAACATTAACCAACACTATCCAGATTTTTCTTTTCCTCTTATTTCTTTTAAAATCATCACTTCTTTATGCAGGAATGGAACAGGAAATGGGGTTGAGACAAAGAGGGCACAAGAATGTGGCCGTAAAATGAAGACTGGGGGTGTCGTTTTATTTTGTAGCATTGGTTGGTAAGATAAAGTAAAGTCAATTTACAAATACTGACATGACAAATACTGTACAGAGAATCCTGAAATCCAAACTCTCAGATGAAACATACGCAGGCAGAAGCAGCTTATTATAAAAACAAAATTCCATCAAAACAGCCCAGAATAGTCACCGTGACTAGAAAATAAAGAGTATCAGTAACAGTAACCCTAACCCTGACCTTTCCTTCAGTGCTCATTCTATACAAAGTCATACAAATAAAATACAACACAATATAAAAATGCAGCTCACCTCAACTGACATTTAACACTGACCTGCTAGAACCAGGGGAACAGGAAGTCTTACGTCTACCTGGTCTTATTTAAATCTAGAACAGCACTTGGAATAAACAATGTCCTGTAAATATTTTCATTTGCCTTCGGTAGCTGACACCATCTCCCTGAGGGGAAAAGTTTGAGTCTCTGAGCAGTGGGTGGGAGAGGTCATTCATAATTCTGTCAGCTGAGACCATCATTCATCTCACAAAGCTTCTCCAGTGGTTTTCCAACATGATTGCTTCAAATAATCAACATAACAACATAAACGTTGCGTTACTGGACTTGGATTTGTTGGTTTTGTAACAGCTGGATGTGTCAAAACGTCTTTGCTGCTCAGAGGCCAAAACAACCTGTTAGTGCGGGTTTGAACATTTTGGTGTTTTGACTCAAGCAGCTGAAGCTCCACGTCATCTCAGTGTGTTCAGACCTGTCAGCAGCAGCTCGGAGAGTGTGTATGAATGAACTCACATCACATCAGCTGCCTTAAAAGCTGACTGATGTTTCCTTTAGTTCCTGCTCTAGTCACATCTCCTCTTGTAGAAATGTCCAGGTTTTCTGACAGCCCCTAAATGCAGCATGAGATATGTATGTTTCCTACGTTTTTCTCCACAACACCACAGGCTGCTGCGTTAATAATTCAAACAATAGATTCCATTACATGGCTCCAAACTAAACGGAGCTTAAATAGACCGAGTCACGTCCTGCTCGGTTCAGTTTACTCTCTAAGAATAGAGCTGGAGGAGCTATTCTGCTCTGCTACCGACAAGGTCACACAGTCAAGAAATGGAGACTGTGAGTGAGAAGGGGCACAGGTCATGGATGAAAGAGAGGGCGGGACAGAGGACAAGTGTGGTCTGAGGGTAGGATGTAGAGACAGATGTGACAAAAATAAATAAAACAGAGAAAAAGGAAGATAGAGGAGAGGAGACAAACAGAGAAACACAAAGAGAGATGAGGAACAGAGGCAGAAGAGAGAAATAAAACCCAGAAAAACAATGCGGTGATTTGATAACTCGACTTCCCATTGATTTGCTCTCTTGTGATGTTGAAATTACTTCTCGAAATCAATAGACAGCAGTGCAACACAGCCTGGTCTTGCATCCACGACTGCTGGGTTAAAAAAACAACAAAAAAACACAGCACCAACAACATTAAGGTGCACGACATCTTGAGAGTCAGTGATGAGGATGTGGGGACACTTTAAAACCTCCTCACCGTGGACTAAGAGAAAGATCTCTGCTGCAGTCCTTACATTTATAAGTCTGAGGTGTGACGCTTAATAAATCTCATTGTTCTGCAACAAACAGTGAAGAATAATATTTGAATACCATCTATCTCAGACGTACAGGACATCCGAGTTGGATGCTCACACTGTTGGCGGCCTGTGTTTAGTTTGTGTCTCTATTCTCTCAGGTCTCGGGAAGGAGTTGTGATGAATGACTGAGCGAAGGCCTCTTAGTCTTCCTCACGGTCATTGTTAAAATGCTTCTCTTTCAGGTGGAAGCTGAGGCTGCGTTTAGTTGTGGCAAAACTGAACAAACCGCTGTGTGTTTCCACGCCCTCGAGCCGTCCTCTCAAACAGGACAAACAGAAAAGACATAAAAGATAAGGAAAAGATACGAGATCATGTGATATCACAGTACTATTGTGACCTTTGTTGTCACTGTTACAATAATAAACAGGGAGAGTGTGCCAGTGGTGAAAAAAAGTTTGGTTGAGGTAAGAAGAAGCACCTCCCTGAGGTCAGATTGCTGTCGTCATGGTTACAGCACTAAACAAGCCAGAGAGAGACTGTATCAACAGCGTTTCCCGCCCTTAGGGTGGTGCCGCAAGGTGAAGCTTCTCTCGCTGAACATGGACTTACTTTCTCTACATCACAGACTCTCTTCTTCTCACTCACTCACTCTCATGACTATGATGGTTAATGGTCGTGCATGGATGAGACATAACCCGCGCTCCAACGAGCTGCAGTTGACCTGTTGGCCCCTTATGTTTGATTGATTAGTGTGATAAAAGAAAAACCAACACAGTTTTTATGGCCTTTACTTGTAAATACTCCATGAATGTGTTGCTCCTTTAACTTTTAACATCACAATCTCCAGCTCTGTTTGTCCTCAGGTACACGCCCACATTCTGCTCATTTCCTCCACTCAGCTGTCTGTCTGCGTGTCCATCACCTGTGCAGCCATTCTTCACATCAGTCATTTAGCTTATAGATTGTCTGGAGAGAATCAGCTTCAAATCACCGCCTGAGCTCTGACTGAAGCTTTTTCATCTGAACTGCTCCTTCACTTAAAGGAATTGTGGGTAATAATACAGATATTATCCCCATGAGGCCACAGGGGCAGGTCGACCCACAGTTAAATGATGACAGGGGGGTCTCCTGTTCTCAATCACACTCTCATCTAACAAAAGTCAGAGGGGGAGGGTTGTTTGTGTGTGTGTGTGTGTGTGTGTGTGTGTGTGTGTGTGTGTGTGTGTGTGTGTGTGTGTGTGTGTGATGTGTTTCTGAGTCCCTGCTCTCACTTTTACACACAGTAACCAGCCTGTTCAGCTCCTCTCTACAGGCTCTATCCTGTCTGTCTCGCACTTCATCATTATCTGTAGTGTTCAATTCACACTACATTTAATTTATTATGCCAGTTTTTATGAGTTTAATGCATATGAGCGCATGATATTGAATCTTGAAACACAGTGATGTGCTTACACACACACACACACACACACACACACACTGACCAGCTAAGTGTCACTGTCAACTTTAGCAGAGACAAACTAAAGTTGCACATCTCATCCTCAACTATTTCACTGATGCTGACACTGTCCCCTCTGTGATCTCTCGCTCTCTCGCACACACACACACACACACACACACACACTGGCACCCTGTCTTCCTCAGAGCTCAGTTAATCTCCAGGGATTTGCCATTAATAAACCTTTTCATTAAGATTCTGTTCTCATTATTCACTGCAATTAAAGCTACTTAACTGTGGAGTAGAACCTGTACACCCCCCGACACCCCCCCACCCCCCAACAACCCCAGTCCTCCCCCTCTCCTGCTTCCTCTTTGTTCCTCACACACGTACAGTCACATAACCTACTGTAGTTCAAATATGGTGCATTTTGAATTAGCCTGTGTGTGTGTGTGTGTGTGTGTTTGTATGTGCATGTATATGCAAACTGCAAAATGACAGGCATTACAAAAATCGGCTTTCCTTTGAATTTCAGAGCGTTCATACATACACACACACACACACACAGAGGTGGTATGGATTAATGGTTTGCTAAACGAGCTGACAGCGAGCACTTGAAGACTCGTCTTCATAAGCTGCTTTCACGCGAGTGAAGGCGAAAGGGAAAAAAACAGGATATAAGAAAAAACCAGAGAGGCAGACGGAGGTGTGGAAAGAGCAAGAACTAGAATCAATCTGGGGTCGGTGTCGCTCTGTTTCGCTGTTTTACTGTCATTTTAATTTCAACTATCTGGAGAGTGAAGTGCTCATTTCACAGTGTTTCCCCTTCTCATGACGTAACAGAGGTGATATCTAACGTTGGACATTTAAAAAGGGATTGTGAGATGATGGCGCTCTGATCGGCACATTACATGTTACAACCAAAACATTCCCATTATTAATGAAGAGATGTAGTCCAACAATTTTAAACTAGCGACTATTTTATATTTCGGCTGTTAAAATAGTAAAAGTGACGTGTTTTTTATGCCACATGTTTGGATCATTAAGACAAAACAGACAAATGGATGGATGATAAGAAATGTGCATTGAAGTTGTCTACATGATTTTAATAATTAGTAACCATTGATCTATTGGTGGTTCTGTTCTTTCATCAGTGACCAAATCTATGCAGCCGATCCTCAACTACAGTAAAGCACAGGGTTTGAAAGCTGTAATTACTGTGTAAGCTGCTCTGTCAACATTGGTTTTTCACACGTGAGACCAGATGAGGCTAATGAAAGAGACGAGGCTGCGACGTGACGAAAAACGGTAGAAAACAGGAGAGAAACTGTGACAAAACAGTTAGGACAAGCAAGATCTCTCTCTGGCATGGCCAAGAGGCTTTCTGCATCTCAACAGTGACGGCCATGTTTCATCTGTGCTGTCTTTTCTGCTGTCCCTACAAATCTCTTCCTCCTGACTACAAGCGTGCAAGTTACACTTTCAAGACACCTCATAAACAGCAAAAAAACTAAGAAAAATAACAGCGCTCGTCCAATCGCTCGCAGCAAATCCCCAGTCACAGACATCAGCTAAAGTCCTAATCCAGGTTCTGGGTTAGTGAGGAGTAATGAGCAGCGCGAAGACGAGACGGGGTTCGAACGCTGCATCAGTAAAATATATATATACAGTACCAATGTTACTATAGCATTGGTACTGTACTGTAGTACTATAAGTGACCAAAGGTAAATACAGAGGATGTTCATGATGTAGTAAAAACATCACCATAGGGACTAATGATGTCACAATTACTTGTTTTCACAATTAATCGTGGTATTAAACGCCACAATTATTTAATCGTAAAGATTCCCACATACTGTTACTTTCACAAAAATTTGATGTTGGAACCTTATTGGCAGATGTGCACAAAAATAAAGGTAAATGCTCAGATACTGGTCCATTTAACTAACGTAACATTGAATTGGTAGGAATTTAAATGTTAGCGTCTCATTTTTAATAAAAAAAAAAAAAGCTAAACCAAACAAAAAACGATTAAAATAAATGCAAACATTTGGTATAGATGACAATTCATGACCTGAATATTTCAAATGTTTCCCCTGGGGATTAAGAATTCGTGACATCCCTAATGGGGACACACATCAAACTCAAACTCAATGTGTCTCTGTGTCCTGTTACCTTCTGCACGGTGAAGGTCCGTATGACGTACTCCGCCAGCGGTTCGGTTTCTATCAGCGTCACCTTGATGTCGCCGTACACCTCTGTCTCATCGGGCCAGTAACGCACACACTTCACCTGGAGAGAAGGGACAGGTGACACTCAGAGCTGCACCAGCATCATCATCATCATCATCATTTATTTATTTATTTAAACCTTTATTTTAACTCGTTGGTCACTGAGGTTTCCCTCATTTACAGGGACGACGAGTTTACAAGCAGCAGCAGAACATAACAATTACATTTAATAACAGTTGCAGGATGATTTACAAAGGTCAGACACCATATGTTTAAAATCAGCAAGAGTAGGAATAATCTCCAGCCCCAAAGTATGTTGGAGAATATTCCATGAGTTGGGAGCATCAAAGGAAAAGGCAGATTTACCAAACTCTGAGTGTACAAAAGGGACTTTAAGAAATAATAAACCACTAGAGGAATCCAGAGGTTTGAGGGTTGTAGCTGCTGCATGTCTGTAAATGATATCACCGTAGTCCAAAACTGATAAAAAGACTGATTCTACAATTCTTTTCCTGCTGAGTAATCATCATCATCATCATCATCATCATCATCATCATCATCATCATCATCATCACTATAATGGATCATCCTGCATTATGAGCAGCTGCTTGCAGCGACTAATTATTTGCTGCTTGAAGGATATTGATGTAAAATTAGCAGGGACACTGTGGGGTAAATTACACTCTCAGAAAAGATCAACTCTGACTACAACCACTCAGATTTTAATATCACAAGTGACAAGACTGATGAAAAACAAACATGATGTGCTTTTTCATGATGTTTCTTTTGGTCTATTTTCTATGTAAGTGTGTCCCATGCAGTCTGTGAAGAACTGAATTATACAAATAAAAGTTGACTGATTGATCCCTAGAACAAATGACATCAGTTCCTGCCATTTGTTCAAACAACAATAAGAAGTCGTGTTCAGTAATTTTAAGCAACAGGGTTTCTTAAGTACTGTGATTAAAAACCAGAGGTTCTATAATGGGGATAAGAGAAAAATGATTTGTGCATTGGTTACTCAGGTAACCAGGTCTCCACTCAGCCTTTTTAAAAATAGGTCTACTTGATGACCCGCTGCAGGTCCCGCTGGTTCACAGTCGCTGCAGCGGATGTAAACGGCCTCTGTGAACAGTTTTCAGTTGACCTGTGTTAACGTCTCATCTTTCTTAACTTAAATCAAAGTAATGAAGTTTCTCAATATAACGTTAACTTTTGAAATGTTAAAGCAGAAGTAAGTGGTCCGGTCGTTTTCGCTAATGCTGCGTTCCAGGCAGGCTTTTGAAACCGTAAATTACAGCTTCAAGTCACAACTTACGACTTTGTAGCGTTCCAGGCAACCCACTCGTGTTTTTCCGACCTGTTTTACCTGTGAAAGTCACTATAACGGCCACTCGTAACTTCTGACCCGTGAACTCGTACCAGATCGAACTGGTACCACTTCACGGTCGGAAAAATACGAGTTTCCTTGAACGCACCATAACAGTCCTCGTCCCTACGTCGCCACATTCACGGCGTTCCTTGGCTGCACACACAGCCCTGCATGCCGTTCTCTCTCCTCATTGGATAAAAACTGTAGGATACGATAAATGTTTTCTCCTGGGCTCAGAGCAGAGCAGAGTGACTGACAGACCCGTGTTTCAGACCAAACACTCTATAGAAGTGATTGCTGTCGGAAGATACAACTATTTAAGACTTATATTAACACAAATATATCACTTACTTCTGCTTTAATATAATTGTTTATTATTTTCAGCTGCTACCAATCAAACATTCTTGGTAATATAAGGCCGTTAGAGACCTTAAACGCCTGAATGTTGTTATCACACACACCTCTACAGGTGCTGGACCTCTTCAAACGCAACACACACTCTGTAATCCCTCAGATGATTAACTTACCCTGCCCACCTCCACCAGGTTGGTAACCATGACGATAGAGGCCGAATTTTCCTGCCAGACCATCCTCCAGAAATCCCTGACCGTCTCCTGCATGGGACCTGACGCACACACAGGAATTAGAGATAGAAACTTACCAACACACGTGCACACACTCCAACATCACCTAAAAATGCCTCAGTGCCCACAGCAAACACACACACACACACACACACACACACACACACACATAAAACATACACACCTGGACACATGTGCACTCACACAGACGTGCGCTCACACACTATCAATCCCAGATAGTGGTTCGGGGGTTTGAGGTAATGGGGTCTTAAATTTGTCAGGGGGATTTTATACGGCGGTTTAGATTTAGGAGGTTGTGGTAATAGCCTTCCAGCCCGAAAGGACGACATTTACCAGGTGGCTGCTAGACACACACACACACACACACACACACACACACACACACACACACACACACACACACACACACACGTATCACAAGTACAGTCACACACACACTCATCATGTCAGTTTAATTACCTTGTGTGGCGATGTAATGTCTGGGTCTGTGGTACCCCTGTGAGATGGAGAGAAAAAAAAGAAGCATAAAAAACCTCGTACCTGAGTCACCTCCATCTTTCCCCTCATTCTCTCTATTTTTAGTTTCTGTCTTTCTTTCACATCCTCCTCTTTTTTTTCCTGAGTTGTTTCTGTGTTTTGTGTCTTTTTCTAAATCTGTTGCTCACAGTCTCTCCTCTTCGTTTCCTTTCTCGCACCTTCTAATCCATCTTTTCATCTTCCATCATTTCTCCTCCTCTTTCTCCTGCAGAAGTGATTCCTTACTTTTTCTCCTTATTTGTAGTTCCCTCATTTCTTTCCCCCTTCAATCATTTTCCTGCCTCACTGCATCTGTCAGTTTCTCTTTCTTCAATTTTAACTTTCTTTCCCCTCTTTCATTTGGCCCCAACCACCCCACTCCTCCCAGATGGCAGCTCAAGGTCATTTTCCAAATAAACATCAAAATAAATAACACTGACAATTTTAATTTTTCCTCCATGAAAAGTGACCACTCTCCAACCAATCATTATTCCTTATTCACCTCAACACCCCCGCCCCCCCCAATCCCCTCACCCTAACCCGCCCATATGAGACAGATAACCTTGCTGAGATGAGAGTATTTATCACTATCCTACTGTCATTAAGAGCATGCTGTTTGATTGCAAATAAGCAATTTATACTAAATTCATTAAAAATCATGTCATATCAATGAGATTAAAGTGTCACTTGAAGGATGGGTGGGTGTGGGGGGGGGTGTGACATTGCCGAGACAAATCATCTGTTGATATGATCAATGTGTGTGTTTAAATGGTTATCAGTAGTTACACTTAAACTCAGGTGTCTTTAACACATCAGTGGTCATCTCCTGGTAGACGGTTCAGACTTTCTCAGTAGGTATTTATTTACTTATTTTGGTATATTTTTCTGATTTTTCTCCCATCTATTTTTCTTTTTCTTTTTCTTTCAATTATTTACTTGTTCGTAGGACACCTTTGTTACTTATATTACAAAATATTGAAGCATTGCATAAACCATGATGGATGTACTGTATATTTGATATACTATCTGCTTCACAATAAAAACATTTGAAACAGACTTTCTCAGTAGATCTGAAGAATAACTACAGTAGTCCAGACCCAGGGACACACCGGAGGTCCAGTATCTGCAGTCTTTTTGCCACTTGACTGTGTGTTATTTCTATCATTGGAATCACAGTTCCACCTTCACCACAATGTGGGTTGCAATGTGGCAGAGTGGCGCTGCTCCATGTTTTTACAGGCAGAAGGAGGAGCAACAACAGAGAAATAAATCAATACTCTTCAAGTCGGTATAAACAAAAACAACCTGACAGTTTTTACCAATCATAATGGAGGACGCCCCATGAAACGCACTTCTGTAACTGCTCTCAGTGTTTTGTTATTGTTTGTAGCATTACAGTTGTGCTTTCCAAATATGCTGAAAAGTGGTGAATGTGTTCACAAGCTGAAACTTAATATAATTCACTAACTGCAAATGTGAAGTTTCTCTCAGTCTAATATGAACAAACTAGTTCCTCATAAAAATGCAAATTTAGCCACATGCCTTTATTTTCTGTTGGAATAAAACTCAATATAAAGTTATAAGTGAAATGTGATATTCTTCAAACAAGAAACTGTAGCTTTTAGATTATAGTTACAGTGCATTCTTGGTGTGGGTGTATGTGTGTGTGTGTGTGTGTGAGTAGACTCACATCGATATAGTTGGCATTGATGTAGTCAGAGTGGGGGTCTCCATCCAACAGCTGCAGGCGGACTCTGGTGTGGTCGTCTGTGGGGTCAGATAGCACAAAAATACAACAGGCCTAAAGTTACATTTACCCACAGATCGGAGCATCTAACTGAGTGGGGCTGGGACTTGACACCGACACCATCCACGCCACAAACATCATGGCACCTGGCTGGTTGTCGAAACACCTCCTGTCTCCAAGCAACTAGCAGGCATCAACGTCAGAGCAATGTGACGTCAGGAAAACGAAGAATTCACAGACAAAGGGTGTCCCCCATGGTCCCTATATTGGCACATTTTACAATGACAACACAGTCTATAAAAACACAATACAGCCAATAGCTAGCCTATACTGTACATGAGGCGTTTAGGTGACATCTGTGAGTTGAAGCATTTGCTAATAACCCCAGTGGGTAACAAAAACAACACAACTAACAAAATATCAGCTGTCATAAATCTTTTACATCAAACTGATATTGGAATAAGATGCTGTTCTAATTAACCAAGTAAGTTTAGTTGAATAAACTTTACCACTGCAACTTTCACAAACAGACACCAAAACAACCTCTGTCTGACTTGTGGTTTCATCTGGTCTGGTTTCATTCAGCCACATCATTTTGATTTTATTAACTTTTTTTTTTTTAACTTCAGTTCACTTGGTTCTCTGTCGCTGCTTCACTCAGATAATCTGAACACATGTGATAAGGCATAAAAACACAACAGCCTTAACACTTTGTGCAGGGCCCCTCAATGCAAAGTTAGAGCAAGGACACTGTGGATAAATTAGGATTATGGGACAAACACTGCTCCAACTGCTTCTATCAGCAGATACTGTACAAGTTTATTTATTGCCAAATAATTCAGTGACCTCTAATCCTGAGAAAGTGAGATCAGCAACGGAAACTCTTTGACTAACGTCTCTGTTTTCATTCCGTTTTGTGTTACTGCTGATTAGTTGGCTGCCAGGACGAGCTTCTGTAGAAACATAGCTCTGTGTTCCACTAAAAGCCTTGGAGCTTTGAAACCTTGAAACCTTGGAACCGACTGGCAAATCTGAGGAATCACAACAACGTCAACACGGTTCAAAACTACAAACTACTGAGTTCACTGTCGGAAAGGGAAATTAAGATTTTAACGCAGTCACATCACTAAACCCTGGGGGTTTAAAAGTAATTTATTCTTTATTTTTTATCTAAGAGCGGTCCTTATGGGTTTCTTATGGTCCCTCTGCAACTAACCCATCGCAACCTGCACTGTGTTGAAACTAAATGTGGAGAGAAAAACAGAGAAACGAAAGAAAGTAGTGTTGTAAAATCAATCAAATTGTATTTTAAGGTCTCAGAGGCATTTTCAATTCCATTTTAGCTGAATGAATCATCTATAGTGTGTTAAAGTAACAATCATCCACCTGCTTAATACACATACAGTTTTATTCTACTGCTTTATTATCAAGGATGGTAAAGTGGTTCAGGGATGTCATACAAACCTCTTTATTACTGTTACTGTCAGCCTCATCTGCAACACATGGTTTGTCTTTGTTATCAATATGAAGACTACTACTCTTAATCTAATGTTCTGTCATAATATAATTGTGCATAATGAAGAGAAGAACATGGTGACCTCATCTAGAAATTCTCCTGTACCTGTTTTGTAAACAACCAGGGTACGCCTGCACATTTAGTGAATCTCTGCACATCACATGGCTCTGTACATCACCAAGACTTTAATTTGGCTTTTCTTCTGCCCCATTTGAGGGAGTGGGGTGGGGGACGCTGATTATAGGTGATGGTGGGCAGCAATTTTGTTTAGTTTTAACACGCAGGTAATTGCAGAAGAGGCAGGCGTGATTCAGTCTGATTATCTCCATCTTCCTTCCTCGCTCTCTGTCTTTTTCCTTCTTATGTTGATTTGATTCAGTTCAACCCCATTAGTCTTTAGGACATATGACCACATTATGATGATACTTCTGCTAATGATCATAATGTCCCTGTAATTTCTCTGTTTTTTTAGTTCCAATTTTCGGGAACAGAAATGGAGGGAAAACGAGGTGGTTTTGAGAGCAGATGAAGGTGAAGGGGAGATGATGTGAAGAAAACAGAAAGAGCAGAGAGGGAGGAGGTAAAGAAAGAGATGGAGATGGAGGGATATGGGTTGGGAGAAGAAAAAAGATTGATTCCCCTCTGTGCTAATATGATTTCAGTGACTGATGTAGAAAAAAAACACCTTAAAGCTCTGTTTGCTACAGGGCAGGCTTCAGAACCGCATTAGGAAAAGAGAGATCAGCATTTTTTACCAAACACTTTTTTTTCTTTTTCTTTTTTACATTTTAAGAACTTCACCCCCCGATCTTCACTCGTTTGTATTTCAAAAGCAAACATGGCCCTGAGAAGGTGTTTACATGCAGCTGCAGAGGAGCAAGGGAAGACAGCTGCACGGCTTCATACAGCACAGACAATGCTACTGTAAAGGGCAGATTTCTCTGTTTCTGCCTCGAGAGCAGAGCTACTGCGTGCAGGATGACTCATTCCTCCAATTGTAATCCATTCCCTCTGTGTTTATAGTGGGGGCATGGGAACAATCAGTTTGTCAAGTAGGCATGAACATATTTCTCTTTTGTTTTTGGTGAAAATCTTAGAATAGAAGTGTGAACGTTTTCTATTCATGGAAGGAACACAGTGATCATCCTACAGTAGTTGCGTAAAAATAATCACAAGCAGCTGAAAATTACAGAGAAGCTTAACTTTGAACTCAACACAACCTTAAAGAGCTGATAATGACCACAGGTGTAGTTGGAAAAGGTAAAGTAGACCTAGTATTAAGATGACTACTTTAAGATGATTACTGTAAAGCAAATTATTGTATTTCTGAGATCAAAATTGTAGTTTCTTGTTCAACTGAACCTTGAGAAATGTTCAAAAGCTCCAAGACAGGCAGGGAAGTGGACCTTGTGTCTTTGGAGGTAGATTGAAATAAGGTGAACATCACCAACAAAGCTGTTGGGTGAAAACTGCTGGGGTTCAAATAAAATTGCGAATTACTACCTCAAATGTCACTGTCTCCTATTTTAAATTGATTTACTAAAGTTTGTTTAATTGGGTTCCATGTTTGCAAGCTCTGACATTAGGACTTTACCATCAAGTGACTGTAGATTGCGGTAACATGGGAATACTGACTCCTGGCATGATTTTACTGTGTCGCTCTGCATCTGGAAGCCAGGGGAGTCCAGCAGAGAAAGATCAGCCTGTTGTTGTTTTCTTTTCGTCACCATTTATCTTGTCTAAAGAGGTCTGTGATGAAGTGCCTGATGCCAACCTTGTGGTTTCATCTCCCGACACCGGCTTGTGGCTCTTCCTTTCCAGTCTCAAAATCATGACTGAAACTAATTGGTGACTGGTGTTGCTTGGCCAAATCACACCAGGAGTTTCCTTTCTCCATTTCTCAGCCTCACAAAAACTCTGTCTGTTAAGTTGGTTAATACTTCTCCCAATGCTGCACTCACATTCACAAGGTAGCAGTCACACCCAGCAGACACACACAAGCCTGAACACTGGGCCTCAACCTGAGCAGTTTATCTAAAAAGAAAGTCAGGGCTGTCTTTGGGCATCAGTGAAGACTACACAGAAAGAAGTCAAATTCTATCACTGCAGAGACGATTCCAGTGACCAAACACCACCAATTTGTTCAATCACTTCGAACAAAATCACTGAGACACGCTGAAGAGTGCAGGGCTCAAAAGAACAGAGAGAGACGGACAGACCCTACGAGAGCTCCAAGTTTAACTTTCATTATGACTGACAGTGTCCAGGAGGCATCGCTCCAACAGAAAGGTCTCAGGGATGAAGAGGTAATAACTCAGACCCAGACAGGACCAGTTTCAGATAGTGATGTGGTGTTAGTGAGGAGAGACATATATAACAGTTTGTGGGTAAGACAAGAGTCTATGTCTGATATATGCTGTCTCTCTTGGATGCGGCATCTGGAGGAATTGGTTCTGATTCACCTGCTGACATTGTGCAGCTCATTCATCATTTTCTCCTTGGTTCTTTCAATACATAATTCTCGCCGAGGCTTCAGAAATCCATCAGCACTTTCACCATGACCACAATCACTTAATATCACATCCAACCAATTGAAAAACATAATAGCTGTGCCCCAATTCAGGGTCCACAACCTTTGGAGGCAGCATGAAGACTGATTGTGTAACAGCAATGCGACAAGGTTTTCCCTCTTCCCCAGAGTGACAAAGGGTCCAACAGGTTGATCCTTCATTGCTTAGGCAAGCCCACGTTTCATGCACTAGTAACTAAGGTGCATTTATTTGTACAGCAGATGATAACGCAGTTTGTTCAATGTACTTATCAGAGACGCAAATAAATAGATGTAAAAGAAAACTGTATAATAAAAATATAATCAAAACAAAGATTGTATTAAAACAACAGTGAGGATGTCACTGTTAAATGTCAGTGAGTCACTGAGTTTCAGTTCAGCTGCTATAACTGTGAAAACTGTCAGAATCGTCTTTGGGAAATGTCATCTTGGTTGCTGTGGGGACAGGTGGAGAATGGACCGCTGCATTTCACTTGAGCTATGAAGTTCCCATCAACCTCACCACAGCAGTCTGACTCTACAGCGCTGGAGCTCACGGGGCCACAGCCTCACTTCCTGCTGCACCACATGAACACATCGTCCTCCAGTGGACCCAGTTCCTCTTGATGAACATCTGTGTAGAATCTACTCTACAGAATCTCGCTCTGGAGCTGCTGGCTGATGATCATTTCTGAGATCACCTTGAGGAGAATTATTTGTACGACTTCTATTAGAGTAATTTTCCAGTTCTGGCTGAGCGGCAACAATGATGGCAGCATGACTCCACTCTGCCGGAACAAGATACTGTCATCAGCTATCAGCTCACTAACACACTCTCTCTCTCTCTCACACACACACACACACACACACACACCCTGCATGTAAAAACAAACACAACAGGGGGTTGTCTGCCAGCCTTCTGCTCTTTCCCTCCCTGTCTCTTTTTTTCTTCCGTCTTCTACCACATCTTCCTTCCCTCTCTTTCTCTTTATCATTTGTTTCTTTAACTAATTCTGTCTATTAGTCATTTTCTTTCCTTTACTTCCCCTTCCTCTTTTTCCTTTCTCTTCCTCCTCTCCCTCATTCTCTAGCCCCATACCGTCTTGCTCCTTCAGACAGCAGTAAGTGTGCAGGGCTGGTGTCAGAGGCTGTTATGATACTAGAGCCACTGAGCCAGTGAGGCTGGAGGGAGGGAGGGAGGGAGGGGTCCCTTTCCACTTCTCTCTGCCCAGGGAGGGGTGTTTCTAATTGGGCTGAGATGGCAGGAAGTACTGGGCTGCACACACTGCAGATCTGGACACAGGCCACAGATTTGAAGAGGCTGACAGTGTGTGTGTGTGTGTGTGACAAAGATACCTGAAATCTTCTTTTAATTAGTCTAATGTACTGTATGTGTAATAGGTGTGTGAACAAAGACCTATGGAGGAGCTGAGATCTAATATCATGAAAGCTCTAAACTCTATAGATCTGTAGTTTGCAGGTCCAGGTCCAGATCGATATCCTTGAATCATGTATCTGCTCAGCTCCATCTCCACAGTCTACATCTAGATGTTGACATAGAAACAGAGCAGGCGTGTGCTCTCAGGCTCCCGTTGGCGTCGGCAGTGCTGGAGCAACAACAAAGTCATCAAAAGCTGCGGTGTCCAAGGGCGAAGGGCCACAAACCCATTACTCATTAATGAGCTCCACTCCTATGCTCAGTCTTCCTCTCCCATAACCTTGCATCTCCACCCCCCTCCTCTACCTTCTCTTCTACACTCTGCTTTTAGTCTGCTGGTTCCATTTTCTCTCTCTGTGACTCATCTCTTTTTTTTTTCTATCGTCCTCTCCTCTTGTCATTACCCCGGCAGACATTGTAAAAAAGTTTTGTTTGGGAGAACTTGTTAACTTGAGGGGTCCAGAAAAGGCCAAACAAAATAGACTTCTGTGTTTTTTTTTTTATCTGGGAGAGATTTGCAGGAGGTGGGGGGAGGGCTGGGATGGAGGAAGGGGGGACTGAATGCAGCAGAAAGCTGTAATTTGGAGACATCAGATCAGATTGTGTTGAAAGCCTCCACACAGCCGCTGTACACAAACACAATGAGCAAGAGCCAGCAGAGCCTAATGACTGCTGTTGTAGCACAACACAAACAGGAGCAGCTGGTTTTTTACATCACGCATCACCCAAAAAAAAAAATAGGACCCACATGATAAACTGCAAATACCTCAATTGGAGAAGGAGATAATCTATGGAGTCATTATCTCCTAGTTTGGTGAATATCTTACATTCTACTGCTTCACGTTCAGCGTCTACCCAAGACTGTTCTCACGCCACAAGGCAAAAAGAAATTCAAAATGTACTTAGATTATATAACACCCACACCACTGAAAACAGGACTAATGAAATTCTCCTACGGCCCAACTCGGATCAGATTTCGAAATTCAAATGATCTATGACCTTTTCTGAACTGAATGTATTAGAGCCTGGCAAGGTTTCCTTCTTCTCATACAAATCCCTGCCCCAGCTTCCTTAACTTTACTTTTATTCCTCTTTAATAATCCTGGGAAACTTATTTTCACTCCTAGATGAGGACTTTTTTGAGCCTGGCTTTTTTTTAAAGCCCAAATCAAAATATGTAAATTTAAATATTTTTACCACTGTTTAGTTTTGTTATTCATTTGTGAATGCATTATAATTTGATACTAAACCTCCATAATGAATAAATGTTATTATGAATCAGGTTTAGGTTCTATATTAATATTGTGAAAGTATCAAGCACAAAATCAATGTGCACAATGCACACTGACTGTATTCAGAAACTGAACCTATCCAGCTGTCAGGACTTCTGTGACTTTATGATGTCACAACAAAGCAGTCACAAAACCAGACCCACTTGACCAGCAACCAAACACCAGCAGAATCTGATTTCTTTGAGTGTTTTACCGGAAATCTTCTCTATTTTACCTTGATCACTCCCAAAACAGTTAGCCAATAAGGAAGAGAGGCTCAGAGCCTCCTGTCCTCTGATTGGCCGACACTGACCTGTTGTTACTATAGAGCTCCAGAGAGAAGCCTTAGGGAGGAGATGTAAAACCAGACTGAGATGGTTTTTATATCTCTTCATGGATCACTTCAGAGGAAATATGGAGCTTCAACAACTTTTCCTGGTGGGTTGGAACTTGAAGAAAACACCAGTGGCTCAGGCTTTTGTTTTCATGAGCACTGGTGCGCAGTAATTGCAGGGTCATTAATATTAAAAAAAACCCATATCAACTTCCTGCAGATATATTACAGCCACTTGAGTTATGAGGCAGTTAAATCCTTTGTTTTCTGCCTTTTATACTCCATTATTTTTCTGGCTGACTGAAAAGCAGGAGAGTGAAACAGCTGCTGCTACAGAGAGTAAATGCAAGGCTTCAATATGCCTATTAGGTTTTATTTTACAGTGGCGGGGGGTTAGACAACAACAGCTCTGATGCAGAACAGATGCATGATGGAAAATATCTGCTACTAAATATTGTCTCATACTCTCTTCTTAAATTACCCCTCCCCATGTGAATTTTCTTCTGTTACCCCGTTTACACCTGGCATTAGCATTTTCAGTGCTTGGATTGCAATCGAAAAGTGCTTGACCACTAAAGTACAGGTGTAAACGCACACACATTGAGGACGGATTGTGATCCAATCGGCCAAACCACCCCTGAAGGGGGTCAAAGAGGCATTGTGACCACATGAACACAAGTGTAAACGGTAATGCATCCTGTATCCGCATATGTGCATAATGTGGACACTGGAGACACATATTATAATAATAATAATAATGCCAGGTGTAAATGCTATCTGATCATATTGTATCCAGATAGAATCTGGATACGAGGCGCATGTTAATTCCAGGTGTAAACGGGTGTGATGTGATGATGGTTCTGATGGACATTAAAGGACCTTAAGCACAGTGCAGCACTGAAGTTTCAGAGCAGGTGCCAGTGAGATACTAGAAGGTTTTTGTGTTTTTTGATTCGGACTGTATGAAAGGAAAGAAAATCATATTGTGACATGGGCAGATATTGGGATTTCAGTTTCAATGGTCAATTATGCTTCATTTTCATTTAACAATATAAAATAGATGATGTGATGTTTGCGCTCTTTGTTCAATCTTCAATGTCCCTTTATGTCTTGGGAATATGATTTGTTGAAGGTATCTCTCTAGCAGCACAACACCTACTGTATGGTGTTGTGACACATTTTACCTCTATCAAAAATAAATGAATTAAAACATAAAAGTTGCAGCTCACGTAATTTGAATGATGCACTTGGTCACTTTTGATTACGTAGCAATTAATTGTGCAATCCTATTTTAAATCTTTTTAAGCGAGTGAGAAACATATGGAGGGAAGGTTTAAATAAAACAGCCACACAGAAGCTCACTAAGACGAGAGACTCGTCAGCTGACAGACGCCATAACTCATTAAAACGTCTGCGTTAAACAGATGGAGCTGGTATTTTAACAAAGAAGAAGAAACGCTCACAGGAGCAAGTTGAAACTGCTGAACAAGATGTTTTACTCTCCTCTCCTCTCACTCCTTCCCTCTCATCTACCCTCTCCTCCTCCTCCTCCTCCTCCTCCTCCTGCTCTCCTCGCCTCCTCTTTTAGTAGCCACTAAGCAGGGATTGTGTCTGTCACAGATATACTTAATCAGTTAACTCCCTGTGGAGCTCAACTCACTCACCACATAGACTGCGCTGTCAGGCCGGCTCAAGGCATTAGGGAATTTAATAGCATGTGTGATTGAGTGTAAGTGTGTGTGTGTGTGTGTGTGTGTGTGTGTGTGTGTGTGTGTGTGTGTGTGTGCGTGTGTGTGTGTGAGACAGCCTGAGTAGCGTGTAAGTGTGTTAAAGTGTGTCTTTCAACACTTCCCTGTGTACTCGTATGTTTTGGATCATCTTCAGTGTGTGTGCGTGAAACTTTGAAAGTATTCCAGTCGTGTTTCAGTGTTCAAGTGATGTGTGTGTTCCAGTGTCAGCAGCTACTGTATGTGTGTGTGTGTGTGTGTGTGTGTTTGAGTGTGTGCGTACTGGAGGTATTATAGTGTGTAATAGCTTATTAAGACCAGAGCTCCCTGCAGCTGGTGTGTCAAATAACTCTGAATGTTGTCGACTTACACAGTTGAACACACACAAGCACACACCTCAAGATGATGCTTCCAGCTGTTTGAAGGCTGTCAGGAGCAGAGTGTGTGTGTGTGTGTGTGTGTGTGTGT
Organism: Trachurus japonicus; assembly: GCF_045865225.1. NCBI lineage: Eukaryota > Metazoa > Chordata > Actinopteri > Carangiformes > Carangidae > Trachurus > Trachurus japonicus. The sequence continues at coordinate 19,958,464 of NC_140911.1, forward strand.
GTGTGTGTGTGTGTGTGTGTGTGTGTGTGAGGAGATCACCTGCAGAGAGCACAACCAGCTCTTCAAATTAGTGATAAATGTAATGGCTTTTACATACTACACGTCAAGCAGCATTATGTTAATACAGTGATACTGATGCAAACAAAAATTAATATCTGCCTAAATATGTCCCTTCTGTTTTAATATAAATAGGTAAACAATGACTGGCTGTAAACATGGCAACGATATGAAAAAGTTTTAATTCCCCTATTGAGATGACAGCCTGAAAGGCGTCTGTCTGCACGCCTGCTCCAGTATCTGCTGTGTGGAGCAGAGAATGCTGCTTTGTGGCGAGTATAAATTCATCCATCTGTCAGTCAAAGAGGACCACTTCAGTCCTGCCTACCTGCTGTGTGTAAAGAGGTGACTTCTATAGTAATAGCCGTCATGAAGGACAAGATTAGCTGTAGAGAACAAAACGGTTTTTGTACCAGGCTGTAAACATGTTCATTTCTGATGTAAAGTTGGACATTTTAACAATGGAGTCTATGGGAACCCTCTCACTGTTGGAGAAACACTCTAGTGGTGACTAGAGGAACTGCAACTTTGACTTCCTTTGTTCCTTCCTTCCTTCCATAGGATGAAAGAAACAAAGGAGTGGCGAAGGAAACAACCATGAGGATGTTTTTTTTCTCATAAATCCAGTTACAGCTGAAATCTCAACTGAGAGCAAGTAGCCTACTATCAAACATGACACATGGAGAATCCTGATGTGTCTTTAGCCACTGCTGCTAGTTGAGTCAATGTCATTGTTCACTGTCTCTGAGGATGTGTGTAGCTTGGCGGCTTGTAGCCACGTCCTTCCCATGCAGCACGTCCTCTGCTGGTCTGACAGGAGGCCAGACCCATCAAAGTGAATTAATGAGCAGCTACCTGCTCTGCTCTTTACCCACCATGTCTGCTACTTTTATAATTACATAGTACACTGATACGACTTGTCCTGAAGATATTGTGGTAGAAAAGCTCAGGACTCTGCATATTTACCCACTTCAAGTTTCTCTATCGGGCTGGGAAATATTACCTGTCTGCCCTTCTTACAGCAAATCACCATCTTTCCTGTTGAGGGTCTTTTTAGTGGCTGATATCTGATTGTCAGAGGAACGTCTCTCTTCCAGTCTCATGTCTGAGGTTTTAGCCTGCAGAAGGACATTCAAGAGCTACACTGTGGCTTGTGCTATGACAGCAGACACCGACTCATTAGCTTTATGAGAAGTGATTTCACTGAGCCCAGCTCAGCCAAACTGCAGCCCGATGATCCAAGTCACTGTTTGTTTGGTTTATTTTGTTTTGAGATTCCAACACATCACTTTAACTGAGTGTGAACTACTGTACATGTTATGAATGCTTCACATTGTTAAAGCCCCTACAAATAACTTATATTTTGTGTTGATTTTGGTGACCCCTGTAGACAAAAGCGGTAGTGTTTTGCTGGAATGAAGACTGCATTTCCCACGAGGTCTAGCGTGTACTGTACTTTTTTATGAGCAGTTTTAGGCAAATTACTTTGGAAATGTATTTAAAATACTTTAGAGTGGCCTTTAGCAAGACAGTGGAGCAGGCTGACTTTATAGCCCAGGACAGGTGCTCAAGAGTTGGTGAGAGGAGCAGAGAGACTCAGCTGGGTGGAGTATAGTAGATAACAGCAGGAAAAACCCCCAAAAATAAACCAGTCGTCTCGCTTTCACCCGTGTGTTTGCAACTCAGGGCCAAAGAGGAGAACTTAGTCTCGGTCGGCTGGCCTGGTTTTCAGGTTGCAAAAAACGCTCTGTCGTCTCGCAGCTGCCCGCTACAGAGTGTGAGCTCCGATCGGCAGAACAGAGGGGGCATCATGGTCTGTGGTGCACCAGGACCGCTGAGGGCAGTGAGACCGAGCTGCCACTTTGTGGCTTGCAGCTGTGGCAGGACAGGTAGTCTGCAGGAGTCTCCTACTCCAAGAAGTTGCGCACCATTTGTGTAGTAACAGTGATATGCACATTTTCATTGAAAAATCAAACAAACAAACAAAAAAAGAATCTTAGTCCCAACTTGCCTCTGGGGTTATTAATTATCATCCTAAATACATATTTTTAAGTATCCAGGAGGACGGTCTGGAGCGCTGCTGCGCGTGCCGTCTCTGGTCTGAGTGCCCTAAATTGTTTTGTCCATGGACCGACGCCTCCCATTTCAATATTTAGAAATAGCTTGTCTTCACACCAATGGCCTCATTTGCTGTTGTAGGTCACACAGATACATCAGCAGAAACCAGAGACTTTTGCATATCCAGTTAAAAGTTCCTTGTAGGGGCTTTAACATCCAGATTATATGTGGTTGGTGAAATATTCATCAACACCACAAACCTATGGAACCAATCCTGTCAACTGGTGAGGACAGAGGGCGGGGCTAAATACACCTGAAACCTCTTCTGAAGAGAAAGCTAGCATTAGCAATGTGGCATTTGGTTAAAACAACTACCGAGTTTTCAAAATGAGGTACATCAGAGTTTTCACATATCATATGACACTGGGTGTGAAGTGGTGCTCTAATGTAGTATTGTCGAAGTAACAGATGTTGGCCACTGCCAGCTACGAGCTAACAAACAACTCCTGATCTGAGTCTGGTCTGACTGAGCCTCAAACATGTGGCCGAGTCTCTCTGATGTTGAGGCTTGATCCAGGTTTCTCAATCAGGAAGTCAGAGGTGATGAACTTCAGACTCTGTTAACTCAACGTTGAGTCACAGCAGAGTTGTCCAGTGTGAACCCTGTATGAGGAACTTCTTCTGATAAATGTTTGGTAGCAGTTCATCTCATTAATTCTGATTCGTTCATCAACAAACAACAGTGTTGTTATTATTGTGTCATTGTTGCCCACCCTCACCCCCACTCCCACCCCGCACCCCGCACACCCCCCAGTGGCGTCTGAAGAGGAGCAATGATTAACAGCAATCACCATCAACAATATCAATAATACCTCGGCTGGTGTTAAAAATCAGTCTCATTATCTCCATTATCTGCGTGCTTACCTCCCACCGGGAGCTGCAACAGCAACCATTTCATCATCTTACGATGGTGGTGGAGGTGGTGGTAGTGGGGGGGCTAGCAAAGCTAATCAGTCTTTCCTGGAGAGTCCTTTTCTTCTTGTTTGTCTCTTCACGTTTTGTTTTTTCGTGCCTGTCACTCACAGCGGTCGACACAACAGAGGGGAAACATGGAAACATGGACGGCTGCACAGTCGTGGAAATATACAGTAGCGTTAATTACAACAGCTCCTGGACGGTATGTGGACATCTGATCCAAGGCTGCTTTTCGTGGTTTGCATTCAGGTTGAAGCTACACTTTCCTTTTCATCGTGACAACTGACAGAAACTCACACTTTAGGTCTTAACCTTATTGCGTTTAATGGCTTCACAACACTGCACTCTTAATTATTCATCACAAAGCTTCTGTGGAGCCTGACGACCCCAAAGAGCCTGCTCTGTATTAAATTGGTTAAGTTTCCCTTTAAGCTGCTCAGATCTCTTTCTCACAGTAGTGTAGCATCAATGTCAGGGTGTAATGGTTTTGTAAAATATTTAGAGATACAGATTTTGAAATTGATAGAGGAGAAAAGAGAAAAACAGAATTTTCAACAAAAAAAACAAAACAGAAACTCTTCTTACTACAGATCTGCAGCTGGAGTAATGTCGCAGCAGTTCTGCACCGCTACAATCAATCAGCCACAAACTAGACCGCTGTGATCTACAAACCTGAGTGTAGAGCAGAGAGTGTGTGAGAGTGTAGCGCGTGTGTGTGTGTGTGTGTGTGTGTACAGACTGCAGGTACAGGACTTTCTTATCCACTGAATTTCTGTGTGCCTCCATGTGTGTACAGAGTGTGTGCTTATTTGTATAACACCCTGTGTTAGAGTGAGAGTGTGTGAGTGTGTGTGCGACAGCTTGGGGATGCTAATATTTGTTGTGGTTCTTTGGTCAACACTTCAGAGGAGTTGTTGGCGTTCTGACTTCAGAGCAGCTCGGCAGACGTGTTGAGAATCAGTGCCAGCCAGAGAGGATAAGAGAGGGGGAGGGAGGGAGGGAGGGGGGGGGGGTGCACCATGTACAGCTGCATATGAAGCTAACAACACACACATACACACACACACAATCACATGCACACAAAATCACACAAACACACCCGGCTGTGCTTGTTTTCAAGACCTTTCTTGCTTTGTTTGTTTCACACACAAACACAGACACACTCACAGAAACAAGATGCCCTCAGCCTCTCTCTCTCACACACACACACAACACAACACAACCATACACACACCCAACTATACACATAACCTCAACTGTAATGAGAGGCAACACGGTGCAGGAGGGGAGAGTGATTATACCAGTGATGCTTGGAGGTGTAACACTGGATGAAATGTGTGTGTGTGTGTGTGTATGTGTGTGTGATAGAAGCAGTAGTAGTAGTAGTAGTAGTAGTAGTAACAGTGCCTGACAGAGACTGACAGTCTGTGTAATGACTCTCATTCACCTGTACACCGGTATGCATTAGTGAATAGAGCGAGAGCTTTGGGCTGAATATGTGAACGAGAGAGAGAGAGGAAGAGATGTGTGATGGAAGAGGGAGGCAGACAAGAAGAACAAGAGGTACAGTAGTGAGAGGAGATCAAGGGAGTGAGGAGAAAAGATAAGAAGAGGAGAGGAGAGGAAGAGAGGGGTGGGACAGATAGGGACAAGAAATAAAAAGCAGTGAAGGAAGGAGGAGGGGGGTTGTAAGAGAGAGAAAAAAAAGAAATATAGAGAGGATAAGAGTTTATTGTTGACACTATGTGAGGTTAGCATGCCAGATGTTAGCAGTTGGTGTGCTATTTAAATGCACATACTGTACATCTCCTATTAAAATTGCCAAATTTATTCTGATTGTGAATTTCTTTACACATATGTTTCAGTTAATACCTGAAAATATCGTATATAATTCAGGTAAATATACATATATAATATTACATAGGCATACAAGACTTTGGGACTGTTGAATCCCCATCAGAGCCGATCACCAGACTTGATTGTGAATGAAGTGATACAGCTGTGGGAGAAAAGCCAGGATGTCATTTTAACTTTTATCTCTCCACCTCTGTATTTGCATTCACTTCAGCCAGTGAACATACTGAGGGGAGCTGGAGAAGCCTGCACCACTGAAGTGGGTGTGTCTATAATTAGGAGGGCACATTGTCTGTTCAGAGTTAAATGTTTTGAAGACCTTAAAACAACAGAGAAATACATTCTAGCCTTAGATTTTCCAGATGTATATTGTGTCATATTCCCACTGAAGGAAAAAGAAGAAGCCATATGAAGAAATCAGTGAGCAAATCAATGATAATTAACAAATGAACAGGTTATATATGGTGTTTCTGAATGTTGTTAAAGATACACCATTATAAGGTTATACCCTGCACAGCGGCATGGAAAATTAAGCAAGTACTGACTCCATCTGATTCATAATGAAAGGTCAAGTGTTGGTATCAGGATGGAGCTGTAGTGGGTAGCACAGTGGGTAGCTGCAGCTTCAGCAAGTTCATCGACTCAATCATCAAGACTCACACACGCACATGACACAGCATCAAAACAAGAGGTTTGTGAATGTTTACACCATGACAGATGAACAGAGACAGACGGGTTGTGTCAGAGCGAACATGAGGACTGAGAGAAGGCATGGATACACATACTGAGATGGGGGAATGTAACATCTGATCCCTCCCTTTCTTTTTAATGTGTAGATGAATGATTTGTCTCTGATGTTGAATACATGTGGTACAGGTTGTAGAGTTGGTGACCTACTAATTAATCACTTTATGTACGCAGACGACCTGGTCATCTTCAGCCCTTACAGTGCTGGTCTCCAACAGCTATTGAGAACGTGCACACATTATGGTGCTGACTTTGACATAAAGTACAATGCTGGTAAGAGTAAAGTTATGATTGTTAGAAGCAGAGAAGACAGACAGTCAACCTTCCCTGACTTCCATCTGTCTGGCACTGCACTCAGATTAAGTATTTGGGGCTTATTATTGTTAATGACTTGTCCGATGATAAAGATATGTACAGGCAGCGTCGTGAGCTCTATGCACAAGCAAACATGCTGTGTGGTAAGTTTAGCATGTGCTCTGTATCTGTAAAAATTGCATTGTTTAAAGCATATTGCACACCTTTGTACACAGCCCACCTGTGGTGTATAAGAAAGCTCACAGTAGCTTATAATGACAGCATGAGGCTACTGCTGAGAGCCCCAAGAAGCTCCAGTGCAAGCCATATGTTTGTTAGTGTCGGGGTTCCCACCTGCTCTGCTGTTCTGCGCAATCTGATGCACAGATTTATTTATGTGTAGGGCGTCAGAATCAGAGAATGAACTTACAGTATTAATGTGTTGGTCAATCCTGTACGCAGTTCTGTAAGATTTTCGTCCAGACTGTGGAACCATTTTAGAACATGTTTGTATGCAAGCCTAGACTGAATAGTGGGGAAAGCTATGTACTTTGTATTTTGTGTTTTTTTTAAATTCTGTCTTTGTTTTATTATCTTATTGTGCTTTTATGGCGATATGAAATAAAGAAATGAAAAAAAAAATGAACATACAAACAAATACATTTACACAATACTCATTTAAACACACCACCTCTTTCTACCCTGAATGACACATGGACCTCGACGTAAACAGTATAAATACATCTCTCTCTCTCTCTCTCTCTCTCTCACATACACACACAGGTGCACATACCCCGTCTTTGCACATATGTAAATTTTTGCCAATAAATCTGTTTATTTTGAAGGCTCACTTCTGCTGAATTATAAATGACCATATGGAAAGGTTGTTGTATGAACCAAGAGCGAGAGAGAGAGAGAGAAGGAAAGGGCTGTGGGAGAGAAGAAAAAAATGAAAGAAGGGGAAGAAGTGAAGAGGAGGTGAAGGAGGAGAGGGGTGGGAGAAAATAGAAGCAGACAGATGCCAGTAATGAGGAAACACTACTGTGCTTTGCCTCAACCCATAAACTGTCAGAGGTAATCAGACAGGATGAATGGATGGATAGAGAGGAGAGGAGAGGAAGAAAGAGAAGGTGAGAAAAAGCCACAGGAGGAGAGTGAGAGGGAGAAGCATGGGAGTAAAAGGGATTTAAAGTGAAGGTGAAAATCTCAGGGAAAGGAGAGAAGAGAGAGGAAAAGAGGCACTGAGCAAGAGAAAGAGGAGGAGAGGGTGATGAGGGAGGAAGACGGGAAAGGGGAAGAAGTGAAAATAATAAGAAAAAACAGAAATGAAAGAAACAAGATAAGAAGGAGAGAATAAAGTTGGGAGTGGGAGTTGGGAGGAGAAGAGGAGACAGGAGGTTGGTAGATTAACATTTATTCAGTGAGCTGAAGAGATTTCAAACATGGCATCAACCGTTTGTGTTTGGCAGATGTCCGCAGGAAAAGAGTGTTAACACTTCAACTCGAATCAGCCCTCTCCAAACTGAGTCAGAGGGAGGTGGGGAGGGGGGGAGAGAGAGAAAGGGAGAGAGAGGTGGTGAAAACTATGTGTCAGTGTGTGTGAGGAAGTGAGAAAGAGAAAGAAAACAGGAGTGTGATGGAGAAACAGCAGAAAGTCAAATGTCCTCACAAGGCTAGAGAGATTATCACAGCTGCCTCTGGGGGGATTTTTCAGGTCTGGAAGTCGGGTGTCGATTTAAGCCACAAATTTAGCTCCTCTGGTCGGGATCTTCTGAGGCTTCTGCTGGGGTTAGAGGTTCGCCCCTGAGTAGGCGACTGGATCAGATGTTAACCAGTAAACACAGAGATCACTGAACCTCCTCTTCAGTCAGAAACACACCAGCTGAGTGTGTTCATGCTAACAGGTTAGAGCAAACTGGGTGGCTAGAGTGCATTGGCGTGGCGGCTGATGTGTCTCATCCGCACACATCAATATATTTCTGATTAATGTTTTGACAGAGAATATCATCAAAATATCTCTGTCTCCACCTACCACTGCTATAAATAATAATAAAATATTAGATTTTAGGGCTGTCAAAGCTAACACGATCACATTAACAATTCCTTTTGACACATGTAAGGCCTGATTAACACATGAGCCATTATGTTGACCTCTGGCCCGACCCATCTTTTAAATCAGTCACTGGAAATGAGTCAGCTGCAGTCTCAGTCTACACTGTCTCTGCTTACACTTAACACTTGGGCTTCTTCTTCTTTTTTATGCCAAATGCAGTAAGGCCTTTAAGGGTCTCTGGACAATATTTTTCATTGATTTTGGTTCATGTGTAATAAAGTTACATTTGCATTAAGGAGCCATTGTTAAGCACACAAATATACCTTTAAGTTAGGTTTGAACAAATACAAAATGAGCAATTTATTTGTGACTAATCACGATTAAATATTTCAATCAACTGACAGCCCTATAATATTAATGTTTCATGTTTGACATATTCAAGTAACCTGCAAACTAGTGGAAAGACTTTACTTTGCTTTGTACTGCCATTACTTCTTCCTCTTGTAGCTTCAGTAGCTTCAGTACATCAGACATCTCTTCACTCACGTTGCTCAGTCAGTACGAGGCAGCTGAGGAACGTCAACACTTCAGAATTATTGTTTCATAAAGTGAAAGTTTCACACTATCATTGATAACAAGGCTGTGACGGTGAAGCACAGTCCCACATTTAGAAACTGTGCAACGTGTGCAGGGAGAATGAGTTCGCTCCGAGCTCTCAGGCTCCAAAGCAGAAACTAAATCCCTCCACTAAAAAGGCGAATTAGAGTTCAACCTGACTGAGAAGAAAGAGACGGACTGACCTATAACCTCCACTCAGAGCTCCAGCTGCAGCCGCCAGGTCTGCCTGTCTCACCATATTTCCTTGTTCTAATAAAGACAGCACACAAAGTCATTTCCCCGGGGCCCTTTTAAACATTTTCTCAAGAAAATGAGCCTTTGTACAATCACAGTGAGCAAGATGGACAGTTTCCATTACCAGGCCGTTGTAATTAAAGGATTTGTACTAATAGCAAATTTATCATAATTCCTGCTGGCTATCACGTTCCTGTCAGGCTGTTTCATTTCACCACAGTGTTTCATTTTAAACCCTTCAGGTTAGCGCACTGTTTCTGACTTGACATCTAAACCTGTGTAATGAGAAGCGTGCTCGTGCACAGATCCGTGCATGCAAATACACATACTCACTCATTAAGGAATGAATGGAGAGACCCACAAACACAGCCTTCTGAAGTGTATCAGTCATGTATGTGCATGGGGGTAAATGTCCACACACACACGCATCAATGTTTTACTATAATTCTAGAAACCAGTTGTTGATATAATGCTTTCCTTCACCCCTGATGTAACCTAAGTCTTCATATCCACTGTTTTAATCGTCCTTTGTCTCATGGTTCATCTACGTGACCTATACATACAGTACATACCACTGCTGTCCCACTTGGAAGTAAAAAGTAAAGTAAAGTGATTGATAAATGTGAACATCACATTAGGTTCTGGCAGTGAATAATACTGTGATACATGATAAAGACCTTGAAATATATAACTGCAATTTAACCATTTGGTGCATAAAGTCACATCCTCACTGGTTTCTGTTGGGAACAATTTCAAATTTGCAAAAATTGAGAATACAAAGTGCATTAACAAGAATCAAGATGAATCACCAAACCCAGTGCTGTGTCTTCTCTGAACCACTTCTACATTTTTCTGTGGTTTTGCTCCCGGCTTACCTGCCTGCCTCAACTCTGACTACAGCCTAAAACTAAGTTTAAACCCTAAACACTTGTCGGGTTGAGCGATCGGCTTCGGTGTTTTGGACCCCAAAATAGTAAAACCTCACATACCTAAACCAAACTGCTCCTCCTGCTCTGTTCTAACAGAGGCCGGAGGTTTATTTGTACAAGCTTACAAGCACACAGAATCAGACGGGCATCATTAGTGCTCACAAAATCACAGCAAACACTTGTTGTAATACACAGCATCATATTCTGCATTTTAATGCCTACTCCAATGGCCAAACACACACACACACTCATGCTACATACAGCATGTGTCTCTCTCTGCACTCCACGGTCTATTTTTGCTTCATTTTGACAAAAGTCTGTATGAATAAAATAAAGGCTGTCGGCTTTGATCATCAGAATCCCTCTGCAAACTTCATGTGTTTTTGTTTTTTGTTGTTTTTTCCATGGTTGTTTCCTGCATCAGACAAGCACAAGTGTAGAAAATAAGCTAGAATGAGCTCTGGTTATTGCATTCTCATAAAAGATGGATCTATTTCCTATCAAACGCACTGTTTGGCTTTGATCTAATTGGTCTCGCTGTCGGAGATGGTGAGTCAGATGTTATAACCCTGACTGATGCACTGACTGACACCGAGCTCTGCTGACATCTGGCTCTCAGCAGGTGGTCACACCCGGAGCTGGAGGGAGTCTGTGACTCGATGAAGGACGCTTTAGCGGGACAGATGGTGTCACACAGAGGTTTGGACCTGTGTCCTACAGCTGAAGAAGGTCTCAGGATACCTGGTTTTCAAAACATGTTGTGTGTTTTAGTTATTTATTTATTTTTTCAGTTTTATTGTATCTTCTTAACAGTCATTCACTGAATGTCTACAATGAAAGAGAGATTTCTCTTGCAATGATCTGATACTAGTCTCTAGGCCTGACTTGAACTTATTCCAACATCACAGAAATAATTCTGATATCCTGATTGAAGATATTATTTCAACCAGGATGAAATGAAAACAAAGTAAACGAGACAAGACAGATACCAGTGTTTGGTGACCTGTCTTATTCTTTTTCTCTAGCTGTTGCCTGAGTGATTCATGATTCATTGATTTTCATAGATGTAGATGTCCGTAGTGTGATTAAAGAGCAGGTCTAGGCTCTGTATTAATGGTTTCAAAGTATCAACCTGTATTCCCAGACTGAGCCTTACAACAAGCTATCAGGACTTCTGTGACTCTGTGATGTCACAGCAAAGCAGTCACCAAGCCCCGCCCACCATTCAGCACCTGCAGCATTTGGTTTCTCTGAGTGTTTTACCTGAAATCTGCTACATTTGTGAAACTACACACTTAAGATAAAATACAGGAGGAAAGGAGAATATGGAGATTTAAGCCACCAGATGGTCGACCAGTGAAAATGAGCCATGAAAAATTAAACAAATCAAACTGATCCAAGCTTCAGTTGGGACGGAGAAAAGTTTCTGTATCAAATCAAATATCCAATTAAAGAAAACATGAAGCTCATACCAGGTTAATCAATGTGAACCGCATGAATCCAGATCAACAAGAACCACATGAAACAACTACATATCAACCAGACCAAACCAGACCAAACCAATCCAAACAAATCCAAACTGGACCAGGCCACACCACAGTGACCACACATCCAGCACCAGCGCGGCCAGAGGAGCTCTACTATATCTATGTCATTGCAGTACTCACAAGCGATGATGTTGCCATAGCGATTCTTGTTGCGATTCTCATCCTTCTTGGCCGTTTCCCAGGGCGCCGTCTGTCCCTCTGCCAGGGCCTGAACAAGCACATGTACAAAGACACACACACACACACAAATAGTTTCACACTGTCATATTGAGGTATGAACACACAGGAATATGCATGCACATATGGCTCGATGCCCAGAGCTTGTACAGGGACACATGGGCCGGGCAGAAGTTGAAACGGTTCATGAATATTAATGAGAAGCCAATAGTTTAAAACAGACTGAACCTTTTGAGCACTTGAGGGCATTAAGACTGAAACATAAGGGGGATGAGTCTCTTTAGAAGATGCCTACAGACAGGTCACGCAATTCAATTTAAAACAATACTGAGATACAAAAGATGAAGGTCGAGCTTTGTCTAAGATAAACTGATGATGATGATACATCACACACATAAAATAAAATCTCCTGTAAATACCTGTGTGGGGTTGGTGTGTGTTATCCTCAAGCTCTGATCCTCTACCAGAAGCCCGGAGGTTTAAGATGTGTCACATCCCACCCTTATCTAATGGAGACCTGGGTTTTTTTCCCCCATATTTAAAAAAATGGCTGTCTGAGGCTCATCTCTATTACGTAACAACATGTTTGAAATCCTCAGCTGGTCTTCATTACATCCTCCCAAAACAGCAGTGCAGACATCAACCTTCCCTCACCTCCACCCCTCCGTACAATATCCATTCACCCATTCATAACAATTACATTCAGCCCACTAAAATGTTTAAATGGCACATTGTTGTGACGTTGTCCTTGGTATCAGACTGGACCAGCACCACGGACCAGTCTAGAAGATCTCTGTCAAACTGGACCTGGATTCTGATGGAGCCACTCTCTCAGTCTGGGGCCTCAATGCCTGATGTTCCTGTTAATGCTGGACCAGTATGGACTTTTCACATCTGTTACAGATATTATTTCAGCCTCTGGGACTTCCCACTCAATAGTATAGCACTATATAGCCTACTGTATAAATACTGCACATGACACTTATGGCATAATTCTTTTATCATCAGTGTTCTGGTTTTAATTTTGTCTCCCTCCACAATGTGGCGCGTTGCTTAACTTGGGATTTCTAAATGGACGAATCCCAGATAGCATGTGAATATAACACAGTACTGTAGTACTACTGTAGAGTTTTCCAGATCTGTCCATCCCAATCAGGTCAGTACTTTGGCCAGGTAACCATGCACCAGCTCGCAGCCAAACCTGCTACCACTTTACTAAGCAACGGGCTGAGGGTGAAAACAAACAAACCTCCTTCCAACTTTATTGGCAGAGGAAATGCATTAGAGTTCCTATCCTGAATTTTAAAAAAGCGAGCAGCACTGAGGAGCCACTTGGACAATAGATGGAACAAAATAAATTCCTGGATGAGTGAAATGAAAAAGTGCAGGTAAACAGTGCAGAGCAGAGAAGAAACAAAAAGTTTGGGTTCATTGTTCTGTTGCTTTAGTTTTCAGACAGAAAATTCTGTCGCTGCTTTTGTTGGAGGAGAGAAGACAGATTGTCCCGACTCCCTGCTGTGATGCTGGCCCGTGTGACAAGCCTTACAAACATAGCAAGGACAAAATGTGTGTGTGTGTGTGTGTGTGTGTGTGTGTGTACTCTATGTGCAATAAGACACATTCACACAAATTTGCCCATACTTAACTGTTTTCTATAAATTAGTATGAGCATGTTTGAGGATGTTTCATTTGGCATGTATTTAAAATGTGGATAATCCAAATGTGTAGAATATTTACATGCAAATATTTGTGTGTGTTTGTGTCAAAGATCATTCTCAAGCTTGAGCTAAGAAACCAAACCCCAACTCTCAGAGGCCACCATATGGACACTGAACCATTTTAGAACAACAATTATAACACACAGGAGGAATTCACTGACACAAAAGCACAAACACGCATGCATGCACAAAGTCATTCTCCGTACAGGGACATGTGAACAGACCTTTGTGGGTCCATTAAGGGCTTAAGATGACCAGACAACAGCTTTCACTTTCAGACATTGATATGACCTACATACGCACAATACACATACTAACACACACACACACACACACACACACACACACACGCAGACCCATATGCCACTTTAAAAGAATCCATTTTCTGCTTGACTGAACGATATGTTCTGGTGCCTGTTTCTCTGTCACAGTATATTTGTACAGTATGGTGTGTGTGTGTGTGTGTGTGTGTGTGTGTGTGTGTATGTGTGTGTGTGTGAGAGAGAGAGAGCGTGTGTGCATGATAGTATGTAAAAATGGTTTTTCGAATACACCAAGTAGGACGCTTCTGTACATATGTAATTGTGTGTGTGTGTGTGTTTGTGCATGTGTGTGTGTATATTTGCATAAATTGTGGGTGGCTGCCCTTTTTCAACCTGAAAAAACAGTCTTAATCAGACTCCTCTCATCTAGATTCCAACATTTTGGACACACACACACACACACACACACACACACACACACACACACACACACACAGCGGCCTCTGAGGTACCACTAAGTGGGTAGTTCAGTTTCCTGTAATAATGTTTGAAATTAATAAAATGAATCCATTTTAAAAACTCAACCTGAATCATGTCAGTTGGGTTAAAACCGGGAGCCATGTTGTTTCCATGTTTCTTTTTTTTATTTAATTATGAACTCAACAGATGGAGTAACTACAAAAATACTTCAATATCTGTTGGATGTCGCTTTCCTTTCAGTTAAACGCATAACTGGAAGGTGAAGAAATCAAACGGCTTTAATATACATAGATAACTGGCAAAAAGATTTTCTGGAACTTGTTTCTATGGAAAAAGCAGCCACACAGATCCTCTGAGAAAATCATGTCTCTCCTGAAAGAGAATCAAACAGATGAGGATACACCTTGACATAACATTGACAATGATGAGCCATTATGTCCATTACATTTATTTAGTTTTATTTATTTATGTGGTACCCATGATTTGCCTCCCTCTCTATGCTCTGGAGGTGGGAGAGAACAGGATAAAATGTCCTCAAATGTGAAAATGTTGCATTCTGTATCTCTCACTGTGAGCAGATAGCCTCAATCTATCCTTCTCAGCACTCTCTGTGTGGTGCCTTGTCCTGGTGGGTTAGGGCCTGGCCCCAGTCCTGCCCGTCTCGGAACGGGACCACTCCCTCTGTGTTGTGTATGTCTGTGTGGTGTGTTCATGGAACTTCTATTCATGTGTTGTACTTTTTGTTGTTGTTGTTGTCTCTGTTGTACTGTATCCGAGAGAAAAAAAAAGAAAATCTATAAACCTTCTACTGTCCACATCTGCACAAAAGACACAAAAATGGCCCAATTATGAAGTTGTTTCAGTCTCCATTATCCTCCACAGCTGCATCAAATGACAAATCATTAGCGTTGAGTTTCCTGTGTGTGCTGGCCACTGTTACGTTATAGAAGCTTGGCAGAGACTTCAAACGATGTAGAATGTCCCTTTAAATGTGAAAGGTGTGATCCCGGTGGGGAGCGACATGTTGACAGTGCGGCTGCTGTCGGTGTTAGTGGGGTTAATGGGCTTCAACACTGGAGGTCACATTGCACACAGAGATGGGAACAAGAAGATGCCATATGGGCTGAGGTGCACACACACACACACACACACACACACACACACACACACACACACACACACACACACACACACACATGGATGCATCCAGAACACCCCAACTGTACGGACACTTAACCACAGAAGCCTTTTACTGTACACTCACCTGACAAGACCTGACAAAAACATAAGCTTCCACTTAAACAAGTACACAGAAACACTTTTAATAGACCGAGTGTGTGCGTGTATGCGTGTGTTTATGTGTACCTTTGCTCTTGTTTCGAGAGTGTGTGTTTTTTGTTTTTTGTTTTTCAACCACTGTCAATTGAATGTTTCTACATTTGCTGCTGGTGACAGGTGGAAACCACAAGCACCACTAATAATGCTCTTCTCTCTCTCTCTCACACACACACACACACACACACTGAAGAATAAATCACATTTGCTCTCCCCTGAAACGTATCAGTGGATATAAACCAAAATGACAGAAAGCAAATGAAAATATAACGTACGGCATCACAGAGGGACAATTTTCAACACGCATGCAGAGTCGATAATAGAAAATATTCATTCTTATGAGAGGAGACAGAGAGGAAAAGACTTGGGCTCATGTCTCCTGAATGAAAGAACGAGAGAGAGGGATGAGGATTTCGAAGGAAAATGAGGGGATAGAAGAACGATTATAAAAATGTCTGCATGTGATAAACTGTGCTCTAAACAAACAGTCACCTCGGGCATAGGGAGAGGGAGAAGCTTAAAGAGGGAGAGAGATGGGATGGGTGGAACAAAACAGGAAAAGATAATAGAAAGAGGTGGAGAGAGAAAGAATGAAGCACAATGCAGACATACTAAGGGAATAAAGGAAAGAGAAGCGATTAAAACCAAGCAGAGGGAGAGAGCGAATGATAGTCGGGGGAAATTGTGAGTGAAAGAAAAGAAAGGGGGAGAAAACAAATAAAACTAAGAAAAGTATAAGACTGGGGATTAGATTAGTGAAGAAACAAGTAAACAAACAAAGCAAGAGGCAGAAAGTTTGTTTCACAGCTCGCCTGTTTGTTTCTCTGATCACCAATATTGATGGTGAAGGTTAATAATTGATAAGCATTGGAATTTGTAAAAGAACCAAATCCAATCCCAACAGTCTAGTATGTAATGTATAAACACGTTTTCAGTCTTAACATTTCATCATGCAAATGACTGATTTCAGCTGCTGCATCCCATCTGTTGTCATGTCTGCCCTGTTTACTCTAATGACGTTTTTAGTTCGATTGAACTGCACTGCTTTTGATTTTTTCATTTATACATTTTTGTAGCACACCTGCTACATTCTCTTCAGGGTCATGGCTGCAGCTGAAGCACATCCCATCTTGCAAGGATACAGCTTGGACATGGACCAGCCTTGCTTGGGGCTTTGCTGCACACATATTTTTTATGATAATAGAAAACCCTTCTCTCTCTGACTCACTGCTTCACCAGCAGTTACATTTCTACATGCTGGGGTCACAGGGAGATCTTTATTACACCTATTATTTGGGTGCTGTAGCTGCAGACCTTTGGCCTTCTTGCTAATAGCTGCTTGTAATGTTGTCTATTTAAAGATTGATGTCTATTTTACTGTTGTTCTCATTATCTGCCTGTCTGTGTGTGTGTGTAGTCACCTCATATTCCTCCTTGAATCCGTAGCCCTGTCCACATTTCATCTGGGTGATGTGTTGGAGGAGGTCGGCAACTCGAATGGCCGGCTGGAACTGGCCTGCCTGGAACTGACCTGCAAGTACAGAAGCAAGAGAGAGGAAGAGATGAATATGTAAACAGGACGGTTTGATAAAGTGCGTGGGCAAAAGAGTGGGTGGATTGGATGGATCTTGAAAATCATTATACCAAATTGCAGTTCTAATCAGTATTCATGTTGCGAGTTCCCTGTTAAGCTAAATAACCAACTTATGTCCAATCAATACAGCAGCTAGCCAAAGGACCACAGTAAATCTTTTCTTCTAAACTAATGAAGTGTCGAGCAAACTCAGTGTCAACACATTTAATGGCAACTTCAATCTCTCTGCTTTAGTCAAAGTAAAACTGGCTACAGTTTAAGTAGTTTTAAGGTAGCTGTTACTAACTGACTGATAAGACTGATAATTACCTGACTAACTGAATGACTAAATAATTAACTGACTACCACATTAACTAATAACTAGGTGAAAAAACTCTAAATCAGGTATCACCAAGTCGTGGACCCAAACGCTGTGATGGTTCGGCTCCCATGACCAATCTCTGATCAATTTAGGAGAATACCTTGGGAAAATGTACATTGTTGATTTTATTTAATGGATATAGAGGCAGGTTGCAAGTTACAATTTGGACTTTCAACTGATGGCTAACTAATTATTAGCAGCTAGCCAGCTAAATAACAAACTAACTGAATTTCATCAGCCAAATATTCAAATAACTAACTAATTACTGACACATGAAGCAAATACTTGGAACTACTGCCACTCTGCCAAGCAGCCGCGTCGAGAATGTAGTTTCGGCTTTGCATTTGCCTCGAAAACAACTCTGTCTCGCAATGTTACATTATTATTTCAGAGCATGGTGAATGTGCAGGTCACAACTTGTCTACAAGAGCATTTTGGAGTTGTTGGATTGAGAATTAGATGAGTTTGATGAGGGAAAAGCGAAAGTACCGTGAAAAACTCATCTGAGGGTCTAAATGACTAGCAATAGCTTACTTACAATCTGATGTTACTGATGTTACTAAAGCCTGCCACACACATAAAGATTTTAAAAATCTCAACCGATTTATTATCTGTGAGAGACCCCACACATGAAGATAAAAAATCTGTGATTGAACAGTTTTGATCGTATTGTGTGTGGTGTGCTGCGATATTCCGATATTCCAAACACAGCTCACCACACACATTAAGATTTTTCAGAATCTTGACCCTCTGGTCAGAAAACAATCCGGCATCAGCAGCGATACCAGGGGTGTCGTTGTAGCTACTCTTTCGGGTCTATTTCCGGAATGGACAATGAGAGCGACGTAATTTTTTTTTAATGAAAGCAGGACACTTCAGCCTTTACAACGATCCCACCTGTGTGTGTCTGTGTGTCTGTGGCTCCGGACACCGAGCAGTCAAGCGGCTGTCCAATAGGGAGCCGTGCGCTGTCACATGACGGGCTGTGAGCGGCGGTCACATGATCGTTTAAACATGGCTGCTGTATTGCTGGCTGTTGCCGGCTACGAGCGCTACTGTCTTTGCTATCGGCTTCAGGAAACCTCCCGTGTATGCGTGAATGTCTGTGTGAACCTCATGTAATGCCAGAGCTGCACCGTGGCTCTGTGAGGTTGCCGGTGCTGTGTGGAGAAGTGGCTTGTTGCCGCGAGCAGCATGCAGAGCTCGGTGAGCAGAGCGCTGCAAGCAGGCGCTTCTCCGCACAACACCGGCTCTCCACACACAAGATGACTTTTGATTGAAACGGCCACCGAAGTCGGCCCCGATAATCGTAAATATTGAACATGTTTAATATTTACGATTATCGGCGCCGAACGTTTTCCGAGCCGATTGTCGGGGGAATTTTGACTCTTAACACACCACACACTACAAGAGAATCTTATAAGATAATCTTAAGACCTTAAGATAATCGGGCGGTGTCTGTCCGTGGTCAGAAGGGGGAAAATCGGGGCAAAATCAGCCCGATTATCTTTATGTGTGTGGCAGGCATAAGTAAATACCACATTAGCTAAATGATGGACAAACTGCTGGTTAACTATTTTACTATACAAAAAACAAACAAGCTGACGAAAGCTTAATTTGTTAGCTGGCTAACTAGCAACACAACAAACTGGCTATGTGACTAATTATCTATCGACCTTACTAACTGGCTGACTGACTACAAAACCAAAAGCCGATGACATTTCAGATTGTGGACCAACTAAGTGACTGAGTAACTACAGTATATATACTTTAACTCTTACTAGGTGGCTGACTACCTAAGTTGTGATCACGTACCACTTTGGTAGGAGAGCTCCACAGACTCACAGCCTCCGTAGGGAAAACTCTGCAGGGTCAGAGAGGGCTGGGCCAGCGAGGGCTGACTACTGTCTGTTAATTGAGAGAGAGACAAAGAAAGGGAGTGAGGAATGTGTTACCATGACAACACACACACACACACTGCTGATACACTCGTCAAGATTGGTCACCGATGACAAGTGATGAGTCAAATGAGTCACTTAGCACCCTGAGCCCTGATTGGTGGGCATGACGGGAAACTTAATTGGAAAATCTCTCCCCCAATTAAGGAGTGGACAGATTGATTGGATTGAGTGTATGGGCTTAATTAGTGAGGACAGATGGAGGGTTCAGGGGACGGAGGGAGCTGTGGAGGAATGTCACATGTCAGGAGCTGCGGCAGATAATCAAAACGTTCATGAGGCTTTTTAAAAGTTTTGAGTCACTGTGGAAGAAGTTTGTTTAAAAAGAGAGAGAGAATAAGAAGAAGAGGGCAGAGTGTCAGAGGAGGAAGAGTAATAAATTAGCTTATAATAGTTGGACAAAGACTATTTTAGTTATATATTGCCCAACCAGTCATGAAATCTGAAATAGCTCATATTTAATTTCCTCATTGTGGTTTTAAGAAATAAATAAAATGTGATTTTAGTATGGCATCTGGTAACCAGCCAGGCCCGTAGACCCAATGAAGTGTGAGTGTGTGTGTGAAGGAAAAGGGAGCTTGTAATATAAAACTGCACAAGTCTATGTTTTCTAATGGAGCTATTTGCATGTTAATGACGACTGTGGATTCATTAGTGGCCTAAAGTGGCTTCTCCTTAAGCCAATCAAATACCGGTTTCCCTAAACGAATGAAGAATGAGCCAGCCACATGGGTCACCGGAGCTCCTACGTACATGTGTGTGTGTGTGTGCATATGTGTGCGTGTGAGTGTTTGAAAGTATGTTTTGTGAGTGTGCGTGAGGTCTGCAGAATGAAAAGTACAATAGTTTGGAATGAGTGATTCAAAACAGCTGAGAGGTTCGGAAGTGATGAAAGAGACAAAGACAGAATGAGGAGGTGAGAGTCTCTTTGTCTCTGTTTTCATCTGATATCCATAGATATACCTGTCACATTACCATAGTTGGTAACTTTTTTGTAACTGAGAACTACCATCGTTGGTATTACATCTGCCACTGTTGCCACTTTCATGTTTTACTTATTATTACTTTATTTATTACTATCAATACTGTGAATAATTATGCTGCTATGAGCACTTTGCACTTTGTCCACTACACAGTTACTGTACTGATATGTCCACCACACATATAGTGTATGACAATCAACATCTTGCTGCTATAAGCACTTTGCACTTTGCCTACTATTTCTTTTTTGGTGTTCTGTGTTCCTCTATTCTGAATGAGGAGATGTATGTCTGTGTTTGCAATGTTGTCCCCCTGTTGTCCATGTGGCTACTTGTGCGGTGGTGTGTGTGTTGCCTCTGTGCCGTCCAAGAGTTCACCTGTGTCGTTTTATGTCTTGGGTTTCTCCTGTATTTTACTGTGACCTGTATTTTTCTGCAAACTGTATTTTATTGTGATTGTACTGTGTTCAGTTTTATGTTGGGACTACAGATGGGAATTAGCCCTAGTGGCTAAATCTGGTACAACCATCTCTTCTTTGTTCTTGATTAATGGTATTGTACACTGTCCCGTAATAATAAACTAAACTAAACTAAACTAAACTAAGAGAGGAGCGGATGAAAGGAAGGAGGAGGAGGAAAGAAGAAGGAAAATGGGGGGATAACAGAAACAGTAAAGGAAATTGCAGAAGAGGGGAGAAAAGGAGGAGAGGTGAGAAAAAAAAAAGAAAAGAGCAGGGAAGAGAGACAGCAAACAGCTGAGGAGAAGATGGGACAGTGCAGGGAAATGGGAGACGGATGAGGGGGGGAGAAAGGTGAAGAAGAGACAGGTGTAGACAGCTGAAGAGTGAAGGAGAGCTAGGGAGAGGTCAGGACAAACACACAGCGTCGGTCCACTGAGACAGAACTGGGCTGTCCTCCCGTCTCCCTCCGGGGGAGCTCGGCACAGAGTTTCCTCCAGCGCTTCATCATATCACATAAATCTGTATTAACTCCTGTCGTCCTCCTCCCCGTGTCCTCCTTCAAACTCTTTGTCTCCTTCCACTAATCTGCTCCGTCAAATACGTTTTATAGAGGACGCGTAATCGAGTCCGACACACAGCGGCATAAGGGGAAGACCGGGTGGACGTTTGGATGTGTAAAGTTCAGTACAGAGATGCTTCGGAGAGAGACCCTCCTGTCATGTTCAGGTTCTTCCTTTTCAGTTCAGTTTGTGCTGCCTGGGTAGCTGGGGCTGAGGAGGGATGTGGGTGGGGTCTCACCCCCCGAGGGCTCAAAACACTGCAGCTTATAAAGAAAACACATGCAACGACACAAACACGCTACAAATTCAAGAAAACAACTCCGTCATACTCACTCACCCATCACACAATTACAGACACACAAGTTACTCTGGCGCTGGGACGTGTGTGTGTGCTTGCTTATCCTACAGTATGTGGAGTTCTGTGTATATGTGGGCCTGTGTGTGTGTGTGTGTGTGTGTGTGTGTGTGTGTGTGTGTGTGTGTGTGTGTGTGTGTGTGTGTGTGTGTGTGTGTGTGTGTGTGTCTTAAACTCACCAAGGTCAAATATGCATTAAGCCAGGCATGAAATGGAGTCGTAGCAGCAGCTCCACAACACTGACTATGATGAAGACATCTCAATGCTAATGGGGAGATTTATTGACCCCCACAGTCACAGTGTGTGTGTGTGTGTGTGTGTGTGTGTGTGTGTGTGTGTGTGTTTGACATCGGCATACGGCGAGTGCTGAGTGTGTGTGTGTGGCTACACTGGGTTTGACAGTGTTAGAGAGTCATTGATTGAGAGAGAGACAAGTGTGTTGAGAGTTTTATGCATCTGTGTGTGTGTGTGTGTGTGTGTGTGTGTGTGTGTGTGTGTGTGTGTGAGAGTGAAGGCCATTTGCGCTGCTGTCACTGAGTGTGTCAGTTAATGCAGTCCTTCATGCTTGGCAGTGTGCTGGCTATATAAAGTTCCCTCCTCCTCCTCCCACCCTGTGACTTTATTAAGACTGTGGCTGTGGATGACTTGGACGTATCACAACAGTGTCGCTGTGTTAACTCATAACTCCACCTACACAACCAGTGCACACATTTCTCCACCTGCACATCTACAGCTTTCTATCCTTCACAGTTTCACATAAATCCTTCACACAAACTTTCCATAATTATGCAAAATGAATATACAATATGCATCTGTATTTAATTTGCATGCATGAAATATATGGCACCTAAAAGTACATACATTAAAATTAATTAGAAATTGGAGCATTAATATCTAGTCCCTACAAATATGTATGTTTATGTTTACACTGTGATAACAGCTTATAGGTGACATATGGCAACATCACTCTTGATTGAGGCGATACAGTATGTCCTGTATTGTGAAGCCTCTGCATTATTAATACAGGTATGATTTTGCACCTGCTTCTTTCTTTGTCTGAGATGTAATGTTTCTATAATATGAATGGACACCTGCCAGCCAGTTAGTAGTCAGTGTGTCCCCGACACCCCAACTGGCAATTACTGATAAATCAAATCACTCTGAAGAAATTACTTCATTACAGGAGCGACTGGATGTCTGTGTTTTGTCTTGTTCATTACAGACCACAGCGGCCCACACACACACACACATACAACTGGTCTTGAATAGTTAAACAGTAATTGAAATTAAATTAAATTAAATGAATAGATTTACCTATGTGTTAACATCATGATTTCACTTCCCTTATAAAAGGATTTATGATTTATAATTAGGTTATTATGATCTTATAAACCACAAATAAACATTTACAAACATAGCCTCCAAGGCTTACTATTTGACAAGGTCACGTTAATGTTTACCACCAATTAATCATACAAATATTAGTTACCGCCATTTATGACTAGTAAAAGGAACAAATTGACTCGATTTTGCGAAAACATGAGTCTGACTCTGCATCAGTGTATGAAACTATGTTGTTTACAGTTGTGCATTATTTACAAAGTGAATTAATAACCTAATCATAATAAGGGCAATCTGACTGGTAGAAGTGGTGACAGCATATTTAGTTTTTCCAATCATACATTTTGTAATAAATATTGTATTATATGGTACATTACATATCATATTAATAGTGCAAATATTAAAAAAGAACTACCACATACCTGTCACCTCTCCTGACTATTACTACCTAAACTGGACTTCATCTCCTTTTCCTCTCTCCTGCTCTCTCTCTCTCTCTCTCTCTCTCTCTCTCTCTCTCTCCGAGAAGCACAAGGTGAAGTTCAACTCTGTTTCAGCATCGCTGAGCCAGGGCCGAGGACCAGGCGCCGAGGGCCGAGGGCCGAGGACCAGGCGCCGAGAAAAATCTGCTCTGATATTTGAAACACATTACAGCCTGTGGTGGAAGCGTGGGCTGCCATAGCATAAAAGATGGGAAATAAAAGTGCAGCTGAGCCGCTGTCCAGAGGTCGAGGAGAGGATGAGGAAGAGGAAGAAGGGAAATGAAGTTCAAGTAGCCTGGGAATCAGACAACAAAAAACCGCAGGCTGCAGGTGGGAGCAGGTGGAGGAAGAGGTCTCGACTGGTGACATGGGAGGCTTCCTCATTCTTTAACTGAATTTGTGCTTTGCTTACAACCCCAAGTATCCCCCAGTTGGGGGACTGGAAGACATACAGAACAACCACAGAGCCACTAATTAATTTATGAAAGAATATAGTCCTATTTTACATCAAATCAAATCATTTTACATTTAAATCAAACTTCATGAAGCACCTCTGTGTGGACCCAGTCGCCACATTTCTGGCTCGTATACGACTGTACATTATGCAAAACACATACACACAACACATCCACTCATATGAACGAGCCGGCTACAAAGATTGGAACGATAGCGGCTACACAGAAGCACGGCAGAGAGAGAAGCCAAACACAGACACTGCTTGGTGGTTGTAAATTTCCTCTTACCTGCCGTGAAAAGTTTGTTTTATGGGTAAATCCACAATATTTCCAGTTTGACCTTTGACTGGTGTTACATCTAAATCGGTCCGATGGCTCGATGGGCTTTAGGACCCGGGGGGAACCTTTACGAAATTGAATGGTAGGCAACTGGACTTGTATTTACTTGTATACATCTTATCCGTGGGGCTTCATCAGTTGGTACGCATCGGTCTCACTAGTCCACAGTGGTCTGACCAAGACAGTGGAGTAAGACCCAGGTATTTAAAACATTGGAAGATCTAACTTCCGTTTGTGACAGAGCACAGTGGATCTGGCGCTGATCAGCTGTGTGTGAATTTTATAGCGGCAAAAAAAAGAAAAAAGAAAACCATCGGTGTGTGTTCTGTCAACAATTCCACAATGCAGTGTCATAATATTTACATCATTCCTTTTACATGGACCCATTGAGCTACACTTTTATCAACAGCGTGTTAACATCAGTGAGGCTGCAGTGATTAAAGAATCACTGTACTGTAACGTTTTGTCACAGTATCAAACAGACATTGGTTTGAATGAAAATATTTTGTATTATTATTTTAATCCCTCGTGTGTATGTTAATTATCTTCATGCATCAGGCTGTCTAGTTGCCCAGACTGAGCAGCTGGAGGCCAATCCCCACCCAACCAGGATACAAGGCTAATCCTTCCTTTCTTAGCAGAGAGAAATATCAGTCTGTAAGTCTGTTCACCAGTCACTTCTCTCTCTGGTCCTAACTTTGCCAGATAAGACTCTTTCTTTGTTAAATAAGAAACTCTGCTGTGGAGCAGATTTGTGCGACTGTTGTGCAGCTGCTCGCCGACTTCAGTGAGCAACTCATGCACAAACACCCACCCACACACACACACATACACATACACTCACATATCTCTGTTCTACTCTGGCGCCAGGAACTTTTTTCAAAGAAAGTGGCTTATTATACATGCGTACACAAACGCACACACATACACTTGTAGTCATTACACATACATGACAACAGCCACACACACACACACACACACACACACACACACACACACACACACACACACACACAAGAGCCAGGCTGTGTGAGTCAGTGATTTCTCTCCTCTTGTCAGGAGCATGCGAGGTGAAATGAGGTAAGCCGCTGGGATTCTGTCTAGACCAGTTGATCTCTGTGACATACAGTCCAGATATATATTCTGCTGCTGCTCTGTTGTTTCCTCCATTTATCGCTTCTTCTCCTTCTCTCTCTCTCTCTCTCCATTGCTACCTCTCCTCTGTCTCTGTGTCTTTGTTTAGTCTTTCGGTCGATCTGTCCTTCAGTTTTCAACTCGTGCTAAAACTGAATTTGCAAACAAATTGAGAACACTGCAAAGTAATTAAATACATGATGTTTATCTTAGGAGCCAACTGAAGAACTCTCATTTGCTCTCACTCTCTCTCTGTTTGGTTAGCTAAGTCTCCTTCCCTCCCTCGTCTTCTTCTCTCACTTTAAGATTCACTCTCTCTTCATCCATTATAACGTCCACATTAATACAGATTCCTTTTGACATACAAATGTTTCCTACATTTCTTCCCCCAGCCACACGACCCCTTCACTGACCTTTGTCTTTAGTGTAATGAACGGACTGCAGAGACACAATCTACTCCCTGTTTACACTGACTCGCACATCAGTGCAGGTGGTGCTCATGTGTTTTTGAGTGTGTTAATCTGGTCAGAGGTGTTTTTAGTTTGAAAACTTTGTCTTAATATGAAAATGTAGTCGTTAAGGATTAATATACTGTATATTCCCCAAAGTTTTCTTCACATAAATAACAAAAGAGAAGGCCATTGAGGGAGAACTGTCGCGAAGTGATAATTAAACAATTCAGTGTGAGTACAATAATGAAAAATATTTTAAACATGGGATAAAAGAGACGAAGTGAGTGAAGATTATGTAAATCTTTCAAAGTCAATATCCTAAATATTATTACAGTATCTTTTAGTACGCTTCTATAATAGATGGAAGGATGACACTTTATGAAAACTTCTGTGAAGACATACTCATACTGTCAAATATATCTGTAGTTTTCTTGTGCACTGTGCAAACATGATGAGAACCAGCCTATTTTCTAGGCCTTTTCTCAAAAATTGCATATCCATAATAAAATGAGCATATCTCTGCAACCACAAGGTCTATTTTAATACTTTTGGTGTCATAGTAAAGGGAAAAAATTGAGAAATTGCTGAGTTGTGTACATTTCAGTATATATCTTTGAGCTTTGATTTGTTTTGAATCTTTTTATGTTGCTCAGGTTCCCATAGGTTTACATCTGGCTGTTGTTTGGGTTCTTCTGCCATTGCTTTGGTTGTTTTTACTTTTATGTCAAAGCATTTTGTAAATTGTTGTCTTAAAATGTGTAAAACATCTTTTTTTGTATGATATTAACATACAATAACACATTGATGTAGAGAGATATCTGCACAAAGAGGCAACCACAGAAAGCCAGAGCGGAGACAGACGGCCACAGACTGACAGACTGAGGACAGAGCTGCCAGAGGAAATGTGACTAAGAGGCCACTAGACGTGAATATAAGCTGTGTAAGCAGTGAGTCAAGAAGTGGCTGGAAAAGAGCACAGAGGCTCAATCTTCCCTGAGCACATAAAGGTTAAAAATGACTATCTCCCAGCTCTGCTCTCACCTTCAATTACCCAGCACTGCCACATTACGGCCAAACAAAATGGCTACCATTAGCCATAATCACCTTACATGCAGCCTAATGCTATGCTGAACTGGACTGGGGAAAATAATTGCCTTTCAGTAATAACTGCGGTTCAGTAATGCTATGAAAAAACTACTTCCAGGACGAGCAGGGCTGCAGATGGAAATTACAAGTTCTCTGCCTTTGGACGCTCGAACACTTCCACTGTGCACAGGCACGTTCGATCTTTCAAGTGCAGTGCATCTTCAAAATATCCACCCAAAGGCACATTGAAAAGAAATGACATATCTGAAGTTCCCGGCAGGAAGTGGAGCTTTTACTCCGCTAGAATATGCAGCTCAGCCTCTGTGTCCACCCTTTAACAAGCTGGAGGAGTTTCTGAGAGACAACCTGATTTAAATGAGCACAAAAATCCTGTATCTGATGGTGTCTTGTGTTTTCTCTGAATCTTTGCATTAGGATCATTAAGCACCGGTTTTAAACTGGATTGCATTATGTCAGCTTTTGCAGTTCATAAGATGTGAAGGGAATTCTAGTATATTCTTCTATTCTAGTTCTTCTCTTTCTTCTGTGTCTTATAGGTTTGATATCTCTAGGATGTAAATCAACAGATCCAATTTGATCCAGTCAAAAAAGACCAGATTTCAGGTTTAAAAAAAATCGAATACCGAATGCGTTGGGATGATGGGTCCAGGTGGGCAGGGCTTGGTGACCACTTTGTTGTGACATCACAAAGTCACAGAGTCCTGACTGTTGGTTTTAAGGCTCAGTTTCTGAGTACAGACTGAGTACATTTCTCTGTGGACTGAGATTGTGATATTTTCACATTTTTTTTATTATCAATAGAACCTAAACCTATTTAAGTGTCAGTACTTCAGTAAATCTAAATCTTCTTTCTATCCCCTGCTCTTTCCATCCACCCATGAATGACTAAAGGTGGAGGCCTCACAGATGCTGCTGTGTGTGAGCAGGCTTCATTAAGGCTGCCATTAATGCTCCTATTATTCCCTGGGTGAGAATATTTTATTGATGTCGCAGCCAAATGATCAAAATGCCTGTAGGCTATAGACGAAGCGTGACTGAGGGAACAAACCTCACACTGTTCCCTAATTGTTTTAGTGTGGTTAAGCTCTAAAGTCAAACAAATGAATGAATAATCCCTCTCTACTTTCTCTTTGCACGTCACATTCACAACATCGTGCACAACAGTAAATTACAAAAAAAATACGAACTTTTGTCACCTGCAAAAGCAACGTTTCTTTTCTTTTGATGCCCTTGAAGCAGCAAACAGACGTGGGCAAAGTTGTGATCTTGTTCTTGAGCGTCTCGGTCACTGGAATGCTTTTGCATCACGGGTCTGCGTGTGTGTCAGTGGACTTGTGAAACAGCATGTAGCTAATTAACCACAAAAAAGCCTCTGATCCGCGGTGAAACAGGACTTCTGTGGAGGCCGTCCTTGGCGCCCAGGCACAAACGGAAGCTGACGCTCGCTGCAGCGAAACCTTTTAACGTACATCAGCATCGGAAATTGATTTTTTCAGATGGAAATGTGTTTTCACAGGCGCCCTGCCGTCAACGTTGCTTCTTCCTGATCCAGAGGATTTACTTCATGTCAGTGTTAACACTGTGCACGGTGTGTGTCTGTACCGATGTGTGTCTGTACCTCTGACCATATTTGTTATTTTTACAGTATGGGTATACTGTACAGCATATGTGTGTATTGTGTGAATGTGCTCTGTGTGCTTATATATGCAAGACTTTGTGAGGGAGTCCATACAGCATGTCATGTGTGTGTGTGTGTGTGTGGGTTGGGGTAGGGGGCTCGGGGGGATGGGGGCAGAGATTTCTGTTGGGCCTGCCAGCTGTATAGCTTTCAGCATAGCTCAGGTGTTTTCTTGGCTATGGTAATGGAACACACAGACACACACACACACACACACACACACACACACCCCTAAACCCTCTCTGCATTGCATACTAGATTTACCCAAGCTCCTTCTCCCTGTCTTTGATCCCTCAATCTGTACGTCTCTTTCTCTGTTGCTCTAATAGCTTTCCTCTCTCTCTCTCTCTGTCTGTCTTCTCCTTCTTCTTGTCAGAGGCTTGGATGGTTTTGGGACATGTCTAAATATTGGCCTCTTTAAGAATGAAACATTCTCTCTATTAACCCTGTAAGACCCAGTGTTGCAGAATTACAACACTTTTGGTTATTTGGATTTCGACGACACTGATGCAAGTGACGAAGAATCAGATAGCGACGCCTGTGTGGACAAAGAAAACCAAGAACCTACTGATTGCCCAGCCAATGTGGACATTGAGCCCCAATCAAACAAACACATCATGCCCTGTGACAGATATCACTGGCAAAAAAAAAAGATTTTATCAGTCCCAATACTGATTTTTCTGGTCCAGCTCTCACAGATGATGTCAACTCCCTCCACACACCACTGCAATACTTCCAAAAGTTTGTGTCAGAAGACATGGTTGAAGCTCTGGCAACACATACGAATGAGTACAGCATTCAAAAAGGTATACTAATACCCAAAGCAAGTGTGATGCTGTGAGACTGGGGTGGATGTCTGACTCTGTTTTTCAGAGGACAAGAACTGCTCCTGGGACTATCACTGTAAATAATGTAAATAAATGTCAAAGTTCTTCTTGTTGGAGTAAATGACTCTTCATAACAACATGACTGAGATTATTATTCATGTTATATACTGGTTTGGAAAAAGCAAAACCCTGCAAATGAATCCTTAGTTCTGTATTGCTGTTCAGACAATGAGTGGAAATACAGGAGATTCTGCTCCCCATTAAGCCCAACGTTGCAATAAAACATAACATTTTTGAAAACACTCCATTTTCAGCCCCAAAGGCCTCCTACAACAACATCTGAACGGTTGAATTTTTTTTTTTTTTTTGCGTTTTTCTATATTTGGGTTTTACAGGGTTAAATGATAAGCGTAGATGATATGAACAAGCTGATGGTCACAATGTTAAGTCAAAGGATTAAAGTGAGGATGTGCCTCTGCCTTTGAAGGTCTGTATCAGTTTCCCAGCCTGTGGGACTCACTGCCTTTTGTTTTCCTGTCTTGAGGCTGTTTTTGTTTATTCTTCTACAATTTCATGAAGTAAATCAACTGTCTCTATTTAATTAGCCCGCTTGCAGCAGTGTTGTGCTGATAGACTGAAAACAATTTGAAGCATTTTAATCAATGAAATGTGCTCAAGAAAATTAATGAACCTTAGCGGCCAGAACACAGCACTCAGACACTCTCAGCCCTGTCATCCTTGTGTCATCTTAGAGCTTTTTTGGGATCAAAAGGTTATTGTCCAAATTTCCAAATATCCAAATTATTTCACCGTCTGAAAATTGAAAGGCGAATACGATACCATTATAACCATCTACTTTTTTTTCTTTCCCATCGTTGTTCTTTTCAACCCTCTCTCTTCCGTCCGTGATTCTGTACAATCCTATTCAGCTCCTTGGCTTTTTGTCGCTAGGAGACATCCAGTGGTTGTAGTGATTGTGACGGGAGCAAAGTGACACCTGGAGGAGGTTGTTAAAGGACAATTCCAGGCAAATTCAACTCTGGGGTGTATTTTCATATCATTTTAGGTCTAAAAGAAGGAATCTGAAGTTTTTCAGTTTAATTGCTCCTGTTTTGCGGTAGTTGCGTCTGTCCCCGCATCGCCACGGCAGCAATGAAAGGGAGTGGATGTAAGTTCCGCTGTTTAGGCTGTTTCCAGCCCTCAAAGCCACAGACAGCGTCAGATGGAGACTCAAACATGCACCCAGAAGTTTATTTACTTCAAGCAAGCCGACATGTTTGTAAAACTAGATCTAATTCAAAGTCTCCCGGAGTCTCGCGCGAGACCCAGTTGCCGTGCTCGGTGTGTTCAGGTGCAGTGGGAAAAGCTACCGTTTGTGTCATAAACACAGGAATATCAACTCTTTACTTGCTTCAAGTAAAAAAAACTTCTCGGTGCATGTTTGAGTCGCCACCTGACGCTGTCTGTGGAAAAAAATGTACACTTGAAGCAAGTAAAGAGTTGATATTCCTGTGTTTATGACACAAACGGTAGCTTTTCCCACTGCGCCTGAACACACCAGCACTGCAACTTGGGTCTCGCGCGAGACTCCGGGAGACTTTGAATTAGATCTAGTTTTACAAACATGTCGGCTTGTTGAAGTAAATAAACTTCTGGGTGCATGTTTGAGTCTCCATCTGACGCTGTCTGTGGAAAACAAATGCGTCTTTGAGGGATGGAAACAGCCTAAACAGCAGAACTTACATCCACTCCCATTCATTGCTGCCGTGGCGATGCACGGACAGACGCAGCTACCGCAAAACAGGAGCGATTAAACTGAAAATCTTCAGATTCATTCTTTTAGACCTAAAATGACATGAAAATACACCCCCGAGTTGAATTCGCCTGGAATTGTCCTTTAAGCACTTTGTTACGACTGTTACCAAACCGCCATCTCCTCTTAAACCTAGCAAAGTTGATACTTTTATTATTGCAACTACGGCAAGTTAGGTACACCTCTCGGCACAGTCCATACAGTAAGTTTATTGTTGTAACCGTGACAACCAAGGCTAGGTAGGCTACATCTGCCAGGAGGGGCACAACTCCAGGAGACACTGATATGATAAACTCAGAGGACTAGACAAAACATCATGTTTTTATTCAGATGAACGAATACATGATGATGATGATGATGATGGGGGGGGGCTGAGAGAGGGAGTTAATGTTCTGCTCTTACAGCTGAGTGGACGGGTGAGAGGTCAGAGGGAAGGAGGGATAATTGAATCATTTTAATCAGAGAAAAAGAAACGATGGACGTAAAGAGCTGAAGAGAAAAGAGGGAGGACGGTGGAGAAAATCAATCCAGTCAGGTGTGGCAGACGAACGAAGCAGAACGAAAGAGGGGAGATCTGTTGTGTGGACACAAGAGTGAGTGAAAAGATGAAAGCAAAATGTTTATTTCTTGTTTGTGCGAGTTTAATGTCGTCACTTTAGTTCCAGTGCTTTTCCTCAGTGTTTGTGCTGCAGTTTAGTTTACGTCTTTGCTCTGAGAACAGATGGCCGCACAAAGCGCTGATGTCACTCTGTAAAGATGAACGACAGAAAAACTGTGCCACCACACAAATCGCTCAGGCGACTGTTTGCATTCTGCTTCACCGTGGCCTGATGTGCACCAATGACTGGCTCAGAGAGAGAGACAGAGAGAGAGAGAGAGAGAGCGGATTCAACAAACGAGTTTAAATCTGGTGAGATGTGATGTGTTTGTTTTCTCTCCTTCACTTTTGATGAAGCAAAGAAGGATGAGCAAGAGAAGAAGGTCGGGAGAAGGAAGAGAGGACAGTGTGGAACTGAGAGAAGAAACCAGGTGGAAACCAACTAAGTGTTGTTTAATCGCTTATTCATGGAACAATGAAAGTGGGAAAGGAAGAGTAAAATGAAAAGGGAATAAATGAAGAAAGAAAGGAGTGGAGGAAAAAGGAGAGGAAGAGGAGGGAGGACGCGATGATGGGGTACAGTCGAGAGAAATGAGAGATGAGAGGATGGATGGAGGAGGGGTGGTAGGAAGTATTATCACACAAAACAGAGACACTGGCAGAGGAATGTCATCTTATACCTGTGTGTGTGTGTGTGTGTGTGTGTGTGTGTGTGTGTGTGTGTGTGTGTGTGTGTGTTCATGCTACAGCTTTTCCTACACACACACATACATTTCACACTTTGGCACAGACCAGAGCCAAACTTCTTGGCTGATCAATCCGGCCAACAGACGGGAGGGAGAGGTGAGGAGGGAGGAGGACGGAGAGGAGGAGAGAGAGAAGACAGAAAGAGGGAGGTAGAAAATGGTTTTGACATTTCATTCTGTCCATTTATGTGTGTGTGTGTGTGTGTGTTAGTGTGCATTTGCACATGAAGTTGCCTGTCTTGGTGTGTGTGTGTGTGTAACTTCATCTTGCTGCTCAATTGTTCTCGCTCATGCTCTCTTGCACAAACACACACACACACACACACACACACACACACAAAGCTAAACAGTCATTCACCAGGAATTTAGAAGAACATAGTTTTACTCACCTATAGAAGTCGTGGCTGGAACTGGTTCTTTGGACACTGCACACACACACACACACACACACACAGAGTGAAAACACAAACCAGTAACTTTGCATCTGTACCTACTATAGGGTCATGGGCACACATTTACATTTACATTCGTCCACTAAGAAAACTAACTGACATTTGGTCTCATATCAGTTTCTCTGTTTCATAACGACTTGAAAAATACAAAACAGCTCCTCTGTTTAGCACATCGTCACTTCAAACACAGCTGCAGATGCAGAAAGCTCATCTCCACAGAGCCTAAAGCATCTGCAAGGAATACGTTGTGTGTGTGAGTGTGTGTGTGTGTGTGTGCGTATACCTGAGTAGTAGGAATTCAGCAGGGATTTGCTCTGCAGTGTCTTGCTTCCCTGCACAGTAAAGGAGCAGGTGGAGGGGGAGGCTGAGGGGGGGAGAAGTCAGGAAGAGAGCGAGGAGACGAGGAGAAAGAGGAGGAGGAGGAGGAGGAGGAGAGGAAGTGGAGGTTTGACGAGGCAGGAGGATGGTGGAAAGAAAGAAAGTGTGGGACAGGATGGGAGGAGGTGAACAGAGAGAGGAGAGGAGAGGAGGGGGAGAAAAGATGGCGGGTCAGTGACCTCATCTAAAAACAACGACAATCAATCATCACAGGACACAATTAACAATGAAAACAGAGTGAGATCAATGCTTCACATTCAGCTGAACGAGAACAATCCGATAACACTAATGGCTCCGTCCAAGCTGCACATATCGAGTTCTGACTCCGCCTCATTGAGGCCGCAATAAAATGTGACACACGCTCATCGCTGGTCACTGACCACGACTGGGTGACAGCGGTGACAACCTGATATGAACCAATGGAGGGAAACAGAACAGCCACAGTTACAGAGAGGAAACCGTTAGACTGAGACCAAATAAAACACAACGGGTCTCATTCATGAAACGTGAGCAGCACGGATTTGTGTGTAAACCCTGAGCAGCGCAAATTTACGTGGATTTCCGCATTCATCAATCTTTTAGTAGTGCTGATTTTTTCGTAGCTACTCACAAAATCTACACCTGCTCCGGACTGTGTGTAGCGCTTGTGTAAATGTAGGAATGCAAATAAATAATGCTTGTCACTGTTGAAAATTACAATTTTAATCCGTATTACTCTCTCTCATGTTCAAAATACGCCGACGCCTTTGAAACACGTAATTTAAACATGACAAACAATTAGAAATATTTGGAGAGAGAGACGTTTTAGGGATCGGACCCGCACAAACACGTCAAGGCTCCATCTAATGATGATAATAATCTGATATAAAACCGGAAAAAACTTTTTTGTGTTGCTACACGCTTGGTGGACGCACACTTCACCCTGCGCAGCAGCGCAGTCGGCACCGGTTTGGATGGAGCTGTGACAGACGGCTGGTGCTTCTGTAACAATATTAACCTGCCTATAACTTCATGTGTTGATACAACCATGCTCCTCTACAGCTGAGGCTGTGAAGAGCCTCCTCCTCCCGTCGCTGCTGTAGCTCTGGAGTTGTGTGTATTTTTATTTTTATTTTTTTTCATGTTTCATATCGAACTATTCTGGCTTTACTTCTTAAACAGTTCTTTAATCAACCAAGGATAGGCCTACTTAATTCACTAAATCTGTTTCTTCCCTCCACGCCTTTGACCTGTCCCAGTCACATCACTACTAGGCTAACAGAAGAGAATTAAATATTTTTTCTGGACTCCACTTCACCCAAAATGACTTCGATCCGTGATCTCTCTTTTTTTCTCTCTCTCCCTCTTTCCTCGTTTGCGTCATGGCCGCAGGTGAGCAGGATGCACAGTCTACCTCCTAATATGGTGGTCAGGATCTCCTTATATGGCTATTCATGTATGGAGATCTATGCTAATTGCTGATCACCGGGGGCGTGTTGTTAGTTTACGATGGGTTGGGATTCATCATCTTACACACGTGTTTACGATCAAATCTGAGTTTCCCGCACCGTTCATGAATCCGGAGTAGAGTTTTAGTAACGTGAGCTTTTATGTGCAAATCTACACACAGATTTACTCACGTTTCATGAATGAGACCCACTGTGTGTTAATCATGCATCACAAAAACAAGAGTGTTAAAAGTAATTTGCATTAACTTGTAATTATCTTGTTAACTTTGACAGCTCTAATTTGTGTTCAATGCCAAAAAAGTCATCACAGTTCACAACGTACTCCATGTTTTCGTTTTGTTTTCTGAGGTTCAACTTTCCTGCTGCGCCCAAACGCCTCCCAGTGGTTCATCAGATTGCCAGTTCAAGATGACCACTGTGGGGATAAGGTAAAAAAGAAAAAAAAAAAGCTCACGCACATCCAGAATTGCAGTAGGTGCTGAGTCCGAGGAAGTTAAACAAGGCAAAAAAGAGAACTCGCAAAACACTGTGGGCATAAGGTTACAGTACATCCCTGAACTCACCATCAGAACCTGCTTCCTGAAATAGTGAGTGACGGCCAAAAGACAAGCTACATTTCTATGGCTACGGAAATGGAAATGTATACACTTACACACAAAGATAAAAGGGAGATTGCTGCGAGACTGACTGTGACATATGATTTGCTGGTTAAGCCTGTTCAGTAATCCACAGCAGATACAACACTGCTGCGGCCGCGTGTGGGGATGTGTGTGTGTGTGTGTGTGTGTGTGTGTCAGAGCTAGTGGTCATTAGTGGAAATTCTCCTGTTAAAGAGATCCTCTTCCTCCCTTCATACTCACTGAGCAGATGACATGATATGCCTCCCCTCTCCTGCCCTTTCCGTTCTCTCCCTCTGTGCCCCCCCCCCCCCCACCCCACCACCACACAACTCAGCTCCACTCTCCTCCCATTTTTCTACATTTTCCCTCTTCCACTGTGTTTCCATTATTTCATGTTTGCCTCATGATTTGGTGACCAGATGACACAAAGGGACAAAGAACCAGTAGCCTGATGGGAAGCGGTCCGAGATTAATCCTAGCAAGATGAAAATGTATTTATCACTTTCTGCCAAATGAAGTTTCAAATGCAACGTTTAAAGGCTGATTCAGGCATGTTATTTCGTCCCATTTTGTAATTCCCTGATGTGACAATGCGTCTTCTCTCCTCTAATTCCTATTCAGATTCTGTTTTCAGGAACAATAGCCCAACTTCACTACAGCAGATAATTTCATTTCTATCTTCACCTCAGTCTTCTGTCCTCTCTCCTCCTCCTCCTCCTCCTCCTCCTCCTCCTCCTAGTCTCATCTCCTAATACCCCCAAACACAACAATGTTTCCCCTTCCTCTGTGATAAAATCCCTCTCGTCTCATGCGCACCGGCGTTGTATGCTAATGCGTCGCAAAAGGAAGCTCAACTTTAATACAGTGAGGAGTGAAGCTGCATACGGAAAGAAATGTGCTTTGACAGCAATGTCCTGTGAAGACAGCTGGTGACTGGGTGAGAATGCAATAACACAAAAAGGTTATTTGCCCTGCGAGGGGGCCGTCCACACAAATATTGTGTCCCCCACCTTGTGTCAGCGTTTTTCTCCCCGTCTCATTACGACTGAGCCCGGATCAGTGTGAGTATATACTGTAGGGGAGAGTGTGTGTGCGCTTATGTTTTTTCCTTTTTCAAATGTTAATGCAATAAGACACCAACTGTGAGAGAGGAGACATAGACACACATGCAAACTATGAGTAGATGTTGTAATTTACAGCTTTCCCCTAAATGCGTCCCATGCAGACTTTCACCAGGAAAATCCTGTTTTCTGTTCATTTGTCCTTTCCTGGAAAGGACAAATAAACTTAATCTTAGACTACAATTTACAAATGTCCCCAAAATGCCCCATATTCAATTCAATTTATTTGAGGCGGGACAGTGCATGTTCATGAACGAAACATAAAATCGTAAACAAGCCGGATTGTAGCCACAGGCTAATTTCCATCCGTTGTCCCATACATAGATGTTCCCTAGTACAAATACAGTAACAAAAAATAAAAACAAAAGCATGTTATAAAATAGCAGCATTCAGTTTACAGTACAGTAGAATAATAATAATACAGATTCAGTACCGTAGTACGACAGTAGTACAAAAGTGCAACCGTGTCAGGGGATAAAGTGCTTAGAAAGTCCTGGTAGTAAATCTAGTAGAAGCTGTGTTACAATGATAGGCCTAAGGATATAGATTGATCACATTTTTACAAATGATCACAAACACATCTGGTGGAGGTAATGGGACACCAGCGTCAGAGGTTAAAGATAGAGGAGGAGCTCTTTTTCTGGAGCATTTTCTACTGTATTGCTTGAAAACCTCTTCACAACCAGATTGCAACCAATTAATCAATTGCATTTTTTTAACCTGCACATTCACCACGCTATGAGATAATAACGGAACGTTATGAGACGGAGTTGTTCCCGCCGTGTTAACAACCCTTCCTTAAATCTGTATCAAGCGATGAAAGGATCAGACTCCCGATGTTTGTCCGGCTTGCAGCCAGGGACACAGCAGATAGGGTTCGTTTACCCTCCCCGAGTGATGACGTTAGGAAAGATGGCAACGCTGTGAATATGGTCAGTGGGTTGCCGGTGGGCCACCTGCCACCGGGCGTAACAAGTTTTCTGGGGAAACCCTGGTATCTGTAGTTTTTGGAGGTTTAAAGGTGTTTAAAGCGTGTCAATGTGAGCAGCCATCAGGGGCCGCTCTTCTTCTAGCCGGCCCAAACATTTGCCTGGTTTATCTCTCCGATGATGTTCTTCTGCCCTACAAAAGAACATTTAGTTCCTCTGGATCACTTGGCATATAGAGGGTTTTCTTTTTAAATCTTTCCAAAGCTGACTAGAAAATAATCCCCAACTCTATGTCCAGGAACGAAATCTGTATATTTGGCCCCGGGCAAAGTCTTGTTAATTTTGCCTGGAAGTAAAGTAAAAACCGTGCCCAGTGGACAGTGACCTCATCCAATCAACCCCAGAAAAAAGACTCTTTATTCACAAACTGAGCCAAAATGTAATTAGAGACTGCTCAGTGTTCCAAACAGTGACGAGTTTATCTAATGTCCAAGGTCAAGACGGGAGCTCATTTCCTATATGTTGCAAATTCTCCAATAAAAACGGTCTGGTCTATTTGAAAGCAAAGAAAATGTCAAAGTTTTAAATATCACAGCTTTAGCCTGATAAAAGTGCTCAGTGCCTAAGTGTATCCGATGCAGAAACATTATTGTGCGTCAGCAATGCAGCGTGGACAGTTAGGGGAAAAGTGCAGGCAATTACGGCCGGCATTAGCCTGCTACTTAGTCTCCTCTCCGGCACCCCTGGCTTCCAACGGCCAAGCACTCCCAAAAGGCCAGGCTGACATTTTCAAGAGAAAAATGCCCTTCTGAGAGGCCCTGTCTAATTACCCTAGACACACATAGACACACACAAAATCTCACAAAGAGATGTGTTCACCCGCGTGGCCATGCACACGCACGGCAGGGCGACCGTGGTAAGATTGAAGACGCACACAGATGCATTTGTGCAAAAACAGAGCGAGTGTGCGGCTCCACAGAGCAGAGAGAGAGAAAAATGATTAGGACAGCATGAAGTAAGATGGAGGCCGGTGAAGCAGCACGACACACTGCTGATAGAGGAGAAAGAGGAACATTTGGAGAGTTTCATTATAAAATGAAATGTCCACTATTTGTATAAATTAATCTGACAAAATGATGAATGGCTCGGAGACGGAGGAGATGCAGATTCTCCAGCACAGAGAAAGTTTACTGTGGGAAACATTTGCTGCATGTTCTTCACTCAGACGTTAGATTGGGACCGTAAATCTCTCCCAGCGGAGCTCATAGAGACGCCGCCGGCTGCAGGCGCTAGATTTAGGAGGCGCATTGATGCTCAGAACGACGGCTGGGATTTGGACTTACTGAATCCGTTGAGGTCCTGGTTGGAGGTGGAGAAGGGGTCGTCTTTGTGCAGGGTGCTGACTTTAGTGGTGCTCTTATCGGCCGTGGTGACCGGACCCATCTCCCTCTGCTGAGTGGAGCTGCTCGCCGTCTCCTTCTGCTTCTTTGCCAACTTCCTGTAGAGGCAATGACACACACACACACACACACACACAGATATAGAGGCACGCTCATGGATGTGTGAATACACATTCAAATCACAAAACACAAACAAACAGCACAGGGATAGAAACTACCTCATCAACAATTCATTTAAAACATGCAGACACTCAAACACATGAGGGTGAAAACTGTTTTATGCATTGGAAAATCCAAATGTTTATCATTTCTAATTGTTTGTTTTGTTGTTTCCTATAAGGAACTAGATTTCCCACCTGGGAGATGTATCCCTCCACCTAACAACTGGTTAATCAGCTCCTAAAACCACACAGGTATATCCCTCCTATAGTTGTATAACCTCAGTAAAAGCTGGCTCAGCCCAGACAGAGCAGTTTCACATGAACACACGATGACTCTCTCGTCTCTGTAACTGACTGTGATTGTTTGTTTGATGAGCTCAGGGTTCAGAATGTTTCTCCAGAGCAATTAAAGCAAAGTCAGGACAGATGACGTGAAGCAGGAGGGAGAGGTCGACGTCCAGCTCGTTACTTTACGGGAGTTGTAGCCGTAGAGGGGCGAATGCTGATGAGAAGTCCCCCGAGTGTTGTTGTGGCCCTGTGATTTGTTTCCTTCCATTTACTCCTCATGTCACTACGTCCCATCTGCTGGCCGCTCTGCAACGAGGCCATTCGGAGTTTTACCTTCAGTTTCAGGTCCACTGAGACACCAGATGGCAGAAATGACAGGAAGTCATTACGACCTGACACCGCGCCGGACCACTCGCCAAAGCGCGCAGGAGAAGAAGCAGCAGATTTTTTTACTTTCTCATCTCTAGAAGCAGAAACTGTTCTCTGAACCCGAGCGCGCTGGAAGTGATAATTAGCTGGGATTGTTCCACTGTGAGAACGACTCAAGTCTGATGATATGGTGCAACTGAAATGACCTCCATGTCCCGTTCTGCAACTTCATAGCAAAGAGAAAGACAAGTTCTGACACAGCTACAGAACCTGTAGTGGCACTTTATATCAACTACACACTCCTGAGCATTGAATCATCATTAAATACTTATTTATTATTTATAACTCTTCCTAGATTCAAACCAATCAGTACATGATCTGTACACACAGTTCAAATGTTTAACTCTGGATTGGTAAACTCATCTATAAAGTGTTTAATGATTATATTTTCATACTTAAGTAATGATGGCTTCAGCATTTATAAATTAACCATCCTGTGAATTACAAACCAGTCATTTAGGAGATGTCAGTGGCTCATGAGATCATTTATCATTTAATGCCAGCAAATGATTACCAAAGTATTTAGAATGTATGCTGTGGTGATTTAAACATGTGCTAGTGGCTGGTGAGTGAGTTAACAGATGCTAATACTGCATGTCATGATTCATTCAGGTAGATATGACTTAGTTAAAACATAAACACTTACAATGCAAGGCATTTTTGTGTTACTTCACACAAGTTAGACAATTGTTTAACACATCAAATTTGACCATAAAATGAAATTCTCAGAAATGTAAGTCTGGATTTTCACATGTGGCCCTGATCGTCCCTGAACTACTATGTTGCTCCTCACCATCAGCGAACATTTAGTTAATTTTAAAGTTAGTCTATACTTAAACTTTCTTCTCCTCCCAGAGACTCAGAACAAGCTGTCAGTGTTTTTATAAACTAAATACTGATCCAGTCCATAATATGAGACTCAGTAACAGGTCAATTTTACAGCAGATTCATCTCCTTCTGAGTCATAGAGAAATAAATAAATACACCTCACACGTCCTCCAGGATCCACCTTCAATTTAAAGTATCAAACTTCGAGTCACGATTAGCTCAAATAGTGGGCTGTGCCTGTGTGTGTGTGTGTGTGTGTGTGTGTGTGTGTGTGTGTGTGTGTGTGTGTGTGTGTGTGCGTGTGTGTGTGTGTGTGTGTGTGTGTGGACAGCTCTGTGAGCCAACACTTGATCTCTTTCGAGGCTGTTGAAGAACTGCGTGTGCTGGACGTTCAGTGTTTTGGCCAGTGTATGTGTGTATGTGTGTGTGTGTGTGTGTGTGTGTGTGTGTGTGTGTGCGAACTGCGAACACGTGGCTGTTGTATCTGGCCGCTTGGCGCACACTGGCCAGTGAGTGGGAGAGTTTCTCGATAACCTATCACGATGATTCTGCCTCGTGCGCCTGTTCACATGTGTCTCTCTGTAGAGCTGCTCCATCCTGTGCCACTCACTCAGAAACACACGACTTCTACTTTTACTGAGCATCATGCACATCGCAACCACAGTGACTAATCAAGTTTCTCTATAGTCTAAAAGCTTTCATGAAGCACCGAGAGGTCGAGTAAATGCAACGCAGCGTCTCCAACAGAAAGAATGGAAAAGAAAACAAACTCAGGTGAAGACGAAGCCCTCACCTGTACTTTAACTTTTAAGTTCAAACATGCAAAGAAAGCTCCTGATTATGTGTTCTGTCTGTTTTCTGAGATACTGAGCGGATCAGGATCAAATTGACACTTATTTGATAACAAACTTAAGTGGGTGGGAGGTCAGCTCTGACAACCTTTAATGACCTTTCATAGATCTGTGTAGCAACAAGTCCTGCAGGCTGTGGATTTTGCAAAAAGTAACACATCAAAAAACAGAAAGAACACTTAATTGTATGTTTTTCAACTTCCATAATTAATCTCTCGTCGTCCATGGTACCGAATCTCCGAGACCCCGACGTAATGTTGATGTGAAGTTGTGATTATATTAACTGCATATTGTGTTTTATTTTGAAAGGGGGCGGAAGTGTATTATGTTGATTCTGTTTCGGATTTACCGTTTCCTTCACGTGATTTAGCAACGGCTCCGTCAAATATAGAAACGCTATGGACTGATAGTGCTGCAGTGTGGAGAACCACTGCCGCGAATTGGCGATAGCCTATGCTAATTTCTGTTAGCCCGTCTATGGTGTTTTACATAATATGTTAGCATTAAGCTAGCGGGTTTTATATGCTTAGCTGTGAGCTGTGTGTGTTTTGAACGTTGTTTCAAACTATGTGGGTTTGATTGAACATCTTTGATGTTTAAATATATATATATTGCCGCTTAATATATTGCTTTACTCCTCTTTTTATTTTGTATAGCATTTTTACTGTAGGACAGGCTAGGACACCGTTTGTTTACTGTGGTCACTTCCGTCCCTCCCACACACTGCGCCAATCAGAATCGCCATAGCTAGCACACAGCCAATCAGAGCACCCGACGAGTCTACTCTCCCGACAGCCGACGAGTCCCGACTGAGCATGTTCAATCGGCCCCGACGAGATCCGACAAGACCCGACGGAGAGGAACACACCAAACAGACGAGCTCCTAACGCCCGACGGTCGGGCCGGTGTGTCCCTGGCTTAAAGGATACAGCAGGGAGACGGCCCATGGCTAGCTGGTTAGCATGCTAACTTCCATAAAGGAAAAGACAGTGCTTGCTTCCACATCTGGAGACAGATGTTGGTGAGTAGATGAATGAAGTAAACAGCTGTTAATACTGATATTAGCTATAGCTGTAGCAGAACTTACAGGTAGCTCCTTTAATACCAACAGGAAGTCGATCTGCTCTGTTTGAAATCACCAAACACCTAAAAACACAACAGTAATTTACACAGTCATAATAAATGTGCGTAAATACACAACAACTGTGAGACAGGATGAGTCACAACGACGACCTCCTGCATCAAACTGAATGCAGCTTCTTTGTTTTTGCT
This sequence comes from Trachurus japonicus, assembly GCF_045865225.1. Classification (NCBI taxonomy): domain Eukaryota; kingdom Metazoa; phylum Chordata; class Actinopteri; order Carangiformes; family Carangidae; genus Trachurus; species Trachurus japonicus. The sequence continues at coordinate 20,001,221 of NC_140911.1, forward strand.
TCGCTGCATAAAGAGGGGAATGACTTCCACTGACACTGGAGTCAGCCGATCGATAGGAACAGGATTCCAGTGCTCGATGCTGATTCCTGCAGTTGTGCACATGTGCATGTGTTAGTGCGTTGTGTGTCTCTGTGTGTACATGTCTCCACTGGCTTGTGCAAAACTGGTAATATTATGCGTGCGTGTGAGTGAGAAGGATATGCAGAGATGTGAAATTAAAGCAGGATCATTGTATATCAGTGTGTGTGTGTGTGTGTGTGTGTGTGGGATCTGATGATGAGCTGTGCGCCCTTGAGTACTTAACGAATTCAGCCAAGAGACAGAAGAGCGATTATAAAGGCAGAGACGGAGCAGAGGGTGAAAGAGAGAATGAGAGGAAGAAGGAAAACAAATGAAATAGTTGAAGAATAAACTGGGAAAAAGCAGCTGGGGAGAGAAAGATGAAGATTAGAAAGAGAGAGAGAGAAGTGTGAGAAGCAGGAAAGGCCAAGCAAAGTTTCTCCCATAATCATTTTCTTCCATCAGCCCTGGACTCGACCTTCCTCCACTTGACGCCAATTTACAGCAACGCAGCCATAAACCTCCGCTGTGATTGGAGCGGAGAGCGAGCGGCCTTTTCCCAGTGACAGGAAGTGGGCAGGAGACGAAGAGGAGGAAGAGAAGCGAGAGGAGGGAGAGGAGGAGGAGGATGAAGAAAGAAGAAAAGAAGGCCAAATGTGCGTGGACCAAGGTGCAAGGTGAAGAAGTGAAAGCAGCGCACAAACTCCTGGTCCTCCTCCCTCCTTCTTTACACCTCAACCCCGCACACGTTCATTGTGTAATGGACTCGTTTAAATGACAAATTCCTTGCATATTGTAAGTGGCAATGAGTGCGACATAATCCTCCTTTAATGAATGTCACGGTGGCAGTTCATTAAGCGGCGAGGTTACCCTGCCGGGGGCCGACTGCGGCGGGAATCATAGACTACTTTGTGCCCTCGGCGACGTTAATTGCAGGACGTTTGATGTGTCGATAATGAGCGATGCGTGGATGGATGTATTGTTTAGTGTGTGTGTGTATGTGTGTGTGTGCGTGTGAAAGAGTTGAGTGCTTCCCTTGATGAGTCTGAGAGGAGGCGTTATTACCGAGACACACAAGATGAGGAAGAGATAAAGGGAGGGGAGCAGCTGTACTTCTGCTGAACTCTGGAGCAAAAGTTTTTTTTTTTTATGTTGCTCATTTGATGCATTAAGTGTCAATATGACATGAGAGCTTCACTTCCTAAACACTGCCTTTGTGCCATTAGGTCACTGTTTGTTGATTAGCCTTTTGAAGAGTTTCAGATGTTCTGGCACATGGGGCGGTCGGCACCTGCTCTGACTGGGCCGGACATGTTTTGTTGTTTCCAGTTCAACCTCTCAGAAATACCACTGTGATAGAATTATCTGAGTATTTTAGTTTGATTTGCAAAAGTTTATCATCAACTGACTTCGAGGAAATGCCGTTCCTGCAGGCTCTGTTGTGCTAATTGCAGCAGATGTTGGCCCACATATATAAATAAGAAATCTGAACAATGAATCCTTGTAGGACGTGAGTGACTGATACAGAGCGATGTGTTTACTAAGTGGAGGTAATGATTGTGATGGCTCTGTCCTCTAGTAGGACTGAGGTTTGGAATAACTGATGCACATTTTTGGCTCTGAATGCATCAGTGTCAATCAGTGCGACAATCAATTTCACATTTTTAAATTACTTTTCGCAGTGAATGCATTGTTATGGCTCTTGATTCACATTTGCTATCAGGAGATTCTGGGAAGCTGAACAACCAAACTCATCAAAGAATCGTCCTCATTGTTACCTCGTCCTGGCAGACACTTTATTTTCAAATCTCTCATTAACACCTCACATTCAGAATACTGGTCGGTGCTACAAGTTACAGGTGTTTTTAACACCTTGCATACAGGTTCCTGCAACTTCCTGACGTTGAAGTTGGGCCAGGCTCAACTTCAGTGCAACACCTCGTATGAAGAATACCGGTCGTGCTAATGGAAGAGAACACAATTTACAAATGTTCTCTAAACACCTCGCATACAGCCCATTGGTGGGTGCAACAAGTTAAAGATGTCTCCTCAATGCCTCAAATGCAGATTATGAGAATACGCTACAATTCACAAATATCATCCAAATGCCTCACATGCAGACTGAATATATGCCACAAGTTCTAGATGTAATACATTAGACTGTCAGTTGATTTCACAGTTTAGAGATGTTTGTTTTAGACTGTGAGTAGACCAGCTCACATTGTCAGAGGAAGTTTAAGGGCGTCTACAGCTGTCATGGTAAAATGTGCCAACAAAAGCGGCCACAAGGAGCAATTTTTCACTTTGGGGTCCCAAACATTTGCCAGCTATGCCTACTGTGCCTCATTGAATCAGGATTTTTGTCAGTTTTTTGTCTGTTTATCTAATGTGGTAATAACTTAAACACACAGATGAATCTGTGACAGTGGACCGAGCTCAGACGTGTCCAGCATCACTTATTGAGCTGCTCTCATCCAGATACAGGTGTTAACAGCCACAAGGATCAGGTCTCTACCTTTGACAGAGGCAACAAGCTGCCGCTATTGTTCTTTTCCTAGAAAGTGATGCATGCTGGGAATTGCAATTATTTTAGCAAAAGCCTGGCAAGTCACCGGGGCCGACCTCAAGGCGTCCAATCAAACACAGGGAAGGACATTTGTTTGGCGGTCTCGGACGGTCACTAGGCAACCAGACAGCTCCGATGTCCCGGAGCCGCCCGGCAGTCAGTCACTCCAGCGTGACAGAGTCGGCTCTGGAGGAGGCCGCGGGCAAAGCCCAAACAAACTTTCATCTGCGTATCACAGGATTTCGAGGCAGAGCTGGCGAGGGAGCGAGAGATGGAGGGATAGAGAGAGGTGAAGAGAGAGAGAAAAATCCCTCTCTCATCTCAACTCTCTCAACAGTAAACATCCTTGGGCTATAGCTGTGTGTGTGTGTGTGTGTGTGTGTGTGTGTGTGTGTAGCTGCTGACTGCTTTCTGAGTGAGGAACCAGCGGCTGAACGATGCTGCACCGTTGCTGCTGATGTTCTCGGCCGTTTCTCTTTAAATCTGATCTTCACATAAATCAATAAATCAGTGCTAATATGTTTAAATATTGTCAAAGAAACCAAATCTCTTTTTGTCTCCAGACCATCAAATGTGAACCACCCTCTGCTGCATGATCATGTGAACCACCTACTGCTAAATTCTAATATAATAATAATTATTATTATTATTCTAATAATTACTACTAGCTTAATCAGAAACTTACATCAGTAGGAGAGATCTTTAATAATGTTATTGCTGTTGCTGCTATCACCATTGATAACATTATTATTATTGCATGGTGGTCATTTCCTCTTCTCCCTCTTTGTCTCCCTTTCTTCCAATCCAACCAGTCTAGGCTCTTTATGAAGAACAATGAGTGTGTGAACCACACAGGCCTGGACGGCTGCACCATTTCACCTGTCTTATTAAAGACCAGGAGGACAGTGGTGCATGTGAGTTTGGGTCTGTGCTGCTGTTGATTTCTCAGTGTCACGGAGCCTGGTTGTTTATTGGTTTAAAACATCTGTAGCAGATGTTGGTACAGTAACTGGCAACACACTGTGGAAACAGCTGCGTCAGTCATTCGAAAACTTTTCTAACAAATCAAACAGAAAACTGCAGCAGCCATCTTTTTAATTGTGTCCGTTTTCCTCAGTGTAAAGAAGTAATTTCTGGTGCGGTCAAACAGCCTCAGGGTAGTGTGTGTGTGTGTGTGTATCTGTGTGTGTGTGAGCAGAGCTGGTTTACAAAGGTGTGTGATGACTGTTATGCTCGGTTTGGACTCTGCTGCAGATTCAGGGTGAAATTTCCAGATGCTTTGAAGACAGCTGGATGTTCAGAGATTCTCTGCAGGTGAGCTGAGAGAAACATGTCGCTGTGTACCAGGGAGTGTGTGTGTTGTTGTGTGTTGCAGCGAATGAACACGCAGCTATAACAGCCCCTCATTAGAAGTACCAGCAGGAAGTGGCTGTTTGGTGCAGAAGATAAAGGTGGATTACACTAACCTGTCTGGGTTGGGACACTCAGAGAGACGCAACATGCAAACGATGCAAATGATGCAAATGAAGTGAAAGCTGCTGTACTGTACAGTATGCTGCAGTGGGATCAAACCCCCCTGTGAGGGTGCAGTCGCCCACTTCACTCTGTAGATTGTTTTGCGACAGGGTCACAGCTAAAATCCACAGTTTACAACCTGCACAGGAAGCTGAGGAAACCTTGTTTTTCTGAAACCTGCTGCGGCGTCACCCCATGGGAAGATGTGTGTGCTTCATCACTAACACTACACAACACATGTGATATGAGCATGAGGGCAATCGCCTCAGAGCTTCCACAGGAACACATATTAATACACACTCATTACAGTATGTGATCACCTACTCTCACTATCTGAAACCAAAACATTCCTTTCATAACCAGTTTTAGAAGAGCACCAGGGATGGTTTGATCTGGATCTGTTTGAATCTTTAAATTCATTGAGTTCAACATTTGACACAATGCCTGATATCAAATGGAGCCAAGTCAGAAATCAGCCAAGACTCTTGTTGTAGCCATGAACAACAGCTAAAATAGCATAAAAATGTTTCCCACAGAGTTAAACTACCACTACCCACCCTAGGCTAAGCCTGTGACAAGCTACAAGCTACAACACGTAGAAGTTGTACAGAGCTGTGAAGTTGTCCATGTTTTCACTGCTTCATGTGCTAAGAATTAGCCACTAGCTAACCTGTTTGTTTGTGACCCAACAAATCGAGCAGAAAAAGGTCCAATACCAACAAACTGAAAATCACTACACAGGTGACCCGCACACCTTTATAATGCAGTCTGAACACCTGTGTGGCTGCTGAGACAAACAGGTAATGTACCGTAGACTGACACCAGGACGTCTTTAGAATTACTATTAGATTCATATTTGAACACTGTAGATAGATGTTCTGGGATGCAAGAAGACAAGACATTGAAATAAATAAATAAAAAAAACTTAAGAAAAAAAAAAACAAAGAAAGAAAGAGAAGGAATTAGCAGGAGGAGTCACTGCTGATGTGAAATCTCTACTTACAGGTAATAAGAGTAGGAATAAGCATGTCTTCTGAAGCATGGTGAGGTGAGGCCGATGATGACAACAGAGCAAAACCCAGAAGAAGGACAAACACATTGGATTAGTTCATCACTGGAATGAAAGATTATTTTTCTGACTCGATGAATATTTAACCTGATCATTATTATTATTATAATCTTACAGTCTATTAGTCCCTGAATGTGTCCTCATATAAAAACTGTCTTCTCTGGTTTTGTCTCCTGAAGCTCAGCTTCTTTCTGTTTCTTTGTCTGTTTGTCCACATTAACAATATTCATCTAACTTTAAATTTACAAGAGCAGGTCCTGCTGTAAGGTCTTAGGAGCATCCCGGGATCCAGGGGCAATACTTTGCTGTAACTGAACTGTGAAGTGGTCAGTAGTCAATCAAGTAAATTAGAGGTAATAATGAGCTACATGGTGTGTGAAATCATCATCTCACTCACCCACAAAATTACACTTTTCTTTTTTTCAGGAGAGAACGATTCGCTCATTAACTTTTGAGAGATGAAAACATAGATTCATCCATCATTCACTCGTCGGTCCATGTTAACACTCCATCATACTCCATGGAGTACGTATATCAATAATAATAATAATAATATGAAAGTATGATCACCTGACTTATCCAAAATATGAGAACAGAATCACATCAATAAATTAAAATAAAAAAAAATGAAGATACAGCATCATCTGTAACTGTAAATATAAAGCATAGATTTAATTCATTCACTAAGCAATTTTATTTGTAGTGGCTGTTTCTTCTATTATATTACACATTATTATAATACGTTTATGTGAGATTCACTTATGTTTCAAGAGCTAAACCTTTTTTTTCAATATGGAAATATTTAATTTCAACTATGCTTACGTGTTAGCACGGAGCAGCAGTGCCACAGACAAATGTCTTTGTTGTCATCAACCTCCCTTAACTTCTTATTTGTATTAATTCACTCTGCAGGTTGTTACAACTATACATGATGCTAAGTCTTTGAGAAATAACAAAAAATTAAAATAAAGGTACACATCTGATGCCTCCATCACCACCAGGCTGGTGAACAGACGTATGGGATGAAGAAAATGACAGAAGATGAAAGTTGGTGAAGTAACACAATGGAAGCGGGGGAGGAGTTTTCATGAAGAGTGTGTTGTAGGTTTAAGGGCTCACAGACAACAAAGCAGCACAATGGTATTATTATTATTATTAGTAGTAGTAGTAGTAGTAGTATAATATGCAGTAAATATTAGTGTGACCTAAACTGTAGCTGTGAACTTTACCTCTGCCACTGACATCTCATGGTTTGTGTGTGTGTGTGTGGTGTGTATGTTTGTGATATCTCTGTAATGGTTTGTTGGCATCTTTTCCACTTGGCCTGTTTCCTTCATCTGGTGAGAGGCCAGAGATTGGGATCTCATAATGTGTAAGGACTCACACTCTGTCTCTCAATCTCTCTCTCTCTCTCTCTCTCTCTCTCTCTCACACACACACACACACACACACACACACACACACACACACACACACACACACACTCACTCTCATACTGCACTGGGCAGCAATGTGTCAATGAAAGGAGAAAGTCAAGCAGGACTGCAAAGGATCAATATTTCAGTTCCCCTGAGCAAGACCTCACACAGAGAACTACTGCAGACTGCATCTATCTATCTATCTATCTATCTATCTATCTATCTATCTATCTATCTATCTATCTATAGGAATGAAACAGAGGGCTGACACAAGCGTATTCCACTGCCTTTATACACAGCTACCTCTACACACACACACACACACAGCGTCGTACCCATAACCCTCTTTAAGGGCTGTGCTGACATTGTCCTTATGATATTAATAAAGTGCAGAGCGCTGAGAGCTTGGCTGTAAAAGCCACAGCTGTTAAAACTGCTCATAAATATTAATACAGCGTAGAAAAAAAACATACCAGTGTGTGCGTGTGTGTGAGAGAGAGAAGGTGTGTGAGAGAAGTGGTGATGTATTTGTGACTGCATGAGAGATAATGACAATAACATGTTTGTTTTTATGTGTTTCATTAATGTGCGTGTGTGCCCGTCCTTGATCCTGCCGCCCCTCCCCTCTCACTTCTGTGTCTCTAACTGATGAGGAGGACGAATACAAATGACTTTGGCTCAAAAGGCAGAAACTTTTCAGCAGGAAATCATCCTGTAAAGAACAACACAGGAGGAGGAAGCAACTGATGTGAAACATGTTCCCTAAAGACAATCATGTCAGTGTATGTGATGACCACTGTGGAGGTCAAAGTTCAACTGTAGCCTGAAGAAAGTAGAGTTACTTATGAGGTATATTTTTTTGTGTGATATTCAATTCAGTTCAATTCAATTCAGTTCACTTTGATTCTCCCTTCAGTCTGCCACAATATAAAAATATATCATATTATTACTGTAATGTCATACCGTGTATTTTCTGTTTAGGTGTTTTTAATGATAGATAAACTTTATATTAGTGCTCACTGTATGTTTAAGGTGTCTTTTTTTACACTCATATGTTTATGATGCATGCTGGTGTGGGGGCTAGTGGGAAACCTCTGGTATGTCAGTCCACTCCCTTCTTTAGTCCAAACACACACATGTTTAGTTTAATGGTCGGTGACTCTAAACTGCCTGTAACTGTGAACGTCAGTGGATAAGGTTGTTTGTGTCTATACGATAGTGACCTATCCAGGGTGAAACACCACCCCCTACCCATAATCAGTTAGGATGATTGTTGTAGTTTATGTTGAAGCTACAAATGTAAGAGCTTCAAGTTGCCATAGTGAAAGAGGTTCAAATCAACTACATGTACGAACTCATGTGGATTCTACTTTAATCACACACAAACACGCACGCACACACGCTTACATTTGTATGACGGCTGCAGCTTGTTTTTTGTATGACTGGTTTCTGCTAAACACACGTGGTTGTATAGTTTATCATGAGTTTATATGAAGACTATCAGCAGGATCTACACATGCACACACACATGCATATATATATATATATGTATATATATATATATCAATGATGATATGATATAAATGATATTAATTTATCATACCTATACATATGTGTTATGATAGAATACTTTCCCCGGAGGCTGAAGTTGGATGAAAAATATCTCATCTATTGCACACACAGATACACTGTAGAGGACATTATGTGTGTGTGTTTGTAGGCCTATGATTTGTCACCTACACACTGACAAACACCTGCAGGCTGCTGTGCACACACACAGTAACATGAACATGTGCAAGAGGCACTTTACTGACACATGTTAAACAAGCTGTGTTGCATTTAACAGACCTGATGGGTGGAGCAGAGTGCATGCAAACACGTACAGTATGCTAACACTGGGGGGTTGGCAATGAGGTTAGTTTATAAATAAAGGGTTAAATTTGAGGAGGGAAAACCCCCCTCAGAGTGACAGGTTTTCATGTCCAATTATAATCCAGCTAATTAGCAGCTCGTTACCAGACGGATGTCAACAGGCAAGTTATGAATATGGACACACACACACACACACACGCACTGATACACACAGATACGCACACTGACAAACAATTAATCAGGGATCTATAAAAAGCAAGCAAATAATTTATCTATGGCTTTGGAAGGTGAGACTATTGCTTTACTTAATTTGGTTTGATAGCTTGATCTGCTACTTGTACATAATAAACTACATCGGACTTTAACAATAATTGTCTCATATGTGAAGGGATAAAATGAGTGTGTACGGTGGCCCTGAGAGCTCAAACCACGTAAGTAAACGGACTGTAAACAAAACCCAGATCCAATTTCTCATATTTATTCTGCACCGTCTCTATCAGAAGCCGAGCCGTGGCTTCGTTTACAGGCAGCCTAGTGGTCCAGTGGCTCAGGCTGCTTGTTGTTGCCATGTACAATATTGTAGAGTCACACACACACACACACACACACACACACACAGATCCTTAGCAATTAAATGGGGTAAAAATGTTATCACGAGCAACAGGAATAAAAAGCAAACAGTAAAATAAGACACAGCTTGTAAATAACAAAACTGCTCTCTAATGGGATCTTGTCCAATGGGCTGGTTTCTATGTGTGTGATCATACAGAGTCTGAATGTGTAAATCCATGTGTCTGAGTTTGTGTAAATGGTTGGGCTTCACCCATTATAACGGCGCTGTGAGTGGACACATCAAGCATTTATCTCAGTGAGCTGCAGAATCCATTATTCAACCATGTGTCACATCTGCAGAATAGGGGTCAAGTCCGGCTCTGTGTGTGTGTGTGTGTGTATGTGTGTGTGTGTGTGTGTGTGTGTGTGCTAACGCTGCCAAATAAACTGTGAATAAGTACAAGTTTAGCATCTGTCAGCATGGAAGCACTCAGCTCTCCCTAATGTGTGTGTATGTGTCTCTATATAGTGTACACCACGGTTTGGAGACAGAAAATCCCAGTCCACACAAACACACACACACACACACACACACACACTGAGACCACTTGGCCTTGTAAGAGCTGGCCATTTGCAGTGGATTCAGCCTGAGTCCATTCCCTGGGCTGACATCAGTTACTAATCACCTCAATTCTCTTGTCATAGACCGAGCCCCCGCGGGTGCAGTGTACTGTCTGGAAAGAGGATGTGTCCTTTTGCTGTCTCGGTGCAGAGGCTCATCATTTATTTGGTGACTTTTTAGTCTGCGTGGGGTGGACAGGGGGCGAACCCTTTGGGTCGAGGCTGTTCCCGCAACTTCCTGATGAATCAACTGTCACCGAGGCTGCGTTCACAGGCTCCTCTCTCCTCGAGGACAAACTGTGTGCAATCTCCCTCCTACCGAGCTATAGGTCGAGGCAACACCGCCCAGTTCACGACACTGGAATTGAAATCCGCCATCTCTCCTTCCTCTTGTGAGGCTGCAGCACCATCGCGCTACAACACGAAATGCTTTATTTAAATGCTGCAAGATTTCCAAGCTCCATTTGGCTTCCACAGAAATCAGCGTTCAGGTGCAGAGGTGCGTGTAGCTTTAAATGAAGAACGGGGTGTTATTAGAGAAACACGACACCCAGGCGACAGCTACCATGACGGGCAGAGAGTGGATTGTCTTCGAGCCCAGAACAGTGTGGGTGGAGATATTTGTGAAGCTTCACATTTCATTCAGCGAGACACAGCCACATATCTCGCTCTTAATCACCCACCTCGCTTTTTATTTGCTGAAGCCAAGTCATTTCTAACCTACAAAGTTGCACTAATTATTTAACCTTTCACTCTGATATTGGAGGCGGCGCTGGCTCGGCTCTCGCTTCTGAAAAGTTCCTGCATGATTGGTTCGCTCTAGGTGAGGTGTAATCAATTGTGGCGAACCTGCTCCCATTTTAGAAACCAGCAGAATCCTCTTAACTCCTCGTGTCTGCGCCTCCTAACAGGAGCTCTGCTGCAGGTGTGGACGTTGGTTTGCAGAGAGAATAATTAACCCACAATGCATCAACAGTGATGAGACGGACGAGCCAAACATCTCTCACCACAATGGGCTGATGAGGTGGAAATAATGGATTCATGATTTTTTTTTTTTTTTTTTTTAAACGTGCACTCTTTTACATGACAGTGAAGAATAACCACTAAGCACAGATGACGTGCAGGGATGACGGGAATGCACCGATGGCGTGAAATAAATGATCAAATATGCCAGGGGGGAGTTTCAAGAAATGCATCTGATATCACTTTCACCTTAGTGTGATGTTTCAGGCTGTTAGATGTGGGGCTGTAAGAGGTACTGATCCAGAGTCAGTGTTTATAGGAGCAGCAGGAGCATCACTAGAGGAGCTGAGTGATGAGCTGCTGTGGGCACGGCCATTAGAGGAAAGCACGTTTTAGCCACACATCCAAAAACTGAAGAGTGCACTTTATTTTCTCCTTTGTTTGGCTGTCAGACAGCTCTTACTTCATTCCAAAGTAAAGAATAGTTTGTTTATTCTAATAAATTGTGCACTTCAGTTGTGGACATTTATTTGCGTGGCTAATACATGTGTTGTTGTTGTTGTTGTCTTTTGCTGGCTCCGCCCACAGCATGTTGGGACTACAGATGGAAATTAGCCCTAGTGGCTAAATCTGGTACAACCATCTCTTCTCTGTTCTTGATTAATGGTATTGTACACTGTCTCGTAATAATAAACTAAACTAAACAGCAGACCATCACTCTGCTCCTGTACCAGTGCTCTTGCTGCTCCTCCTAACTGAGGTAACTCACCCAGCCCCATGCCAAACAACCTGAGCTGTCACTTGAACTGATCATGACCTCAAACAGCACATTTTAAAATGATGGCATGAATATTTTCACAGTTTCTGCGCTTATTTCATAATACTTAATTATAAATCAGAGGAAAACAAGTCTGCTGTGATGAGGCAGACACAGGGACAATAAATAAAGCCTGCAGTTGTGGCCTGAACTGAATTTGCAATGGAACAAAAAAATACATTCTGACAGAAAATGACAGAGATCTGTGAAGAGAAGCTTAAACTGCATATTGGTGGTTACTCAGCGCTGAAACAGCCGGGGGAGAAAATTACATGTGTGCCACAGAGATTAAAATAATAGGTCTTTCATGTTTCACACTCTTGAAGGGAAAAAGGATGTGCAGCTCCCAAAATATGTGGTGGCCCTTTTCAACAGTTTAGAGATTTGTAAACTCTGCAATTACCATTTGGACGTGAAGGCCACCAGCAGCTATTACTGCTTAAAGGGAAGACCGGATATTTTTTTATTATTATTCCAAAACTGAGGTGTTGGAACTTTTTTACACTATCAACAAATTATGAAATGAATTACATTTTTTAAAAATTTATATTGAATTGTTTTAAGCTGATTAATCTGGTGTCATTGTTTCTCTGGGAACGCCACATCCTTGTTCCCCGCTGTGGCTCTGAGGCCATCAGATGCATTTAGAAAAACCGCTGCGAGCCGGAGGGAGGAGGCGTGATGAGAGTCACAGTGAGGAACGGAGTTGGATGCGTTGATGTCTAGAAGTAAACATACAATACCCCACGCTCAGAGTTCTCCATGTGTGAATCTCTCTATCGGAGCAAGGGCAAGGCAGGTACGGGACGGGACGGGAAGGGGTGGAGCCAAAGACAGGAAACAGGAAGATAGAGAGAGACATAAAAGGGAGTGAGACTCCAGTCAGAGATACGTTGAGAAACATCTGTTTTTCTGAAAGTCAGGTCTGATTCCTCCTGTGGACACGGGAACATGGCTGCAGCTGATTCACCTGAGCTCCTGCTGCTAGAACATGATGAGCCTGATCTCATGGCTGTGTGATGCTGACGATGACATGAGCTATGAACTGTGTCTATGTCTGGAGAGCAGTGAATGTGGAAGAAGAGGGGGCCACAGCTACGGTGGCCCTGATGGCTCAACACACTGAAAATGAAGAAAACCCCAAAAGTGCTTTGTTCAACACTTCTTGACTTTAGAAGTTCTGAAGACAGTAGCTACTTATTAGTGGTAAACAAACAAACAACTACTTGCTAACATAATGTTTCCTGAGCATTAGTCTTTAGCCATACCTTTACCCGCAAACACATCTAATGTTGCAGCACATGTGTTATCAAATTGAGGAAGTTGTTTTCTGAATCTATAGCATGTTTGTGTCTTTCCATATGTTTTAAGATGCAGTGGGTTGACCCTTCAGGGCCACCGTACAGACAGGGGGAAAATATTACTTTTCTCATGCCCCATGAATTGTGGCGGCCTGTGCCCAATCTGTTGCAGATCTTCAGCTGCTAAGCAACATTACTGAGATACACAGATTTATCAAGGTGATGAGTTTCAAAGACAGATATTTAGACTTAATAAAGAAAGGAAGATAAACAGAGAGACAACATTCTGTGAAGCCCCTTGAATTAAAAATTGTATTTGTTAGTGAAATCAATCCAATTAAACTTTTTCTGTTTCAACTGTTCAACAAAACAATTTTTCATTTTTCTCTCAGAACAAAGGGAATAAAGTTTTCATTCATCCATTCATTGTTTTAGAGAATATTTAAGTGACAGGATGTCTTTAAGAAAAAAAGGAAAATCTGATAAAATCAGTGATGTGACTGTTGTAGAGATGTCAGGAGAATGGACTGAGGATGAAAACAATGGAGGTAGAATCTGGCAGCGAAGAGTGAGAAGAGTGAGAAACTGTGAAAAAATATCTACTTTCAGCTACATAATGTTAATGCGCCTACTGAAAGCTCTGTTTACAGCTGAATTATACAAATTGTATAACATTCAGCTGATTTGTTTAAGTTTTATTTTGAGCACAATTATGTTTTAGTCAGACTTGTTTTATTGTGTCATCAGAGGTGATGATATTTCCACTCATCTGCCTGTGTTGTTATTTTCTCTGTGCTGAAAAATCATCTTCATAATTAGAGACTGAACCTAGTTTAACACGTGCTCCATGTTGCACTACATTATTTTCTTAATGGTTCAGACAAAGTGTTGATCATGTTGCTTCTCATTGATCTGAACCCGTGTCTTTAACACACTAGTTATTGGTGACACTTACAGTATAGCAACTACACCCTAGTTAAAGGTATAGGCTGGTGTGTAACTGGCTTTTTATTAGCAAAAATCAAATATTGTTTTCATAAATACGTATTTTACCGAAGTCTAATCACAATCACATACAAATGAAAGCTTTCTCGTAGAGTGAGTTGTTTACAATATAGGCTACATAGGTGGCGGTGCACCCAACTGAAGCCATCTTTGAATACGGTAGCCTAAAGGGGACAGTAACGGGTAGGCTACTCGCTGATGCCTATATGCTGGTATTTTCGGCAGTATCGGAGTCATTTCCGATACTGGTTTCAAAATCGGAACAACTCTACAATTAGGGCTGACACACTCCTAACCTCCAACTGATAACCTACCTAATATGGTTTACATCTTCTCTTCATTGCTTGATGATCCTGAACTACTCCCAGTCGTGGAAGACCCCATTTCTGTGGAAGTTTTACGTTTTTTCGAAGTTATAAATATTAAACTCTGGATCTTATTCTGTCTTATCTTCATGTGGTTTATTTCATTTTAAATTAAGTTGTTGACTTCCAGACTGCAGTTTACTGAGGCAGAGCTATCATGTCAAAAAAGATTAAAACATATGGAGAGTTTCAGTGTGGACTGACTGACCTTACTCACGACCTTTTAAACACATGCTGGGTGAATTGAATTAATAATTCAGATATTTCTGCTCAAATGCACCTGGAGCGGAGCTGCTAATGTGGATGGACAGTTTCCAGAGCGGCAGAATAATACTGCCGCAGGTGATGTGTCTGTGTTCTTTTGTTAATTTACTTGTTTGCTACCTGTTTTAGTTTGTTTGTTATTTCAGCTGTTGAAATGCCACGAGTCTCCTCTTAGAGGCCGACCTGGACGTAAAAGCTTCTGCCAAATCAAAAATCAGAAAATATGGCTGCAGGCTCTGAATTTTAAACAGGAGAACTTTAAATAACATAATTTTCCCATCAATTTGCAGATTCATAGATGTCAGCTTCTCTCTGTTGCTCAGTCACACAAAAAATAAATAAATAAGCCAGTGTTTCAGCAGCTTCAGAAACATTAAGTATTCATCCATTCTCCTCTCAAGCTTTTTATGAAAAATGTATCTCTGGGCGCTGCATGTTTGAGCCCTCGGGGGCCACCTGGCTGTTAAAACACCAAACCCCCATTAAGACTTCAGTCATGTCCAGGGTTGTTGAATTTTACATCACATTATCATCATCGACATCCCGTGGAAAAGTAAAAAGTCCATTTGGAACATGTGTAACGGTGCTGCCCTGAAAGATTAATTGGACAGTTTTGTGCATGTTCGCTTCACTTCCCGACAAAAGTTTTGTCCTGGAATAATTTATGGGCCCTGAAAGGCATGTAAAACACTTTGGATTGAAAAAAACACACAACACGTTTTTTTTCTTCCACTCGGACGGACGGATACATTGTGTGGAATAAAATATAGATGAACCTGGAAACAGAGGATGTGATAAAACCTCCTAGTTTCCAGATCTATTGGTCTGCCCCGCAGTTATCAATTCTTCCTCTTTCATCTTTCCTCAACATATTAGTATTTAATCTCTCCTTCATCTGGAAGTCTCCCTTCATTCCCTTCTTCTCTTGTTTTTTTCTCTCTGCAAACATATTTTATTTTCCTCCTTTCCTCCTTGTTCTTTTGCAGAGATCATCTCCATATCTGCTGCTCTTCTCATCCTCTCTGCTCTACTTTCACATGTGCTCCATCACTCCCCCGTTTGACCTGTGCCGGACCTTTAGCCCTCACTGGCCCGCATGGGTCAGCTTGGATTCATGAGAGCGTCTGAGCAGCATCTCAACTGCTTCCTCCTTTTTCTTCTTCCTCTCAGGCTGCACTGTCACTCTCTTCTTGTGCTGCTGTTTGCCCTCTAATTGGTCTTTTTATGTATATTATGCCCAGTTAGCCTGGTTAGCATCTGATTAGCATATTCATTTGACCCACAGGTTAACCAGCGCTGCCTTGTTTTCGTTTTTTTTTCTACACCTCATACATTTTCTTCCTTTCTGCCCTGTTTTAGTTTTCCCACCCTTCTTGCTCCGTCCTTTATCCGCTACCTGCCCCCTCCCCTCAGGTCTCTAACTACACCTCCATGTTACATCTGGCAGTCTCTGATGGACTTTTATCTCGGTGTCTGGAAAACTCCCTGTTAGCGTGTGCTAACCTCTGATTAGAATTTACAGCTGACCCCGTGGCCGTTCTTCTTCTTAACCCTCCTGTGCTCCACTGAAATGGATCTAATGCTGCATTCAAGCGTGAGAAACAAAAACGAGATCACATTACCCCAGTTTAAGCATCCATCCATTCGCTAATTTTTGTATTGATTTTAAAATTGTATCATTCACTTTCTAACCCTGAAACACATCAGGTTGGCCACCATCTTAGATGAGCAGCCAGTTGTATTCTAGCTACTTGTTTACTTACTAAAAGCTTTTGGGCGTTTTATAGTTTGAGCCCCCAAACACTGGAACAATCTACCTGCTGAGATCAGGTCTGTTCAATCTATTACTGCTTTTAAACCACATTTTTAAATTTTGTTTAAATGTTTTTTGATGTTTAACAGTTGTTGTATTTTTTATTTGAAGCACTTATCCTTGTTAAGAACAGTGCTATATAAATAAAGATTAGTATTATTATTATTTGGACCAGCAGTGAGACCCCTATGCGCAGCTGCATCAGCTGGTCCCTCTTCACTGTAAAGTTGTGCGTGAAGGTTTTATGTTTCTTGTGTTGTGTATGAGGCATCTTTACATACAGCAGTGCTGCTGAACTGAGTGTCTTTGGTGTCACAGGAAAATACACGTTGTAGGATTCACAGCTTTCCACAGTTTGAGCTGCCTGGATATACAGTAGCTATACGTTTAGCCTTGACTGTGTACAAGGTCCCTTCTCTATAACATGTTGACATGGATTTGCTGTGGGAGCTGTTTCATACCACAGTCTACACTACACTGCGATTGGAGCTAACTGGATAACAACAGTGTTTTTAAGCTTGTAGAAAGAAATACATCTCAGAGAAGGGGGAAGGGGAAGCATGTGGAGAGTGAAGTCTGTTGTGTGCTGCAACTCCTATTTTTAAAGAGAGGAGAAGCACTGAAAACAAAAGTTGGGCAGTATCTTAAAGTTAACAAGCCAGTGTTAGATATTCAGCTTTAAGATATTCAGCTTTGTACAAGCATCTACATTCTCCATTTTACATATTAAGTATATATATATTTTAACGTAACATATTTGATAGATGCTCAGTCTTGACCCGATCCAGCTGAGCACTGTTTATAAGCTACAAGCAAGTTATCAAGCATGGGCAATCTCACTAATAGGAGCAGACTGACCTCTTTATCCCAGTCACACACACACACACACACACACACACAGTCATCACATGCAGTTACAGAGCACACACACACAGGCGCAGCAGAGAGAGTGAGCTGCTAGCTGCTATGCTAACTACTGAAGCTGATCAGTCATGTCTCATCGTCAGATTGCGTTGGTGAACGGGTCGGACACAGGTCAGTCCCTGTGTGTGTATTTAGATATTTCAGGGCCTCTGTCCTATAGACAATAACAAGCAGCAAAAGTCAGCATCATTTCATCTGCAGGGGAATAAACCGGCAGCAATATTTGTGTATTTCTTTTGAGAACAACCCAGAGGTTTTGAGTTTGCACTATTTTTTATTCTTATGTTTGCTTCTAAAGAATAAGAAGAAACAGCTCTCAGGATTTCAAGCCTTGGGCAATCAGACCAAGTAATCCTTACGCCGTCCATTTCACCTCCCTGTGGCCCCAGACATAGTTTAACACTGTACATCTGCTTCAATTACCAACTTCAGGTAAGTGTCACAGTGGGACTGTTGGAGCACATTTGCTCACAATTTACTATTTGCCATTTTTCCGTCAGCTACATTGTCAGCAGACTGAGCTGAAGCAACTTGAGCGACCGCATTCATACTGTTGGAAGTTTTGTGTGTGAATTGAGAAACTGACAATAACAAAATCATAACAATGAATATATCAACAAAAAATGTGTATAAGCAATGATGTGAGTGGAGTGGAGAGGGATGGATGATAGATGGATGATGGATGGAGCAATACAGAGGATTAGAGGAAGTCAGAAAGAGGCAGGTGATGGTGGCAGGCCAGTGTGTATGTTGATTAAGACACAGGAAGTTGTGTACACCTGCTAAGTAATATCAAAACAAAGAAATACAATGTAGAACTGAGGTTTGGAAGTGTCTAAACTCTGGGCACCTCTATCGTTATATTATTTATTTTGCCTTTAAGGGTTAGAGAGGATTAAGTACATCAACAGATTCAATACATAACTCTGACCTCATATGTTGCCTTAAGAAACAAATTAAAGTTTGTGGCCTTCGTAATCACATCCGTCAGAGTGCAAACTGCAAAGTTTGATAAGGTCTAATCTCTAAAAAAAACTGTTTGTTGTCTGACTGAAACTAAATGAAAAACTATTTAAATTCTGTTTCTGCTTAAACCTGTTTTACTGATCTCTTCTTAACCTCAAGACATTTACCCACCCTGTCCATAATGGAAACCTGAGCCTCTAACTTTCCATTCAAACAGTCCACAATCAACTATGAGGACACATTAAATTAACATGACATCTATCAATCAATCTGTCTTTCAGTCTGTTCACACATATTTTAATGATGCTAAATGTATTATTTTGTTAATTAACATTTAACGGTTACAAAATGGCACAATTGTTGTTTAAAAGAGTTTCTGGTAGCCTCTGTCACATCCCAGTGTTGCTGTTGAAGCAGCCATCTTTAGTTTTCTTTAATTATGATCAAGACCATCTGCAAACTGTAAAATCTACATAAAGTCTATAGGTACATATTTATATTTCACCTCCATACAGTATAAATGTAGATGTCCATGAGCAGTGGAATTATAAAGCAGCTCTTGGGTCTGTGTAAATACTGTGAATGTATCAAAGGCTCAGTCCACAGAGAAATGCACACAGCCTGTATTCAGAGACTGAGCCTTAAAACCAGCCATAATGACTGTGTGCAACTTTGTGATGTCATAACAAAGCAGTCACTAAAACCCTGCCTACCCGGACCCGTCCACCTGTTGTCAATTAATGCAATTTTGGTCCATAAAAACCCAAATATATCGGAGCTTGAGGTGCGACTGAGAGTGGTGACGTCTTTGTTATGACATCACAAACTTCCTTCACAAAAGTCCTGATGGTTTGTACACATACTTACACATAATTTGGGAAATTTGTTTTGATTTCCTGTTTAGTGCCAAGGATGTAACTGCAAAATGTCTGACAGAGGCTACCAACTGTCTTGTCTGTGTGTTTAGCGAATTGCAGTGAAAATGCACCAACAGAAAGTAAAAGAGGGACGTGTTAATGATTTCTAGTTATTAAAATGCTACATGTACTGTAGCACCTTTAAGCTGCTGCTCTGCTCGGACGTTCAGGTTCGTCTCTTACCTGCGCTTAAAGGTGAGGACAACGCCGAGGAGGATGATGATGAACATGAGGATTCCTGCAATCACTCCAGCCATTTTCACCGTGCTGTCCACCTGTTTCTCCGGTTCCATGGCATCTGAGTCCTGAGTGGACGCACCTATACACACACAGACACACACAGACACACACACACACACACAGGTATGCACATAGTCACATTGGTAGGCAACTGCACACAAATATAGTGACAGACACACATACAATCACATAAAAAAAATGAGCACAAGAGTGCATGCACACAAAGAATTACAATGCATACACACAAAGGAAATGTTTATCCTTGGTAGCCATACTTGGAAACACACGCTCTCTTTCATGCACTCACAAATCATAGGTCATATTTGTCACAAACAGAAACACACTGAACACACTTGATCCCAAGGTGAAGATATTCTCAACACTTCATCCATATGCAAACAGAAACAGAAACATAAACATAAACAACATGCAGTAATGCGGTGCAGAGGGGGATGAAAACATGTAGATAATGAAGATATAAAGAATTTAATCTTTTTGAAAATTTGAATTTTACTGTGAATCTTTCATTGTGGTTAAACTTTGGATGAGTTCACATGCTTGAACACCACAGAAAATCCTGTTACTATCAGCATTTTTAAATAACATAAATGTATTCACAGACAAGGACAAATAATACACAACTGTAAAAGTCACACACACATAGAAAACGGCGCACATGCAGAAACCAAGTCCCTCTTTTTACATGGGGATTAAATGAGCTGCGAAGCAAATAATCACCAGACAAAGGTGGATGGAAACACAAGTTGGGGAAGGTGAGCACAAGGTTGGTGTGTGGTGCGGCTCGTACATGATGTAGATACATATTCATGTAGGTACGAGCACAGCTATCAGTGTGTGGCGTGATGTAGAGGTCGGGAGGTGACTGTCAATACACTGAAGGAAAGAAGCTGCAGTGAATGAGGAGAAAGAAAGTTCCCCTCATCGTGTGTGTGTGTGTGTGTGGGGGGGGGGGGTTGTTGTACTTCCTGGTTGCTGCTTAGACTTCCTCACTGATGACACATACACTTTATTGTTCTACATTCCCACCAGGTTAATTCATGTTATTTGTCATTTATCCTTTGAGCAACTTTTTTTTGTTTTGTTTTGTGATTGAGTATCTCACCTGTGATAATTACAGTATACCACAGAGACACATTATTTAAAAAAGAAAAAAAAAAGGTTTAGTGTTTAATGCACGGACAGAGAGACATTTTAATTCAACGTCAAACTGAAACCTCAAAACAATGTTTCTGCAGTTTTGTGCAGCCCCTTTTGATTTGTTTCCTTCAGAAATCTGGATCCACATCTTTTTACTTTCTATAAGTGTAAACATCGTATGAGGTATAATGCTGTATGCTACTACAGGTTATCTATTAACATCCTGATGCGATGAGATGTTCACACATAATATGATTTGTCGTTTTTAATACGTGTGACTGATGTGATTTGTTGAAATTCACGTCAGGAAGGTGAAATACTTATTCTGAAATGTACTTTGTTTTGTTGATGTTTTGGTTATGAAAGTGCTCAGGTCAGACATCAACCTGCACACAATTGAACTGAACTGAACTGAACTGAACTGAAATTGTATTTTGCTGAGTGACTTTTGAATTTTTCAGCCATATACATTTTCCTAAGGAAAAGCCAAACATTTACAATACAATTAAAAGGTCTCTATCTACTCCAGAAGCTGAGAAACCTGAAAACCAGGTGATTTCTACCTGTAGCTGCCACAGCGAGATTGGAATTATTGAAGTGTTACACTTCAATAAAAAAAGCAATTAACTAGAATGAGCTGTGTACCTGAACTATACACCAAACACTCACAGAAAAAAATACATCTAACCTGCCAGTCAATATAAGGCGACATACTGTGTTTGACACAAACTATTAGTGAAGTGTTCCTTCATGTTCCTCTTTGAGCTCACATAGAGACGCTGCTCGATTTGACAGAAGAGAGAAGACGACAAACTCATCTGTTAAAGTAAATCTGATGAATCTGTTGGAGGACAACTGTGAAGTGATGTGACCCAGAGGTCAACAGAGAAAGAAGAGCTGCTGAGGTCAAAGCCAGGCTGAGAAAAAACTAAATGAATAAATACAGGACAACAGAGAGGAGAGGGAAGAAGAGAGGTGTGGGGAATATAAAGAGATACAAGAGGGATGGGGAAAATAGAAGTAGAAGAAAAAAAAGACAACCTTCTCTCCTACACATGAATGCACCTGTGCAGATGAGCACCAAGCTGTTTCTTGTTATAACCTTGATAGACAAAGACGGCCGATTAATGGAGTGATACTGCTGTGTGGGAGTTCAGTTTAATCCCCTGTCTCACTCAACCCCCCCTCCTCCCCCTTCCTCTCTCCCCCCCTCTCCCTCCTCTGCAATAACAACACAAGGTTGGTAGTGGAATCCACTGAGCTAAAGGCTTAAGCACCTAACCTTGGCACGCTCTGCAATAGCTGCGACAGCGCTCAGCGGCTGCAGCGCAGAGAGGTTCCTGTGAAAACGCAAAAAAAAAAATAAAAAATGAAACATGAAAGCCACCAGCGGGCTATGAGCGCGTCACCTTGCGAAAGAATAAGAATTAAGAAAACACATCTGTCATTTCCGTCCCACGCATTAATGCAGGAGGGAAAGTGTAGCCTTCTCTCCTGCATCTCTTCAATAGAAATGAGAAATCAAACAGACATTTTAATGGCGTGGTTCTGTATTAAGTGCTGTACTTTTTGAAAGTGCAAAAAAAAAGGAAAACAAGAAACTGAATGGATACCGAATGTTTTATCTCCTTTAGAGAAGAAAAACTCAACTGTTCAAGCTACAGAATCGTCTAAAAGCTTCAACAAGATGAAGGGCAGACTTTACATTATCCTGCATGGCCATCAAACTGTAAATAGAGGTAAGAATCAATCAGCCTGTACAAGGTACTGTAAAGCAGAAGTAAGCGGAATGTTTGTGTTAATATAAGTCTTAAATAGTTGTATCTTCTGACGGCGATCACTTATATAGAGTGTTTGGTCTGAAACACGGGTCTGTCAGTCACTCTGCTCTGCTGTAAGCCAAGGAGAAAACTTTCCTTGTATCCTACAACCTTTATCCAATGATGAGAGAGAACGGCATAAAGGGGCAGTCCTCTCTGTGTGTGCAGCCAAGGAGATAGTTGCATCTGGCAAAGACACCAATTAAAGCCAATCAACTTCCTAACCCTAACCCCCACCATGCAAACTACTGGCCGACACTATAAGCTGCTTTATCAGATGTCCCCTAAATGCTTGATGTGAAGACTATTGGTGGACATTACAACATTACATACAATTTAAGGATGCCCCCAAAACACCCCACATGATGGCTACTGGCAGACACAACAATTTACCGATGTCCCCTAAATGCCTCACATGTAGATTTGTAAACACCACACTTTATCTTAAAGTGATAGTTCAACATTTTGGCAAATTCACTTATTGCCATAATCCTTATAGTCTTAGGCGTAGATTCGTTACCTTTAGTTTTTAGATCAGGGGTGTAAGGGGTGTGGTCATCGCATAATGTGCCAGCATTAGGGGTCAGTAAACCCTAATGCACAGTCGTACACAATCACATGATTGTTAAAGAGAATAAATCATATGTTGCTCCGGGTAAATCGTCAGTGCAGGAATCTGATCCATATTATTTCAACACACAACTTAACAGATGTGCTGATTTTTTCTGGTCACTGACAACCTGGCTTTCAGATGTAGACAATCAGACATGATGCATGTGTGAGTGTGCAGCCTGCTGTTTTAATTCCCATTAAGAAGCCAGGTCGGGTGCTGCCGCTGCGTGAGCGCCCGCGGCCTGTAATCAGCAGAGGTGCACAGGAGTGTGGACTCAGCTCTGCGTCCGTCTGGCTCCTTCACTTACGCGACGGCCTGGAGCGGTCAAGCGGGAGACAGGTTCACACATTTCCCTGTAGTCTGTGCCCCGGTAATCACCCCACAGGTGTATTAAACCACCATCCCCCCCCTGAGCGATCTGCAATATGTATCACCTGACACATTACGGTGCGACCCCGTTCCTTCACACCTCAGCGGCGCACGTGCTGATTGGGTTCAACAGTTCATGATGTAACAGTGGAGGACCCCACCTGGCAACAGGTTCAGCTCCATTTAACACTGTGATTGGACGGTTTGGGAGTCACTCAGCCAATCAGCTCCAGTCAGACGGCACTCTGACCGGGTGGCGGGGGGGGGGGCATGTGGGGGAGGGTCTAATGCGACCATGTCCATTACAAAAGGGTGAAAAGATGAGACGAAGCAAGTCACAGCAGAATAGGATCGATTGACGCTTGGTGCAAACACAATATGGACGACACTGCGGCCATGTGTTCCTGAAAACAGGTGGCGTCTGAGCATTTTACAATTTATGGATCCATCTTCCTGTCCCACCACCAGGTCTGGCAGGTGGTGTGCATATTATTTTGTTGGCACGCGTCAGGTTCACTAAACAATACGTTTGTCCAGATGACACTGAAGTATCGTGTTGTAACATCTCCCTCTGGCCCCAGGACTTGACTCAGGTTCAGTGTCAAATATTTAAAACCAAAACCTATAAACCTGAAAAAATGGTGTAATGAATCAAGTAATTTACGTAGTAATCAGTGTTGCCTTTGAATTGCCCTTATGTATGGTATGGCATGTGGTATATAAGCTATGATTCCTTGAAAACAGCTTGACCTCTAGTTTTTCATGCTATTGTTCTGTTTCCGGGTCATTACAAATGTTTCTATTCATTTTAAAACATTATAAATCTGTTTTTTTAAATCATGGTAACAGTTCATTGGTCACCTGCCATTGACACCACATCATCAATGATCCCACTCAGGGACCTTGAGGGACCTCTAGAGGCAGAAGTTACAGACTATAACTTTAACTTAAATGCTAAATGAAATGCCACACACCCGTTACTTTTGCGGCTTTTAAATTTGTTTTACACCACATGATGTAAAAACATGTTAATGGCTGTTGCTTAATTAGTTTGAATTCATTTTACTTCTCTACTAAATATGCAGCGAAGAGCAGAGAGGGCTTGCTTGTGTTGGCAGCTGACAGTAGCTGTTAGCCACGCTGCTGTGAGACGTTGTTAAGGCTCTGAACATCAAACTGTTTGGACCTGATCACAGAGACGTGTGCAGCTGGAGCCATTTTCCATTTCTCCACTGATCAAAAAAGTCTCCAAAATTAGCTGAGATCATTATTCTTTATATCCATCACCAGGCAAAAACATCTCCACTGACACTTGGCTTTGAGAGCGCTATAATGGGCAATGTTGCCACGAGCAACAAACATGTGGCGAGAGAAAATGAAGACGAGGGAGTATATTTTTAAAAGTTAATTAAAACACAAGTGTTAAACATTTACAAGCAGAGGGAAGGGTGGATCTGCTTTGATGAGGTGAACTGGAACCTGCCTGATCCAACGTATTTACTCGTCTTCTGAACGCAGCTGAGCTCCTCTAAACGTGGTGGGGAGCAGGAAGGAGGAGGAGGAAGAGGAGAAGGAGGAGGAGGAGGGTCTTTAAATTCCTCACTCGACCTGTAAAATCCTCTCAGGGGAGAGACATGAAATATCGATCTGAGAAGTATAACTGCTGCAGACGCCAGAATTCACAACCACTTGGCCTTCGCAGTGATGGGCCGTCCTACCAGGGGAATACTGTACGGACAACAACACAGTTACTGGGGGCTGCAGGGAATACACACACACACACACACACACACACACACACACACACACACACACACACACACTTACAGAGACTCTCTCCTACAGTAAATATGGAGTGAAGCGAAGCTGCAGTGAGTACACAGAGGTTTTCAGATGCTAGCTTAGCATTTCCATTTACAAGTGGGTAGGTAGCCTGTGCTGCAGGCTTCATTCCTGAGCTGCAGCAGGGGAGAGATGAACTGAGTGTGAACCCTTGATGTCTTTATTCAGGTATGTCTTTTCAGTTCAGCACCACAGAAGTACCTCAATGTACTCTTCAAATTATTTTCCCTTTTCAGCATTAAAAAGGGAAGAATCTGGTTTCTGCTTTTATTTTATTATTGTGTAGGCTACAATGTTCTCTTTAAAGGTAGAATAAGCATGTGGAGCTTGTGGAGCTTTTTTATTAATCTGTGATGAAAATGTTTGACATTATGAACTTTATAATCTATTTAGCATGTTTATGAAAAGAGCAAAATAACAATGAAATGAATCACAAAGAATAAAGAGGACAAGAGGACAATTCATTGTACTGTAAGTGAACAGCTTTGGAAAGGTTTTTGTTTAACAATAAAAGTTAAATTGAGCCTCTTCTGACCGAAGGTTTTACATTGCAAATTATTTCATAAAAGATAGAATATATACCTGAGGAGACAGCACACACAGACACACACACATGGCACAACAACACTTAGGCCGTAACACCCCCTTCCGTAAAAATAACAATAATACACGGACCAGTCTCATTGAGACAAAAAGCAAAAGTCAAATTGTATTTTAACATGTTGCAACCACCTGTGATCTGCTTTGTTATTGGCTCTAACATCTTCATTCTTCCATGAAAATAAATATTATGAATGACCTGTTTCAAGTGATCATCATGAACGAAAGAATTAATATAATGTGGGTCTTTCACAGACGGCATTAGCTCAGTAGACATGTGGATGATTTAGTGCAGTGAGGTTTGGGCCACACCCTCCTGGTGGGCCGTGAAGGTACGACAGGTAGGCCCCAAGAGCTAATAAAGGTTTAGGTATTTCAGTGTTCGTTAATGAGTTTAGATTACTCACAAATATGCACAGTCACATATGTATATAAAAAAAAGGTGTTTTTTCATGTTGGCATGGAATAGGATTATATTCTAAATTGTGTGCTTCATTAATGAGGATCACGCACAATTAACTATATGCACTTCAATCTTTACATTTTCACACACAAACAGTAACACGTGTCTGCCTATACGAATTAATTATCAAGGACTTTTATGTACTTGCGAAAGAACGAGTTGAACTGAATTTTTGGGGGGCCGTGTTGTTCCTGAGTTTGGGAACGGTTGATTTAGTGCGACTGAGTGACGGTGAACTGCAGAGAGATGTGAATGTGTTTGGCTGCGTCGAGTCTCGATGCAGAATAGAAGCAGGATGAACGTATTAACAGAGACTTCCTCTGTGTTTGCTGTTATGACTCTGACAACAGCGGGCTGCTGATGATATTGATCGCATTCCAATGGCATTAATCCCCACGAGTTTGGTGTGTTCCTGAACGCATACCAACATCGCTCGGGTATTTGTGTGTGTGTGTGTGTGTGCGGGTGCTCATTGTTGGTGTAATATCCTTTTCATTTATACATTTCTCTCTGCACTTTTTTTTCTTCTTCTTCTTTTTATTTCTTCTGCTTGGAGAGCATGATAAAATTATCAGGGAGGAATTATGGGTAAAACCAGAGATATTAAAAACATAATCTCATCCAAATGGAGAGAAGATTGATTCTCCCAGCTACCAACGCACTGCAGCAGCCCTGAACGGCATATTAAACGCTACTGCACTGTGTGTGTGTGTGTGTGTGTGTGCGTGTGTGTGTGTGTGTGTGTGTACATGTCACAGGAACACACTGTGTAAGCGTGGCTGCTGCTTGTGTGTGTTTGTTTCTGCACAAATAAAAAAAACTTTTGTCCTTTATTCTGATTTTTGGTTTGTTTTGCATGTCTGTGTTTGTGTGTGTGTGTGCATGTGACTGCTGACTGCTGATAAATTAATAAAGTGTAGCTAATAAAGCATACAATATATGCTGTGTGTGTGTGTATTTGTGCAGTGTGTGTGCATATCTTTGATTTACGTTTGTGTCCTACAGGTTATGTAAGTGTGTGCGTGCTGGTGAGTGCGTTGCTGCCTGTGCTGTGTCTCAGATCTGGGCTGATGTGCAGCTTTAGCTTTTAGCTATTGTTTGTCAGCAGCTGTGGGGAGCTTCCTCTGTGGATTAGTGTTAGCATGGCTGAGTGTGTTTAACAGGATTACTAATCTGAGCTATGCTGCCACAGCGTTCATGTGTCAGTGTGCGTGTGTGCACACATTTTCTTAAATGTGCCTTTGACTGTGTTTCTGTGTGTGTGCATTAGCATGTGTGTGCTGTATGTGACAATGCACCTGTGTGAGTGTGTGTGTGTGTGTGTGTGTTAAACTGGGTGGCTTTGTACTGTACATGTGTTTCTGTTGAACTTTGTGAATGTGTGTGTGCTTGAATGCATGTGTGTGTGTACTGTATCAGTGCGTGTGTGTGAATGTGTGTGTGGTCACATGATGATGGATTAATGTATCTTCAGTCTCCATAACTTCGTAAACAATAAAGGACAATGCTAATAGTTGGCTCTCAATCCCCCTCACACACACACACACACACACACACACACACACACACACACACAAACACACACACACACACACACACAAACAGATTCCATTAATGCTGACATTAATTTTAAGGTCATCAGGACACGGTTTACTGAGCACTTCGGAGCTTTTAAGAACTAAAACGATTTAAATGCTCCATCATCTGGTCTCTGTGGAGCTTTTTGGAGTGGGGGGTGGGGGGTGGGGGGAGAGGGGAGGGGGGTGTTAATAGTGAACACTGAAAAGAGCAAAATGTGTTGTGTGTGCGTGTGTGTGTGTGTGCGTGTGTGTGCTCATAAAAGACAATGTGCATCATCCTCTGGACTAAACTGACGACTTTTCCTTTCTGTCAAACCTTTATCAGTTAATTTGATGTTAATGAAACTGTATCAGTATTTGTTATTATTCCTAAATTGTTTGTTACTGTAGAGTGTTGGGTTGCTATTATTCTTGGTGTTATTGACTGTATTTTCCTGAAAATAAAATATAGCCCCTAATAAACTGATTATTGTAGTAATTGCCTGTTCACTCCCAGCTAAGCAAGTAATCTTGGCTCTCTCCCTTTCTTTCTCTCTCTCTCTCTTTTACTCTCTTTTTTATTCTTTCTTTTTAATCTAAATTTGTTTTAAATTGAACGATTATTACAGTATCCCTTGTGTTGTTTTTTTTTGTTTATTGTAGTGTTTATGTGCTTTTACAATTGTACAGCACTTTGGTCGACTGAGGTTGTTTTAAATGTGCTCTATAAATAAATTGTGACTTGACTTGACTTGACACAGAGACATATGTCACGTTCAACAAGAACTTCTTTTCCCTCTTGGAGAAGATTTCTGATGGAGAAACACAGCTAAAGGCCAATGTGAATCACAAGTTAGGAGGCAGCTGCTGCAGGTTGAAAGATGTGAGAGCGAGAAGCGGTCGGAGGGAGAGGGGGGGGGTGGTGGTGGTTGTGGTGGGGTAGTCGGCCTTGAGATCGTCAGAAAACGACCAAAAAGGCAACAAATCACAGGAGTCGTTCCGAGTGATTTGCAATAGAGCAGCAGGAAAAATGAAGCTCCCATCAGCAGAGTAGATTTACACTAGAAACTAAATCAACACATCACATTAAACACGGTAAATATTCTCTATTCATTCTCTGTTATTCTCTATTCATGAGCCTTTGCCTCTGCAGGACATAATAACTGATGTAAAAGTGTCAGACTCCACAGCTGCTCTGCGCTTTATGAGTGGAGCTTTTTGTGCCAAGGTCACGTCAGTAACAACTCAAGTTTCATTAGTTTGCTTTTCTAAGTTGAGAGCAAAGTGTCTCGGGGGCTGATGGTGTAGTGGGGGGCTGTTTTCTGAGAGTCAGCGCAGCGCCAGTTACACAGGTATCAACTGTTTGGTAATTGCAAGTATTTTTCTCTGCAGGGTGGGCAAAAAAGGAAAAGAAGAAAATGTTATTCAACTTTAATTTAAAGCGAAGTCTTCATTTTTATTGTTGAAGTTAATTGCTGTCGTTTTGGCACAACATGAAGCAGTGGAGTCCAATAAATCTACTTAACACAGCAATCATAGAAAATGATTTAGTTATTTGGTTGAAATGAAACAGATCATTAAAAGTGATTTAATATTTTTTTCTGTAAGAAACTTCAGCCAATTAGTTCTCGAGTTCCAGCAAAAGATGTTCATGTTTTGTGAGGTCACACTGACCTTGACCTTTGACCACTAAATTCTACTCTCTTTATTCTTTAGTTAATGGGAGCGTTTGTGGCAGATGTAATGAAATTTGCTTCAAGTGCTGCTGATGTCATGTCACACAAGATCGCAAAATGAATCCAGGCCGGTTCTGGCCCAGTTCAATGGCCCAAATCTGACTGGGATACAGAATATTTATTAGATGCTTCCTCCAACTCTGAACACACAAACAAAAAATCCTCTCTCTGTCAGAGATTCAGCCGGAATCTGCCCTGATATGAGCCAGACTGAGGCCGAAGACCCAGGGATACACTGGCCACAACCTAGTTTTATGCAGTGACATTGTTTGTGCATAATTTGAAGAAATTTCACACTGCGGTCCTGAGACGTTGCTTTCACATAAATGAGCTAGACGGAGGGACAACTGATCTGCAGACATAGTGGTTCTGAAACATTTTCTGACGAAATAACAAGATTAGAGCTCATTTATCCGTTGCCAACCGCATCATAACGAACAGATCTGATCTTAATCCTGATCAAAGTTTATCAGGTTCAAACGAAGGTCACAGAGATGAGCCAAGAATCCGTCACTGAGCTGCTTCTGGTAAAGTGAGTATCTATCTATCTATCTATCTATCTATCTATCTATCTATCTATCTATCTATCTATCTATCTATCTATCTATCTATCTATCTATCTATCTATCTCTGCAGACGACTACAACTTGCCAGAAGGTCTGTCTGACAGAGAGTGAAGCAGCTCCACCTGTCTGCTTACACAATGCTGCAGGAGGAAAAACACCTGAAACCTCCTTCAGCCTCTAAATCTGCATCTGTATTTTTTTCTTTTCTTACTTTTTTTGGTCAGTTTTCCTGTCATTTTCTGCATCTTGTCGCTTTTGATCCTCATGGGTTCTATTTCCTTTTCCTCTCTGGGATCTGCTCTCTCTCCACTCTCGCAGTGCCCCCCCCCCCCCGTCAGCTGCCGATGCAGTGGAACCTGGCATGCTCCCTGTGCAGCCTCCACAGCACCTCACCCGCTGCTGACTGTTACTGAGCCTTTAAAATGCCACATCATCTGTAGACGTTCACCTACAAACATCCCTGAGTTATTTTTTTCCAGTCTGACTCAATCTGATGGAAATTCACAGAGCAAAGTGACTCACTAAGCAGCAAGCGGGCAGCGTGATGGGAAAGAGGAGGGAACA
This sequence comes from Trachurus japonicus, assembly GCF_045865225.1. NCBI lineage: Eukaryota > Metazoa > Chordata > Actinopteri > Carangiformes > Carangidae > Trachurus > Trachurus japonicus. The sequence goes on from NC_140911.1 coordinate 20,031,759, forward strand.
GTGTGTGTGTGTGTGTGTGTGTGTGTGTGTGTGAGAGAGGGAGGGAAGCAGTGCAGGTTCAGTGATGTTGATAACTCGGATATGATCCCTTCAGCGCGTCACGCACCCTCACATCAAACATGCACAGATAGCAAACCACATGTTGCATCAGTATTGCACTTACACCACTGATTATAATCGACCTCTGGACTAATGGTAATGGGAATCGAACCTGACACATGCCAGCAGTGTAGGGGTGACAGGGGGTAAAGGGGTGGGAGGGTTGCAGACAGCACAGGGGCAGAAGTCCCACTTATCAGCGCAGTAAAAACAGGCATCACTTTTAAGATCAATCGGGATTATTAGAAAGGTAACCGACGGAGACGATGAGGCTGTGTTCAAACACCTGAGTCACTGTGGTGTGGGTGATGCAACTCACATCTTTCAGAATAAGAGCGCAGCAAAGTCATTTTCAGTCACTGGGATCGATACTTTGCTCTCGGCCGGGTCGCAAGATTATGACAGCCATCTCCCATGAGTAAGATTTTATTGTTGCCATGGCAACATAGACAAACCCTAGATCAAGTGAGCGGCCGAGGCTGTGTCCACACTGTGACATTCTCGTTTTATAACAATAGGTGGGTTTACATGGACAGTTTTAAACGGTTTCAGATAGGTTTGGTTTGAATCAATCTGTTTGAAGATTTCAGCCTGAGTGTATATACATGGGTTACAAAGTAAACTGGTTGAGTGTTTACATGCACCAACAAAACAAATGTTTTGAACGTGCGCACAGCCGTGAGTGATTGCGTTACTATGGTTTCAACAATATTAATTACAGAAATGCTACAGCTGTGCCAAAAACAAGACAAAAACATGGAAATACTACATTTGTTGAGCTTGACATGTGTCTACTTTTAGAATCCAGCAGCAGGAGAAGAAGAGAGAGCCTTTTGGAGTCGGAAGTGCGTATATGATTTGTTGCTGGGGTAATATTTTGATCTTTTAGTATGTCCAGTAGTAAATAGGTTTCTCTTGAATTGACATTTTCACTTGAGTGACAGCCAGGCACGACTCGTGCGTGCTCAAGCGTGCATGCGTGTGTTAGTACGTCAAGTCCTGAGCATGCGGAGAACGAACGCAGCCAGAAATCAACCTGTTTCAAGGTTTACATGACAGACAGAATATTTTAGAAAAGGTTTAAACTACCCCCTTCAAACCGAATGAAACGGCTTCAGGTGTTTACATGAAGTATTTTCAATCTGTTAAGTTTCCCAAACCTATTTGAAACAGTTTAAAACTGTCCATGTAAACCCACCCACTGATTTCTATCACTGAAGAGTTACCATGGGAGGGCAGCTATGAGTTTTAAAAATGAAACAAAACCCAGTGTTTTAAAATAAAAAATAAAAATCTGAACTTAAAGTATCTGCTGTAGAACCAGCTCTAGTTACACTTCATAGCCAAAACCTGGATGACTGAAGATCTCCACACAACTATATTTTGTGGAAGTCACATGGATATGAAGTGATTATTTCAAACTGATCAAATCTCAGATCAAATTGTTGGTATAGCTATAGCATATTAATCTGCTTGTATTGCTGAACAGCTGAAGTGTCCTCATCTGTGGAGGACTGCAGTGGGAGCGAGGGACGAGGTGGGACTTGTGCCACCTGGCTGCTGCTGCACAGAGGGAGTGTGATGTAACACCAGGCCTGTGTTCAATTCACTTCCAAATCAATCTCTTTTTTAAAAAGTGGACGGCTTATAAATCTGAGATATTCACCACATTGAAGTCAATGCCGTTGTGCAGTTATCCTTTAGATTTGCAAACTGCATCATAAAACTGTTGAATTCTAGTTTGTGTGAGTCAAACCAGCCACTTTATGACTTTGCTCTTCAAAGCGACTGAGCTGAAAGAGAGTCGATCTCAGCCCGGTAACAGTGTCAGAGTGGAGTCATTAACACTGTGTTCAGTCCTCTGGGGTTAGAAAACACAAAGTGGGTTAACAACAAGTGGGTTCAGCTGCTGCAGCGGAGCTGGATGAGCCGTAAAGTGCAGGATGAGGATGCTCAAGTTGCACAGAGAGGACGAGGACGAAGAGAAGCAGCACAGTGTCGACGCTGCTCACAGACTTTACACAACTGAATGTATGTTGAGCATGCATATATTAAGTATATATGTCTGATCTATCATTTAACGCTCCACTGATCATAGGGAAAAGGTTTTTTATTTTTATTTAGAATCTATTAAATCTAATCAATAAAGTGTTAATTTCCAAAGAAGTAAGTGTTAAAAAAATAAAGGGTGAATTGTTCAGCCCTGCAATGAAATGCTGGTTTAATGCGCCCAGAGGTTTCCTGCTTTCATCTGCATTGAGAAAATCAACTCAGCTTCATATGAATCATCCATATTTATTTAATTTAGGATTTCACCAGTGTCCGCAGCTGTGCATGATATGCATAATTCTTTGTGCCGGGCCTGGAAACCTCAATTTCCCTCAGGACAATGAGTGTTATTGTATTCATGTGAAGTCGTCTCACACTCCTGACAAAGGGCCTGTGACAGCAGTTTACGATTAAGCCTGGCGCCGACTGATTCCTTGTTATATCCCCCATTGTTCATGTCAACATTTTGATTGTTGTGTGGCTGAATGACATTCATATTGTGCTGTCGCGTTGCTGCGTCGCCAAATAAAATCCTAAAGAGATTAGCACAGGAGTGATTTGGACAAAGTTCAGTAAACATTGTTTTGCTTGTGTGTTTTTATTGCCAGTAAACGATGAGTGGGTTTTAAACGATGTACTGACAATATTCTGTAGTAAATGAACAACTGGATTTTAGCAAGAGAGCATCAGAGCATTTTTTCTTCCAGGTTCTAGTGACTCATGTTTTAAAGGTTTGGTTAAGTGGCTTTGTTTAAAATCTGTGAGTGAACACTGTTGATGCGTTCAGGATCTGATGGGTCACGACAAACATTTAGAGATGGAGACAGGGAGGGACAACTACTGAGGTACAGCAGGGATTTTAGGTGGCTTCAGTGATCAGTGGAGGACTGATAGATCGATTTATCACTTTTGAAATCAATCCATCACATAAACAACACTCTGAATATGTACAAAGAGGTAATGTAAGTGTTTCAGAGGTTTGTGGTCTGTGTGCTGTATAAAACTGATGTACAGTACAGAGGATATAATCTGCTTGAAACAGTGACTGCACCCAACCTCTGCTCAGCTAGGGCCAAAAGTTAAAACAAACAAATCCGGCCACATGATTGTTGTCTTGTACGCCAGTGAACACCTGGATTTATGTCCACATCTGGACAAAGTCTGGCTTCACAGACAAATAAGTCCATCTGAGTCAATACCACAATCGTCCCAGAAGGAGAAGTATCTGGACCAGACTCAGATCCAGGATGTGATGGGCTTTAGAATTTAGCCACATTTGGCTCCATCAGTATCAGAACAACGTTTCTACCACCAATGTCTCAACCCTCAGTGTAACCTGATAAGGGGAAGTGCAATTGGGCTTCAAACTAATTTCTACAATGTTGGAAAATTCAATTTCAAGCTGTGATGTATTATGAAGGACATAATAGATTTGATAATGACCTTAAAGCACCAGAGAGTATACTGTAAAGGTATATGCTAATATTACATCTCCATAGAGTATACGGGATGGGCGTCCATAAGCAGGTCAAGGTTTCGTATTAATACTGTGAAAGTAAAGCCTCCTGTCGTTAGGTATTCTGTGACTTTGTGATGTCACAACAGAGCAGGCGATGCCCTCAGATAACCTGAGCAGTTAAGTTACTTGAGGTCCAGAGAGAAGCTGTGAGAGGAGATATAAAACTACACTGATGCTGACTGATGGTTTTTCTATCTCCTCATGGATCAACACTTCAGATAAAACACAGAAGTTTAAACTCAGAGTTTTGGTGGATATAACAATGTGTGTGTCCTGGAAACACAGCTTTTATAAATGTGTGTTACATCAGTGATGAGAACCTGAGGTCTACAACAATTGGCGTAGTTAGAGCTGATCAGTCACGGTGTGGGGAGTTGGGTGTGGGTGGGTGTTTACAGCTCATGTGCTATAACTTAAGTTTTAGGACCAAGAAATAACACAAGTTTGGTTAATGTCTCTTGTCCTTTTCTTCCTTCAGATGTAAAAAGTCTAATGTTAAAGTTTATCGTCTTGGGCTTTTGTGTGTGTGTGTGTGTGTGTGTGTGTGTGTGTGTGTGTGTGTGTGTGTGTGTGTGTGTGTGTGTTGGGTGGTGGGGGTGCATGCAAGAGTCAGGAGGTTCAAACACAGCCAGCCACACTCAAAGCAGCGCAGACATGCAACAAATGCAGTAAGATGGCAAAGACAAAAACAACAAAAACCCAAATAGTAAAAGTCAAAAAGCAAAGAGGAGGAGGAAGAGGAAGAGAAGGGGAGGAGGAGGGGGGGGGAGCAGGGGCAGGGCAACCAAAATGAAAAAGGGTTGGTGTTGTGTTCATGGATTTACTGTGATGAGAAAAAGGAATATTCTGCCTATAAAGCAATAATCACCTTCGCTTGGGATGACTAGAATGTACGGCGTTGTTATTTGTCCCCTACCTATTACCACTAATGCCAAGGGCCGCACGTCCCCGCCGGAAAGCATGAGAAAGAGAGGGAAGAGAGAAAAAACAAACAACAACAAAAAAAAGGAAAAGGAAAGAAGAAAAAAGTCTAAGAAAAAAAGACGTAAAGTTTTCTTTATCCATTTCATCAACGCTCAGAGCTCCCTGGCTCTCAACACACAATCTGTCTCAGGAGAGAAACAGCAGAGGTGAGAGAGAGAGAGAGAGAGAGAGAGAGAGAGAGAGAGAGAGAGAGAGAGAGAGAGAGAGAACATTGAGATCATAGGACAACTACTGTAGCACTTCAGTGTGATGTGTGTGTGTGGGGGGGGGGGGGCTGGCCGCCATCGACAGAAAAGGTCTAACGTTTGGATGTGCTGCAGGTGGAGAGGGAGTGAGATGTGGTGCTGTGGGGGAAGGGGGAGTTAACGTATGAGTCAGTCTGACTGGACGGGTTCATCAAAATAAAGGGGGGAGGAGGGTGGAAGAGAAAAGAACTGAAGTTATGGTTGAAAGTAAAAAGAAAGTAACTTTGTGGCTGAGAGAGAGAGAGAGAGAACAGGTAATACATCAACATCAGGCTGTTTCCAGGGCTCTGATTGGCTCTGACTGTGGGAAGACTCATGGTGACAGGTCAGAGGTCGCCTTACCTAAACTTTCTAAAATCTATGTTTCTCAGAGGCAAAATGTGGAAATATGACTTTAATACAAAGAACCAGGTTTTCAGAGATGACGTAAGTATTTAAAATTGACAGTTTGCACTTTCTTTTTTTTCACTTTGCTGCTGCAACTCTGCACATGTCCCCACTGTGAGACAAAGAGGATCAAGGCAGGAAAAAACAAAGGCTACCTTACTTCTGTCTACAAGAGACTAGACTTCTAAGACTGAAGTTTGACACACTCATGTCTGAAGACACTGTGTCGCTACTCTCTGCGAATAATAGATTTTGAGAAGGAAGCTTGGCTGTGGGAGCTAACTCAGGGAGCCTTTTTGGCTCATATTCGTACAGTAGCATACACTAGGTGGTTGGTGCGGACCAAAGTGTGGCCACATTCATATCACAAACACCAGAGTTGGACTGAAGCCGCACCAGGACGACCCCATCAGGACAGTCTCGAATGCGACTGTTGTGTCCACAGTGACCCAAACGCATCACACTAGGCCCAAAGTTTAACTGGGTTGACCTAAACACTGCCTGTGTGAAAGCACTCTTAGTCTCACACTATATTTTTAAAGAATGAGGATCCTAGATTCCTTCCAGATTTAATCCCATTATTCTCCTGTTTGATGGACATTTACAGAAAAAGGTTCAGTATTTTTATTATTATAATGATTATATAAAGTCAGTAACTTAACACTATAGTTGTTATGATATTAGAATGTTGTATTGTTTGCAGTTTAGTTTTGGTAAATGTGTATAGTTCCAGATTTACCTGTCACCACTTAGTTAAATGTATTGTCTTAACATTAATTTGAAAAATAAGAATATAAAAGTATTATTGTGTAGTTAATTTAAATCCCATTCTTCCTTTATGGTCTTAGAAGCAGACCATAACACTATGATTTCCTGTTCTATTTTGAAATTATTTTCCTTGCCCCCTGGAGTCACCTCCATGCTCATTATCACCTCACTTTGCTGAGCTTTTGATGTTACAGTTTACATGAGCCAAAACATTTCTAAAAAAGGCAAATATTAAATTAGATATACATCTGTTTTTACCGAATGATCTTTTTACCTGAACATCAAGTGAAAAGAACGACTGAGTGACGACGTCTCTGATGGTTAGCTGGCACCGTACGGTCCAGGTGATAAATCTGTTTGTGTGTTGTCCAGAGCCAATTAGCTGTCAATCCCCATCAGCTGATCAAAACCTTGGTTCTTTGTTTTTATTGTTTAACAGCCTCATTACATTTGTTGTCTCTGACAAATTCTTGTACAACAAAATCACAACTTTTTGCCTGTAGTTTCTCTATTTTTTTACATTGAATAAAAGTTGCAGCAGCTGAGTTCACTGAGCAGAACTCAATGAACCTGATGAGCGTCGTTTATCACTGACATCAGCTGCTACAGCCGGAGAATAGCAGGTATTGTAACAGAATTAGTCATCAGTGTTTGTTACTGTAAATTAGCCATCTGCACTGCCTCACAACAACTGCCCACATATCAGAAACTTCCAAAGAGAAAGAAATCTCCAGTGGATGCAAAGTTTGTTTTGGGAACATTGAGGAGGGGAAGTTAGCATTTAGCAATATAAGAGACAGCCACAAAGTTAAAAACATGTCTTTTACCTGAGCGTGCACACACACACATACACACACTTTCTCACACACACACACACACGTGCATGCACAGACAAAAAGGCAGCGTCCACACAGCGTAGACCTCCACCCACAGCACGTCCCACTCAAACCAAACACAACGTGGAAATGGACGGAGCCGAGAAGAAGAAAATGGTATAAAAGAGGAAACTGTGCACGGATGAACGATAAATGCTCGATGCAGAAGAGAAATAAAAAGAGAGACAAAGGACGGAGAAAAGGAGGTGTGGAAAAATCAAATCAATGTTTGATGCAGATGGAAAAAAATGAAATAGAAAAAAAAGAAGAGGTAAAGAAAATCAATAGTAAAGCTGAAAAGCCTTCGACAGCATATTGCCTGGCACACGAATGGGTGTGTTTGCCAGAGATGAGCAGCAGATAAAGATGGGAGACATGGGGAAAGCAAAACAGAACAGGATGGAAATGGTTCTGCGGGGGAGGGGTGGAGGTGGTGGTGGGGTGGGGGCAGCGCTTCAGCCTCCGTCCATGAGGTTTAATGAATGCGGTCAATCAGTATGTAATGGCCCTGATGTTCCACTTTACACCGATGAGCAACATGGATGCAGCATGAGATGGAGAAAAAGAGCGAGGGATAGAGAGGAGAGAGATGGTGAGGCAGAAAATGGCAGTAAAAGGGAAAATTGGGAGATGGAGGAGGAGGAGGAGGAGGAGGAGGAGGAGGAGGAGGAGGGGAGGAAGAGATGGAGGAGATGAGGAGGAGGCTGTGCAGCCAAATCATGCAGGATCACATGGAGAGGATGTCGGGTGGCCGGGGCTAAAGGCTCAGGCTTCGTCTCTCTGCTACAGTGTGTGTGTGTGTGCATGTGTGTGTGTGTGTTCATCTGATCTCCCGCTATAACACTGTCCTGGGTGGTGGAGGTCTGTAAAATGAGCCTCAGTGAGAAGTTCTACAGGACACAGAGAAGCTGCCGTGTCAGTGGACGGCTGCTCGTACCTTTGTTCGCCAGGCGGACGCAGTTGATCTTTGTTTCCTGTGGAGAGACGACAGAGACACAGACGCTTCAGTCAACAGGTGGTAGACGACGATACGGCTCCAACAGCAATAATCAATCAGTTGTTTTTTATCAATTGTTTGTTTTGTTTTTTTCAGCACTTCACTGCTCCCCACACAACAAAACATTCCACCTTAAAAGTGTCTGACAGCTGCCAGTTGCACAGTGACTGAAATAGTAAATTGGTTAAAAAAAAAAAAAAAATTCTGTTAGGAGAAGATGATTCATCATCAATGTGTTATAAATGTAGTTACTGTACCTACATCTTTTACATGTTCCCTTGATGTGGAGATTGTGTTTAACTTCTTGAACTGAGCCTCTTGTTTTTCTTAAATGTCGGTAACAGTTGTTTTTTTGTTTTGTTTTTTACAGTAAATGAGTAAATCCAGACTCTCAGCAGGAATCAGCAGTGGTGAGAGAAAGAGAGAGAACACACCAAGGAGACATTAGTCTCTAAAGATGATCAATGAGATCATGAGACCGTGTTATTAGTTCCTGATTTCCACTACACTGAGCGGCTCTCATGTATGAACACATTATTAATATGAGGATCAATAAGCTGATGATTAAAACACACACACACACAAGTACATACTGTAACTGCATGTATTTAGGACCTTCAGTAACATACTGTGAGTCTGAGCCAAACCTTGACCTGACCTTAAACCTAAAGACATGGATGAAACTTCTTTAATGTGGATCATCAGTCAGTCCAGAGCAGCTTCATCAGTTCCTGTTTCTGTAGTTCACACCTCCGCTCTCTCTGTCTCTCATGCTCCTCCTCTTCCTCCACCTCCACCTTTCCTTCATCCCCTTCAGCCCTTTTCATTCCTCCACCTCTTCTCTCCATGATGTGCTGTCACCAGTGAGCGTACGTTATCTAACCGCTTGTCATAAACAGAAATCGCCCTCTTAACGCACATCGACCCATTTGTCTTCATCAGAGCTACAGACCCAACACCTGTCACTTCAGAATCAGTCCTGAATCACTGCTGAAGGAGCAACAGGTTGATTCATACTCATATCCCACTGACTGTGGCCTCACAGTGATAACTACAGTAGGACCAGGAAACAACTACAATAACATTGCATTTGTTTGTTGCCTTCAGATTCATTTTATCTTTCCGTTCACCCGTTCACTGCAAGACACTGCTCAGAACCTTTTAGGACTCTGTGGTAGTTTCTGCTTTACTTTCTGCAGCGGTCTGCTGGAGCTCTGGAAGTTCAGAGAGGGACAGAACGAGACTAAACAAGCACCCACCGTCGCAGGTCAGTCATTGCAGCTGCCATCGGACTGTACAACACCAGTCTGACCCCTTAATAACCTGCACTCTGGACTCTATTTATTTTTGACACTATTGCAAATACTGATCTGACAACGTTTGCACAAGCCACTTTCTCCATTACCGCACCTAGTTGTATTAAGTTTTCTTTTCTGCATAATTTATTATTTTTACATTTTCTACAGTAACAGTACATATCTTTGTTTTTTACATATATACGTATATTTTGTACATAGTAAATTCTTTATATTTTTATTCCTTACTTCTTTAAGCATCCTGTACTCTTTGCTACTGTTACAAGCGAATTTTCCACATGTGGGATCAATAGTCTCTTATACTTACTGTTGGTTTAAAAAATGAAAAGGTCAACCGCTGAGCCTTAAGTAGAAAATCAAGTTAAAACGCAGGTGACTGCAAATGGAAAGAAAACATAAGTACAGAACACTGTGTTTTCCCAACGTTCAGTTTCTGCTGCTCGATGTGTTAATCTACGTCGCTGATCAGTGTTGGTTCATTTGGTCAATACAGAAATAATTATCTTGAGTCTTCTCAGTTTTCAGGTAAACAACATCACGGTGTCCTCACAAACAGCAGTGTTCTCACAACTGTAAAGATCATCATACACAGCTGTCAGGACCTGCATCCCTCAGAGCACCTGGTCTGTGGGGGCGTGGCCTGTCGGAGCCGTCGTACATCAGGAAGGTCGAACCGAGATGAAACGGTCTGGTCCACGGAGGATTTACACTCCGTGTCACCAGATGTTCCCTCACAACCTCCTACACACACATCACATGTTTCATTAGTTTCTGTCTGGAAAATGCCGTCGTGAAATAACGATAAAACTGACGTTGCTGAAGTTGTGTCATGGCAACGCATGTAACTGCAGTTAGGATGAGAGGGAGAAAAATCTAAATATCTGTGAGAATGACTATTACTCTGTGTGTGTGTGTGTGTGTGTGTGTGTGTGTGTGTGTATGATGAAGTCAAAGGGAAGATGGATGCTGCTGGATGATGGATGACCAGAGCCTCTCAGCTGGATCTCTCCACAAGACTTAACACACCTGCTTCCACTGCATCTCTGTCTGACGTCCATCTGTCCGTCTGACACGATGTCAACGTCTCTCATTGGTCGAGGTGCATGAGTGCGTCGTGTGATTGGAGGCACTTCCAGACAGTTAGTTTAGGAGCTGAGCTGATGTGATGAACACTGAGATCAGAGAAGGCCTCAGTCTGCTGCAGACAAGTCACTGAGGGAATGAGCTCAGTCCCCCTGAGTGTCAGTGACGGGTGTTTTGTGTTTGTGTTTTGCCCGATGGAGGCTGTTTACCGTCCATCCAGAGGCGCGGCTGGTTCTGGATTCACGGCAGGAGCGAACGGTGAAGCTGCCTCGACGCCTCGACGCCTCGGCTCATGCTAATGGGCCCGAGCCTCAGGAGGTTGCAGGAAGCAGAGTTAATAAATGTGAGGCCAATTTATTGCCCGGCCTCCATCCAGAGAGGAGGGAGCTGTTTACGGCCGAGACACTGGAGAGACAGTGTGTTTTAACTTTGTCAGGCCTGAGAAGAATACTAAGTGTCTGTGAGGGCTGCAGCTGCTTGTGTGGGTGAGTCTCTCTCTCTTCCCTCTGGTTGGTTAGGTCTATGCTTTGATTGACAGGCAGGATTTCCAACCATGTGTGTCCCTAACCCAGACAGGGTAACCCACTTTTTGTCCACACCAGCAGTTTGTTTCTGTTCTCTGTCAGGGACTTTTTTATTGTATCTACTGAGGTCCTGCCGTCCTGTCAGGAGAACATCCTGGGCTTTCTCCTAATATCAAGGTGAAGGAGCACATGGACCTTTTATTAAAAACAGAGTCAGAGCTTCCTCTTTCTATAGCTGATGCATTTTACACGGGTATTATATTATATTACTGTACATGCCGAGTCATGAACACAAGATGTCACTGAGTCCTGCCCTTAACTCAACATGAATAAGCGGACAACGTCCACTACCGAAGAGGAGGACTGTTTTTAAATGCAGACTTATGTGAGGTTTATGGAAATTAAAATGTTGAGAAAAATACACTTACAGTGCTCCGCTTCAACTTTATTTGTAAGTTGTAACTTTATCACTCACTCCCTCACTCACAGAAATGTTTATTGTGCACAAATTCTTTCACACACCTGCCCACGAGCCAAAGGCAAGCACACACACACACACACACACACATAAAAGTGTGTTTGAGGATCAGGAGTGCATCTTGATTTACATCAACTGTCAGCTGCTAAAATCTTTGTGTCTCTCCAACCTGCTGAAGCTGCAGGCTGACGTTTGGTGTGTGTGCATGTGCAGTATGCGTGTGTGTGTGACGTTTAGGTTTTAAGGTAGAAATTGGTTTTAGTTCGAGGCTCACAACAATAGAGACCTTTGTGTGTGTGTGTGTTTGTGCGTGTGAGACTGACTGTCAGAGTTCCTTGCCTGACCCCTGAGGCTTTTTACTTGTCAAAAAATGTGTCTGGCAGCATCTCTCACACAGTGGGGGGTGGGTGGAGGTGTGTGTGTACGAGGGGTTACAGGGGCATGTTTCTCCATCTGTGTCGCTGCTTCCTTTTGTTTTGGGCCATTTCTCGCCCCATTTCTCCCTCTCCTCGTCTTTCTCCTACAACAACTCCACCTCTCCTCTCTACACACTCTCCTCCTCACTCCGTTGCTGCACCTTCATCTCTGTCCTCGTCTTCCTGGTTTCTCCACCCATGGGTTTTCTCCCAAGAGATTTCACATCCCGTATTTTTGGGATTTATTTTTTACGTCAACTCAGAGCTCAACACACAAAAATGCTGCACGTTCAGAACACGTCTTCATCAGTTTGACAACATTTGAATATGGACTATGACCCATGACCAGATTGTCCCATTTCGACAGCAGCTCCTTCTAGTGCAACACTTTTCCTGGACCTTTCTATACTCATCATTCACCTGACTCTTCGGTCCGTCACATGATGCTGCAGCACACAGGACGAGGGTAACCTGATGGAGGTACAGTATACGGCCAAAATATGAACCTCATTATTTGAGGAGTGAGGTGGTCAGTGTTCCTTCTCGTCTCAAACCTTCATGTTCAGCTGTTTGTCTTTGATGAAACAGAAAACTGTTGCCTCCCTGAGACACTGTGAGCTGCAGCCTTCATATTTCCTTTGGACTCAGGGCTCTTCCTAAATAACCTATTTAGTCTCTGAGTCAGAGATTGAGGGACTCGATGTAATAGAAGCTCATCAAAAATCTCCCTCGTCTCCTCACCCACTGCTGTTCTTCCCATCTCTGTCTGTCTCTCTCTTCCTCTCCAGTCTCCATCTCTGCCTCCAGTCTTATATCTTCTTTCTTTAATGTCTCCTTCACTGCTTTTAGACTTTCATTCCCCCTCCCTCCAAGTCCCTGATCACTATTGCACTTACTTCTCTTACTTATAGCCGCAGGCACTGTATTCTTGTCTGTGTGTGTTTAGCTTTAATGTGGGTGGTGTGTGTGTGTGTGTGTGTGTGTGTGTGTGAGAGTGTGTGTGACATCACATCACATCGAGGGAGACATACAGATCGCCGTCGGTGAGCAGCGTTGATGTGAAGAGGGTCGATTAATTGGCACAGTGATGGGGGAGGAGTGGGAGGGGCATCGAACTGATGTCACCTGGGATGGATAGATGGATAGATAGATAGATAGATAGATAGATAGATAGATAGATAGATAGATAGATAGATAGATAGATAGATAGATAGATAGATAGATAGATAGATAGATAGATTAAAAAAAAAGAATGATGGAATACAAAGAATGGTGATAAAGAAATGAGGTGTGGAATGAAGGTGACAGAAAAAAGACAAAAGGAAGAAGCACGGGATACCTGAATGAACAGGAGGGGAGAGAGAAAAGAGATAGAGGAAATGGAGTGGAGGGAAAGAGGAATGACAGAGAGATAGAGGGAGAAGAGGTGACAAAAAGAAGGATGTTGCAGCAACAGCAGTGAGTGGCAGAGAGATGGAGAGAGGAAGAGGTGGAGAGTGGGTGGGTTGAGAGAACAATTTCTTCTAAATGTTCTCAGGAGAGAAAGAGAAATGAAGTGACAGAAAATGAAAGAGAAAGGAGGGAGGAGAGACGGAGAGATGGAGAGACGGAGAGATGGACATGTGGAGGAGGAGGAATCTGAGAAACTGACTGATGCACAGGATCAAACCAAATGTCCTCCAGCAGGAGATGAGCAGCTACGTATACCCGCCAAAATAAAACACACACCACAACATCATCATCATCATCATCATCTCCTCACAGAATGAGCGATAGCAGAAACATTAAACACACTGATGAGGAACACACTGCAACAACCAATTAGCATAGACTGTCCCATTGATCCTCAGAGGAAAGTTAGGTTTAAAGGACAATTCCAGGCAAATTCAACTCGGGGGTGTATTTTCATTTCATTTTAGGTCTAACAGAAGGAATCTGAAGATTTTCAGTTTAATGTCTCCTGTTTTGTGGTAGTTGTGTCTGTCCCCGCATCGCCACGGCAGCAATGAATGGGAGTGGATGTAAGTTCTGCTGTTTAGGCTGTTTCCATCCCTCAAAGCCACAGACAGCGTCAGATGGAGACTCAAACATGCACCGAGAAGTTTATTTACTTCAACAAGCCGACATGTTTGTAAAACTAGATCTAATTCAAAGTCTCCCGGAGTCTCGCGCGAGCCCGACGTTGCAGTGCTGGGGCCTCATGTATCAATACTTGCGTGGATTTCATACTGAAACATGGCGTACGCCAAAATCCAGAAACTGTCGTACGCACAAAGAAAATCTGATGTATCAAAGTGTGCGTACACATGGATCCAAGCACTTTTCCTTTGTACATCCCAATCAACGTGGAATTGAGCGCACATGTAGAAGTGGTAATCTCCTCCCTGTCCACGCCCCCATTTAAATATGCAAATCAATGTAAATAAGGCCTGCACCAAAGATTCCCTTCTTTTTACGGTCAGAAAACACCATGAAAAACTGTGAGGAACAGCAATTTAACCAAATTTGAGTGGAAGGTGCTCCTCGATAAAGTTGAGCCGTGTAAACATCTTTTTTTTTTTTTTTTTTTTTGCCGTCCTCCGGCACCATTACAAAGGGGATGGGAGAGTGTGTGTGTTATATAAAGGTGGACGTGAGGCGGAGGACCGCTGTCATCCCAAATGAAAGCAGACAATGTACTCTAATTAAATTATGTGAAATGGATTTACAATTTTATTTGCCTTCTTTTATACACAGATCGCGTAGTAAATAAATGCAGAAGTGCGCCAGGGAGGCTGATAAAGACACATGTCCAACTTTACGCATGTGTTTATTGACATGAAGTACTTCACACAGTCTGTGTAGTTTAACCAGCAAAAAGAAAGTCACTGACAGCGTGATATTTCGGCAGACATGCTCAATGTGCATCGGGGCGGGGGGTTACATAGGACAATTAAACAAATACATTTACTTTGCGCGCATACAGTCCCAGCCTGTAATCTGTCCCCAACTATGCTGAATGAATGAATCGTGCGCTGAACCAGCCATCTCGCCACAATGTTTGTTAATATGTGATGCATTTACGCATCACATATGATCTGTACATTTATAGTATAAAAATGCTTCCTGTTCACAGTGTGGTCAGCACCTGAATGGAGGCGACCCATGGCTCCCCGCCGTGTCGCGCTCTCAGGCCGGTTGCAGCGCGCTGCGCTCAGTTCCAAGAGAATTGCCCTCGGAGTCATCATGTACAAAAAAAAAAAAAAACCTCCGGGACTCGTGTGCACTTCGCACTGCAGCATCTGCAATATCTTAAGACTAAAGCTGACATATTTCCTGCACCACTTTGCACATGCTTTTCTATCCACCTATCTAATTGCAACATGTGGATGGGTTGTTCATAAATGTGTCTCTGATGTGCACATTACTCTGAGGACTAATTGTTTTCACATTATTAACAGTTTCACAGCTTCACCTCTAAGTGTCGCCAAAGGAACAACAGCAGTAGAAACGTGCGTACGCCAGCTATGGAGTTGGCGTGGGCCACCGCACTTTTCCACGGTCATTTCACTTTTGATACATCTGAACGTTGGCGTGGAAAATGACGTACGCCACTTTTTTGTGCGTACGCAACATTGATACATGAGGCCCCTGGTGTGTTCACATGCAGTGGAAAAAGCTCCCGTTTGTGTCATAAACACAGGAATATCAACTCTTTACTTGCTTCAAGTAAAAAAAACTTCTGGGCGCATGTTTGAGTCGCCACCTGACGCTGTCTGTGGAAAAAAATGTACACTTGAAGCAAGTAAAGAGTTGATATTCCTGTGTTTATGACACAAGCGGTAGCTCCTACTGCACCTGAACACACCAGCACTGCAACTTCGGGCTCGCGCGAGACTCCGGGAGACTTTGAATTAGATCTAGTTTTACAAACATGTCGGCTTGTTGAAGTAAATAAACTTCTCGGTGCATGTTTGAGTGGCCATCTGACACTGTCTGTGGAAAAACATTGCAGCAGAACTTACATCCACTCCCATTCATTGCTGCCGTGGCGATGCGTAACTACTAACTACCGCAAAACAGGAGCAATTAAACTGAAAATCTTCAGATTCCTTCTTTTAGACCTAAAATGATAGGAAAATACACCCCCGATTTGAATTCGCCTGGAATTGTCCTTTAAGGCTTTATATACAGTCTATGGTTTTTTTCTGTGAGACTGACCTTTGACCTGGTCCACAGTGTGACTCAGTTGCCAGAAATGATTACAGTAAGTTGCAGTCATGAGCTAATTCATCTCTGGACACTAGGAGAGTGTCAAATACACACACACACAAACACCACATACATGTACTTAATCTATGTGTGTGTAGTTGCACAGCTAAAAACTGCACTTGTTCAGGATCATAGAAAGATGTTCTCACCTGAGACATGACAGCTTTTGTCTTTTTTGAGATATATCTTTGTTTTCCTGTCCTCTTGTCCATCTCATGGACACTTTCCTGGACACAGTCTTGACAGTTTGTATTCTCCTCATTCTTAAAAGTGTTCTTTCTTTCTCCCTTTCTGCAGGTATAAGAGTGTTTGAAAGTTCTTCACAGAAACTGTCGACCGAAAAGGACTCGTTGAGAGTCGAGTGAGAAAAGCAGGCGACATCCGAGGCAACTCCAGTCCACGGATCCACTTCTGTGTAAAACTGGCGACGGCACAGTGGCTGCGACTTTAAGCTCACATGTATTTATTCTTTATCATCAGTGTGACAGAATGAAAACACATCAGACACCAGGCCAATTCTCCAATGTCTCACAGAAGGACATAAAAGCAGCCAACCGTCAAGTTCGTCATGAATAAATATATTTCAGAACCTGAGCAGGAAAAAAAACATTCATAAGCTGAAATTCGATGGTTTCATGAGCATGTTTGTGCCCGACTTCCTTATCAAATCATCTGGGCTACAGTGCCACACTGGTCCCTAACCCCCCCCCCAGAACGCACACACACACACAGTTCCAATCCCTGACCCAGACAAACCACACACTGATTGGATTGACTTGGATCCAATCAAATAAGGAATTCTGATGTGACCGGATTTAAGGTCTACAGATACACAAAACACACACACTCACACACACACTTGTTCAATCAAGCAAGGTCCGCTCCACACTCACACTGACTCACAAACAGTCCACACACACTCTCTCTCTCTCTTTGTGCTTAGTGCATTGTGGGAAATCTGCTTTCTGGAGGAGGATATTACATCACGGCGTCAGCCAGCTCACCCGGCCTCCTTCGCCAAACTGAGTTACCGTGGTTACAGCAGTGGAAAATTAAAACAACCCTCGCAGGAATTCGGAGTATTACGGAAAAATTTAAAAATCATAACTGAAGTTGTGTATGAGTTGTGAGATGGAGGTGGTGGGGGGGTGGGGGGGGGTGGGGGGGGGGAAGTTGTTGTGTTTACAGACGGTATAATTGGCAGAGGAGAAGAGGGGAATGCAAACACACAGATGGATTCTGGGAGCGCAGACTCTCTCGGTCTTGGATCAAATTGTACATGTATGTGTCTCTTGCTCATGTCACTGAGCCCTGCTATGACGTCACTAATGGAGGCGTGGTCGGTGCTTTCTCATTCAACAGAACTGTTAATAAAGCTGTGAAAACACATCTGGAGCAGCGTTCACGCCATTTTGGGCCTGTGGGCTAAAACTGGTCCCCCAGGAGAAAAATGTGACCCATCAGAGAATCTATGAGATGTTTTTTTAATCTCTCTCTCTCTCTCTCTCTCTCTCTCTATATATATATATATATATATAGGCTATATATATATAATGACATATTACTAGGCAAAGACTGAAGATCACTTATCAAAAATAGATGAATCATGGCAGCAACAGTTTCCCACAGTCACTTCTTCTAAGCTACAAAATAAAAGCATGTGAACAACATGCTGGCTGAGTGGCATGATCTACAGATTTGCTCTTTCCCTTATTTTTCACATATAACCTGTCTCACAGCAGCAACATCTGTTACTGCCATAGTGACTAGGGATGTCACGATTATAAATTTTCTTGGTACGATTATTGTCAGAGAAATAATCACGGTAGTAGGATTACCACGATTATTATACATTATACAACAGTTAGTTCCGACCAGTCCAAACCGAGCAATTTGATTGGACAAGAGACGTTCCATAGTGCTGATATACACTATAACAGCACTGGGACTTTTTACAGACATAATCACTCCGCTGTTCAGCTGGACAGGAGCTAATGCTGCGTTCGATTGCACTCGGAACTCGGAAAGATCCCGGTCGGAAAGTCCGACTTCCGAGGTAAATGCGTTTCATTGCGCAACCTCGGAAAACATGGCCGGCCACAGTAAGCTCATATATCTTTCGAGCATCAAAAAGTACTGCTGGGGAAGAACATTAGCTGCTTGGGGGAGAGAGAAATAGAAATGCCACTTCTGCAACACACAGTCTTGAACGCACCAGAGAGGGGAATCCTGCATGTGTCACAGCGAGCTGTGCAGATTCAACTCTTGCTGCAGTACGCATGGAACTAGGCTATATCAAAGTCCTTCTAGGCAAGTCAGGCCACTCGGCGGCCATATTGGCGACGCTTCGAAAAGCCCAAGAAGACCAGACCCCTATCTAATTGAATGGAGGGGTGGTCAAATCCACCCTTTAACGTGATAGCAGGACGGAAAAAACATACAGACGTGCTAGCCAGTGAAATAAGATACAAATAAAAACCAAAAAAACATAGACTTTACCGCAGAATGACGTTTAAATCGCTATTTTTCCACAGGGAGTACTCAACTGCGCATGCGCGCGGATTTACGACACAGCCGTTACTGTACGGCTGTAACGGCTAAATCCGTGATCTAGCAGCAGCCCGAGCATACCTACACCGGTCTGCCCCTGGTCTGCCCTGCTCTACCTGGAGACATATCGGCTTGAGTCTGGAGATTTTTGCTAAAAAATAAACGCTAGACTTACATGAAATCCGTCTTAATAATCACCTATGGGCTCCTAGTTCTGTGTGTGGTGACTGTGTCTGCTCCCCCCTCCCACGATCCCCACAAACGTTAGCTGTCTCGGATGCTATCGAATGCTAGCATGGATGTATTAGTGCTAGCATGTCGTCTCAGCAGCAGCAGCAGTCAGTTAAAAATAAATAAATACAGTCCGAGTGAACCGCTGGAGCCACGGACTGATTACCGACCATCACTAACAACTAAAGCCTCGACCGGTAACAAGTATGAGGGGCGTTCGTTGTGCTGAGCTAGCTCGATGCTAACTTCGACTAGCGGTAGCGTTAGCATCCGCCGCTAGCTTCGGTTAGCATCCGCCGCTAACAGCAGCTTCTCAGCTCACAACAAGCCTCTCGTACTCGGTACAATAAAACGAGAGGCTCTCGTTAATGGTGACGGTGTCTATCGGTCCACGGCTCCAGTGCTTCACCCGGACTGTGTGTGTGTTGTTGTTTTTTTTTGGAGTGGACTGCTGCTGCTGCTGCTGCTGCTGCTGCTGCTATCATGGACAGGAGGCTAACGCCCCCAGGGGAAGGGGCCCAGTTTGAATGTTTAGGTTAAAAAATGAAACGAACAAAACTATACATTCAAAAGTTAAATGAAAGAAAAGGTGGACTGATCGGTTCATTGTAAAACACTTATTGATGTGAATGTGGTGAATTCTGTATACGTAGCGAGGTAGCTCTTTCGTTCAGCAGCACAGACCTGAAGCTTCACTTTTCATTAAGACCAACCAATGTGGCTGCCAAATTAACAAGCCGGCAGTAAACCTCTAAAACTCCGCGGGTAAATGTAACAGCTTTCCTCCAGGATGAGGAGCCGCTCCCGGTCGCCGGTGGCTTTTCCGAAAACCTTAGAGTAAATGTTCAACCTGACCAGTGACCACATACAGTACACACGGTGCTAAAGCCGTGTTGTTGTTGCCACCAGGTAGGTTTGTCTGTCGTAAATCTACTTGTGCGCATGCGCTGGTGCAACAACATGATTGGCCTAGTTCAGCTCTGGCAAAGCAGGTGATTGGCTGCTGGTGAAAAGGGGCGGGACATGCGCCATCTTTGGCGTCGCAGCTTTCCCCATTCAAAACGGGCAGAGTGGTCTGTCTCCTCATATTAGAACGTCTCTGGCTATATTCCCTTTTCCACAACTTCTCCCTTCTAGGTTGGAAAATAAATAGCCTAAATAAATAAATACCTCTCGCGGTGTGCGACGCCATATTGCTGTGACGTAATTCCGACCGACTCGGGCTGCTTGGATCCAACCCGAGTTCCCGAGTCGGAGTTCCGACTTCAAGGGCCGTTCTATTGCATTTTTCCGAGTTGGAGGTCGGATCTTTCCGAGTTCCGAGTGCAATCGAACAGAGCCAGGCTCCCCATACAGGAGCTGCTCCATCTCTCTGCTGCTACTACAGTTATAAACGGACCTGAACATTAAAACCTGGACCTGACCTGGTCCGTCTAATTGGAGATAAATCTCTACTAAACCCGGCTGGAAAAAAATCGCAGCGGGGGCAACTACGTTTTGACGGTGATGTGTTTTGATATTAGCGTTAGCTGTTGTTAGCCACGTAGCTCAGCTACTTAGCTTCAACTGTGTTTATATTGATTACATAGCAGATAAACAAATGTAATACGGTATCGATAACGTCTCTGTGTCTTCACGCTGGTCCTGTTGCTCCGGTGCTGATCAGACACGGGCTCAGAACCAGAACCAGCACTGGAAGCAGCTCGGTGGAAAAGCTTGTAGCTAGTAGCTAGCTAGTATGAAATGTTTATGTGTTGCCTGGCAACAGCCTTGTCTCCCTTCCAGTTGCGGAACTATTTCTGTTGGCGGAGCCAAATAAATGATTGAATAAACAAACAAATCATAATCTTTTGTAGTTTATTACTGTTCTAAAATGCGCTCGTAGCACTGTTGTATAAAAGCAAGATCACACTCGAGGTCGTGCTGTTGTACTGGATATCAGCACGGTGTGATTATCTAAGACCGAATCACAGCCGTGCTGATATACAGTACAACAGCACTCCCTCTCGTGTGATCTTGCTTAATTAATTAATGTGTGAAATCAAATTCAGTCAAAATATAATTACATTACTCATTGTTTACACAAAATATTTCAAGTATCTATTAATGTATGACCAATTCTTAATCCCCAGGGGAAGTGTTTGAAATACTCAGGTCATAAATTGTAATCTATACCAAATGTTTGTGTTTATTTTAATCGTTTTTTTGTTTTGTTTTGCTTTTTTTTCAATTAAAAATGACACACTAACATTTAATTTCCTACCAAATGTTACGTTAGTTAAATGGACCAGTATGAGCATTTACCTTTATTTTGGTGGACATCTGCCAATAAGGTTCCAACATCAAATTTTTTGTGAAAGTAACAGTATTTAGGAATCTTTACGATTAAATAATTGCGGCGTTTAATACCACGATTAATTGTGAAAACAAATAATCGTGACATCCCTAATAGTGACAAACCAAAACAGCAACAAGCACGTGTCTTCACAGCAGCTCAGTGACAGCTGCCATTATTGTGAGCTTTTACTCTGAAGGGTAATGACAGGAAGTTTCTGTTGCCTGTTTGACCGACCTCTGGAACAGCGTACATATGCATGATAAGAGAAATAATATCATCTCAGTAAATGCAGTCAGTCACACCATATGTGACTGTGGCCAAAGATTGACTGATGACAGTAAAACCCCTGACCTCCATGATCAACATTCGTGTGACTGTTGAATCTTTCTAATGAATCTTAAGATGTCATGTTTCCCATCAGGAGAAATGAAGTGGTTTTCTGTGACAGTTTTCACCCTGAGCAGCTACAGGACGTGTGTGGGACTCACCCCGTTGGCTCTGCTCATGGCCTGGTAGTAGATGCTGTAGCTCTTGGCTGGAGACAGAGGAGGGTTCCAGAAACCGCCGTAGCTCTTGTTGTCTCCGACGGTGAACGGCTGCACGACCGTGAGGCTGGACGGAGGCAAGTCTGCGGCGATGTAGTAGGACGAGTCCAAAACGGAGGCGTTGCGGAAGCTGACGGGAGCAGAGAAACACTCGGGGGCCTCGGAGGCGGCGCGGCGGGTCTTGGATTTGCGTTCCTCTTTCACCACGAGCTGGTAGGAGCTGCAGGTAGAAATAAAGTTATTCAAACACAATTTAAATATAGAGAGAGTTTGCTTCAGCTAAAAACATCGACATTTGCTTGATCTGACTGAATTACAGGCACTGTGTGTGAGAGAGCCACAAAGTGTCTGTGTTTAATCCACTTTGGCTGCAAGTGTGTGAAAAGACGACACCGAGGTCTGTGGAGATTCCTCAGGAAAGTGTCGACCATCCTCCTGGAAGCAGAGTCATGCAGACTCATCTGTTCCAGGGTCAGTTCTTATTTCCAAATGGAGGCAAACCTAGTACTTTCTCACACAGGAGCTGAGTCAGCAGCCGCATCTCGACTGAAACTAAGAAATATGTGTGTGTGTGCGTGTGTGCGTGTGTGTGTGTGTGTGTGTGTGTGTGTGTGTGTGTGTGTGTGTGTGTGTGTGTGTGCGCCTTATCTGCACATAGTCTAGCAGGTGATCATGTGCCTGTACAGTATGTGATCTAGCAGGTGTGCTTGCGTGTGTGTGTTTTCTAACAGGTGTGTAGAGATGTATTTATATACTTAAAAGGTCTGTCTTTGTGTGTGTGTGTGTGTGTGTGTGTGTGTGTGTGTGTGTGTGTGTGTGTGTGTGTGTTTCCATTCTGCTCTGAGAGGCTTCATGAATGGCTGAGGGCTCCTTTAGCGGTCAGGACAAACGCAGCGGCCCTCCGCAATTACCTCCGTCCTCCACGCCAAGAACTCACTTCACAATTATACGCAATTAGGGAAATGTATGTTTCTGTGAAGGGCTGCGGCCAATTATCCCCAGCTCCCGTTTGGCAGCTTTCATAAAAGATAATTGCTGATGACCAAAGATGAGTGTCTCTCTCTCTCTCTCTCTCTCTCTCTCTGGTTTCTGCCTTTCTGGTGAAATATCCATTTCAAACTAATGACTTTATGAGGCTGCACCAGGCATGAAGTAGAGGCCTCATACAAGGAGCAAATGGGGAATTGTGTGTGTCCATGTTCAGGTGCTCGTGCGTGTGTGTGTGTTTTAGTGTGTGTCCTTGTCAGTGTGGAAACATGTTGGAAACTGAGAACAATTTCTGAGATCAGGACGTTTATAGAAAGTGAGGTCATCGGAAGTCAGCCAGGACAGTTTACAGGAAGTGACATCATCTTGCGAAGCGAGGAACATTTTGAAAAATAAGAAACTTTTTGCCATTTCTCACATCTTCAGGGTGGTTAATGGTTCTCAGCAAGTGATCCCAAATCCACGTCTGCCAGTTGAACAGGAGCAGAAACGGCCAGTCAGGTAGCCGTGTGGTTTCAAAATGATGAATGAATGGGTATTGGTGTGGCAGGATTGCGGTTTTGTATAATGTTTGTTTATTTTTTCTAATGTTAAATGTCCACTTCTTTTGTGGAAGTTTGGCAGTGTGTGTGGGTTTGTGTTGTGATTGTGTGTGTACATGTACACATTCACTGTGAGAAAATGCACGTGTGTCGATATCAACACTTCAGATATACAGCTGCAAACACAGGCTTGTGTGTGTGTGTGTGTGTGTGTGTGTGTGTGTGTGTCTCCGCCACAGCAGCTGCTCCTCTTAGCAGAGCCATTTTGGTAAACACTCCTCATCTAAGCCCCTGAACTTGAAATGCCTCTGATCTCCTCAGACTAAATAAAACACACGCACACTCACACACATTAACCGACAGATGACTCTTCCCGCTTAACCACAAACATCTGCTAGCACCTAAAACGATGTAATACTCACACAAAACAGCCATAATATGCGTGCTATGTTACGCAGCTAATCTCAGGCTGATAAACACATCATATCAGTGATGTTGGTGGCTGGAGAGCAGCCTGATTCAACAGTGTATACATTCACCATTGTGGATGATCAATGGAAAAATATGATATGGGAATGTTCAGAAATGAACAAAAACTACGGTCCGAGGCTCACATTTCCCACAGTCCAGACGTATTATTTATATATATTCTCCACTCGCCCCTGTGGAAACTGTATTTCCCTGAGGGCAACATAGAATAATGGTCTGCCCTGCACCAATTAAATGGATGAGATCACATGTTCAAAGTGAACTTTTAATTTTTTTTAAATGTGCTGGCTGAGAAAATGAGAAGAGGAGAAAGTGACAAATTAGCTGTGCGTCCATTTTAAAACCAAACCTTGGTGGACGAGAAACTCAGTCGTTTTTCTGCTCTTTGTTTTCTGTTATTACTGAATGTGCAGAGAGAAACATGTTAAACCTGCGACATGATTGGCCGATAATCAATACTGAGTGATCTGAATATTTTCAGATTTGATTTAATATTAACAATGACATTCATAATAATACCAAACGTTATTTTTGTGGCACCATTCATACCTGAAACGAAGCTTCAAAGCTTCACATGAAAATACATAAATGACCATAATAACTTGTTCGGTAAAGCGCCAGCAGTGTGAGCAGTGTAGCTTTATGTCTCTAGTTCTAGATGTATAAGGAAGTAAAACTGGACTTCAGTCCAAACTTCAGTTGTCTGAGGTGAAAAATGATGTTTTCATCACCGTATGACCACAAGCTCAGATCTGGATTTAAAACCAGACCACGGCCATTTGACTTCAGATTTAATCCAGAGATTTGATTTCTCCAGGAGGATTTCAGTTTGCAGTTAATAGATTACTCTTCATTTACAGTAATCTATATTCTTCACTCTTCATCTATTTACTTACAAATATGTACTGTAAGTATGTGGGAAAGTAAAAGCTGTCTGTAACTATTTCATTTTGCTTGTTTCTGTTAGGGATGTCACGATTACTTGTTTTCACAATTAATTGTGGTATTAAACGCCACAATTAATTGATCGTAAAGATTCCTAAATACCGTTACTTTCACAAAACTTTGATGTTGGAACCTTATTGGCAGATGTGCGCAGAAATATGGGTAAATGCACAGATACTGGTCCATTTAACTAACGTAACATTGAATTGGTAGGAATTTAAATGTTAGCGTGTCATTTTAAATTAAAAAAACAAAACAAAAAACCATTAAAATAAATGCAAACATTTGGTATAGATAACAATTCATGACCTGAATATTTCAAACATTTCCCCTGGGGATTAAGAATTGGTCATATATTAAAGCTTCAGTTGGTAACAATTATTCAGTCATATTTGCTGGAATTGTCACTATATTCTGATGGTCAGACATTAAATGAGTAATTTAGGACAAAATCCAACTCCTCTGGCTCCACCTACAGCCTGTAATCGTATTTGCCAAAATCCACCGCGCCCGACGATTCTCCACCAGTCAGGTAGAGGGAGCAGGAGGAGCAGCCAATCGCCGCTCCTACACGTCGTGCTATGGATACGGTACATCTTTTTTTTTTTTTTTTTTTTCTCTGTGGGTGCGTTCATGGCTACTTTGTGTGTGTCTGTGTGTGTGTGGGGCGCTTGGCAGAGGTTCATAAAGGGACCTGACGGAGTATTGTCTTGAAATTTCCGACCAAGTCGCAGAGTTTACTTTCACTTTCGTCAACTTACCAACTGGAGCTTTAATAGATACTTGAAATATTTTGTGTAAACAATGAGTAATGTAGTTTATATTTTGACTATATTTGATTTTACACATTCATAGTGTTGTGAAATTAATTAGCCTAATGCATAATAATCGTGATAATCGTAACACCGTGATTATTTCTCTGACAATAATCGTACCAAGAAAATTTATAATCGTGACATCCCTAGTTTCTGTATTAGGTGAAATGTTTTTTTTAATCTCTCTGTCAGTCACCAGGAACTAGACAGTGATCATCATAAGTCCAACATCTCTACTTGAAGTCCACATCACACTGAGACTAAAAAGTGACAGAATTTCCTTTGGATGTGAGACAGGAGAGAGAGAGTGAGGATGAAGGGAGAGGAACAACAGGACAGGAAGTAGGGAGGCGGTTACCTGATTGGTGCTCCGCGGGACTTAGCGGGCTTCAGCAGGACAGTGATGGTGGTCTCGGTCTCGTTCAGTGGAGCCTCGGACTCGTATTCCGGCATCATGGGGGCTGATGGGAGGAAAACTGACATTTGAAACCAGGAAAGCCTTTACTGACAGGAAGTCACATCACCTCAACACAACACACATGATTGTGTTTTCTGCAGCTGTTGGCCACTGAACACACGTACGCTAGCCTCAGTGCTTCACAAAAATCCTAATTGTGCATCACAAAAAAACAACTTCATCAACCCAACGAGATCTTTATAAAAGAGTGTCTACCTGCACCCAGGGACACAAAAACAAACACAAAAATCCATACACTTACATACACATATACACACGCTGACAAAAATAAACAATGAAATATGCCTTATTAAAGAATAATTATTACATAATAACTACAGAGAGACTTTAGGTCCTTCCTAGAAAGGTTTCGAAGCAGCTAAATGTTATTTTCTCAAGGTCAAAATGATAAGATGAGAGTTTTCCAAAATATAAGCATGTATTTCTTGTAATTTTTAATCCTCTACATTTAACAAGATGAATAAACCAAAACAAGGATTTAATTCATATTTCTGTTTTAATACCTGATGAAATGGATGGACTGAATTTTAGAAACTTTTTAACAGAGAGAGAAGCAGCAACATTCCCTCCTCCGTCTCACACCTGTGATGGTTTAATGAATTATCTTTGGAAATATTATGCGTCTCTATAAGCATGAGGTTGAATTTATGAATACACTTTAAATGAGCTTTCTCTATTTAATCACTGGAAAATGGATGTTCAGATAAAACCAAGTTATTAATTTCACGTCTGTCGTATTTGATGAGCAGCATCAACCCCCCCCCCCCCCCCCCCCCGCCGCCCACCGCTCCCTATCTGTCTGCATCGTTTAATCAAATCTCGCTGTCCTCTGCTTCCTGGATGAGATAATGAAGATTGGTGATGGCGTGACATTTGGGTGGGAGACGTCTCTGTTGAAGTGTTGGTGTTTTATTTTCTCCTCTCAGCAACATGTTGTGAAGACGTGAAAGGAGGATGGAGGAAAGGTCACGCTAACATCACTGGAGGTGTTTTCACAGACAGGACGATGCTGCTGATGTGTTAGACTGAAGGTTTAATCAGCACTGTTAGCGTGTTGGACGGTCGACACAGCGAGAGAGTCAAAGCTGTTCATATTTGGGTGTTTGGAACTCAGGTAAAATAGCCTGCTGAAGGAAGCTCCACCCAGGGCCGGCCCCTGGCATAAACCCTCTATGTGGTTGTTCAGGGCCACAGCCGTTAGGTGGGGGGCCACATGATCAGAAAGGTACCGGGGTTCATCAAGTCATTTAAACATCCTGAGGTCTGCACGTGCAGCTATGAGCTTTATATGTAATGTGAAGTCAATATTCAGCTTCTTTTATCTCACATTTGAGACATTTGGTGAAAATAGAACGGCAGAATGACAACATTTGTGCTCAAAAAGCAATCTTACAAAATTTCATTTTAGACTTGTTTTCTACACTTATCTATTACTGTATTCATATCCTATTTCAAGAACCAAAACTGTTCATTCTCATGACTGAAGGAGTGTTTTCACAAGGGATTTTTCAAAAAGCAGACCTCAAATTTCCAGCATTTGGCCTAAATTATTTCTTTCTACAGTGTTCTAGGACAAACTGGCCTCAGTGTGCTTACAGCGGAGGTTCTAATATTTAGACATAAAACACTTGAGTATTGTTACATCTGCAAGTATCTTAAAAAGATACATTTAAGAAAATATGTAAAAGTTGAGAAAATGGCCTCAAACCTCAGAGGGATAAACACGTCTGTATTCAGTTTTAACCAGTGATTTGGTGTTTGCGCTTAGAGTGCAGGGCCACAAACAAAAATCTTGTTTACATGTAGGGGGCCACCAAAATCCTAGGGCCGGCCCCGGCTCCACCCCCATCCAGGTGCTGCGATTTACCAGTGTCCCTTGAATGCCTCACCTGCAGGCAATTTGGGGCGGTAGCAGTGACTGTGTTGTATCTTTATGGAAGATTTATGGTGGTTTAAAGTTGTCACTGCAAAATCAAAAACAGGAGGGGCTGTCAGGGATCACAGCACCTCATCTGACCAGGTTAGCCTCGCCTGATGAAGACAGGCTCCCTCAGGCGGGTCAACTTTCACACGTGTAGTATCCTCATCCAAAACACACTGAGGTGCAATTAAAAGGATTAAAGTGATCTACATGTATGTTTCCCACCCTGAGCTGATTGCAGCACAAGTAATGTGAAATGTGTAATGTGTGTAGACTTAAAAAAGAGGGTGGGAAGCATACAGTAAGATCACTTTAATCCTTTTAATTGCACCTCAGTGTGTTTTGGATGATGATATCTTTTTATTTCAAGTTTGCAAATGTATTTTTAAAAAATCAGGTTATACCTTTTTTTTATTTTATCTATTTTTTTTTTTTTTTTTTCCAATTTATGCCTTGTTAATTAAACTGGCAGGCTTTGGAATGGAAATATATGTATGTACCATATCGCTACAGTATAAATATACATACATCAACATTAATGTATGGGCTTATCATGGAATTAATTACAATTTCTAATTTATTTTGTTTACATTTTAACATTTACATAATATTTGTTCTAGTATTTAAATGAACATACTGGTGCAACATTAAAAAAAATGTGAAGACTGTGGAAAAGTTATTTTTACAGAATTCAAAAGGTGAAACTTTAATATTTTCTCGATTCACCACACAGTGAAATATTTCAAATGTTTTCATTTTAATTGGATTCATTATGTCTCAGAGCTCATGAAAATCAAAAAAATCCAGTATCTTAAAATATTCCAATATTCTCTAAAATGAAAAAGAAAACATTTTGTACAATGTAGAAAACATCAAGTCCTGCAAAGTGTGTTTATTTATTCACTCACGTTTCAGCTCCTTCAAAGAAAATTACTGCATCAAGGTTTGAACCTCAAATATATGAATGTTTCACTTTTTGAAGTAAACTATGAGTGTATTTTAGATGCACCTGTAAGTGTATGAAGATCAGAATATATTATTACTTTTGAGTTTGGGTCAATGTTTTGATTTCTTTTTGCATGGATACACAGATGTGTGGTAAAACTCTCCCACAGTGAAAGGAGCAGTTTAAGGTCAGAGCTGAGCAGACGAGTGTTGCTGTGAAGGTGCCACTTCTACAGAGAGGCTGACCTCAGCGACGTATGCTAAGCCTCACACATCACACACTCCGCTCCTGAAGCAGCTGCCGAAGAATATTCATGCTGAATTAACAGTTCTACAACAACAGCACACGCGGCTGCATATCTACTATTCATTCCGCTCACAATTAATGACACAGTGAGCAACCATCTGTGCATTTATTCTGCAAAAATGTTTGCAACATAATCAGACGTTAATCAATAGAGGCTGTAGTTTTCCCTTTAAACTGCTGCTGCAGCGACTAGGTCTGAAGTGGACAGTTGGACAGAGTCTCAGACAAACTGATAAATTCGCTCACAGCTAAAGGTCAGGAAACAGAAACAACAACATCCTGACAAAGAGAAAAGCAATCAAACGTGGAGGGGATTAGGTAAAAAAAAGTGTTTCTGAGGTCACCATGTCCTTCACTTCTGACCTTTAAAGGGATAGTTCACCCTAGAATGATATTTCGCTCATTATCTACTCACCCTCATGTGGACTAAGGGCTGGAAGAAGTTTCAGAGTCCACCGTCCCTTCTCTGAGTTACAGGGGGTCTTGGCGTAGCAGTGCATGTCCATATAACGGTTGCAAAGGGACACCAGAGCTCTTCGTAAAAAAACACACACAAAAAAACATCCAAATACCTCCATGATGCTCGTATGTAATGTCCGTCTTGTGCTGAAGCCCCAAATTGCGCAATTGTCCCGAAAAAAATTAAATAAGTCTATATTTTAAGCTTGTTTGTAGCGGAAGCTTCTCGAAGCTCCTCTTCCTGGTCCGTCCAAATCTCGCGTGATTTGCGCCGGCGTCAGTGCGGTTACTGCGAATCACGCGCTTCAGCACAAGACGGACATGACATACGAGCAGCATGGAGGTATTTGGATGTTTTTTTGTGTGTGTTTTTTTACGAAGAGCTCCGGTGTCCCTTTGCAACCGTTATATGGACATGCACTGCTATGCCGAGACCCCCTGTAACTCAGAGAAGGGACGGTGGACTCTGAAACTTCTTCCAGCCCTTAGTCAACATGAGGGTGAGTAGATAATGAGCGAAATATCATTCTAGGGTGAACTATCCCTTTAAGCCCCAAAATCTAATCAAGTCATTTTTGAGTCCAGGTGAATGTTTGTGTCAAATGTGAACAAGTGTCACTGAGACGTCAACCTGAAAACAACATGGTCGCTCTGACTGTCACCAGAGGGATTAAAAAAAAACAAAAAAAAAAAACAGAGAGGAAGGGATTGAGATTTTGAAAGAGAAGAGGGAGAGAGAGTGAGGGAAGCCAAAGATAGAGAGAGATGAAGGGCAGTAGGAGACATACAAAGAGAGACAAAAACAACAGTTTTATTTTGTATCTGTCATTTAACTAACAAAGACGAAGCTGTCACCAAACAGCAGCAGCAGAGAGAATAGAAGAAGTCCTCTTGTTGCAGAATAAAGGGAAACATTAACGTCTGAGGCCATGTCACACGATGTGCTTTTCTGCTTTTTCTTTTTTTTAAAAGAGACTGTTCTATTTTTTGAGCCTCTGACATTTTGAGCAGATGAAGGCTGGTGACATAGACTGAGAAAAGGCCAGAGAGATATGAAAACGGTCACATAAAGACACACAAAGACTGAGACACACAAACACAGGAGTGACGAGCCACACCAGGGGGGTCTTCCATCAAGCTCGCTTAGCTCAAAGTCTGGCTTAAATGGCAGAGTCGCACTTATTTTAGTGAGAGTTCGGTTCCATCAGTGTGGCTAAGATAACCATGGAAACATGGTTCTGGCTAAGCTCTGACTTTCCGGTCCATCAACCTGAGCCTCAACTCCGTTCCATCAAAGTGGTTCATTTTGATGGAAAACCCCCCGGTCTCACGGTGACGACACGACAAACCTCAAAAAAATGTCACAAAAATTAAAACATGTCAATATACAGAATATACAGGATCATTTTAAATGGTTTGTACCTGCTATTTTAGTGGTGATACGGGTGGTGACGGGGGGGCCGAAGCCCTTGTTGGTGGAGGCTTTGAGGGTGAAGAAGTAGGTGGTGCCTGGGTAAAGACCCACAAACACATGGTGAGTCTCATTCCTCAGCTTGAAGACCCGTCCCCTCTGGGTGGTCAGGTCGGCGGTGGGGTCCAGTGAGCTCAGCGCCTTGTAGGTGATCTGGAGTCAGGTAGGAAACAGGTTTAAACCGCAATGTATTTTAGTTTGTCTGACAATGTGAACATGAGTCAGCATCAGGCAGGGCAGCTAGCCTAACGCTGACCAACACTGACATAAGCTGCAATGAGCTGTTTTTGGGTTTCGTTGCTATCAATATTACAGTAATTGTCATACTGATTATGATAAGAGCAACGGTAAAAGTGTGGTGCATGTTAAGAGTGACAATCCAGTGTCCTTGTGACAACACTAATGTCAATACATTAGATAAGTTATGCTACGGTACATAGATACGTTATGCTACGGTTATATTTATATAGAGCAGCCTCCTCCATTTCTTTATTTAAAAAACAGCTAAAAACGCACCTGTTTACACTGGCGTTTTATTAACTGTATTTAATCTCTTGTAATTATAACTGTTTTTATTGCTTGTTGATTTGTGATTTGTGTCTGTCAATGTGTCACTGAAATTTGCCCAATGCACTCTGCTTTGTAAAGCACTTTGTGACTGTCGTCTGTGAAAGGTGCTATATAAATAAACTTCTATTCTATTCTATTCTATATTTTCATGCAAAATACCAGCTTTTACAAATCTTAACATCACAGTTTTTATAATAACCACAACCAAGGTTTGGCACGCTGCCTGTTGTCTGGCGAAGGAGTGAAGTTTGATGCTGAACTTGCGTTGCTGCTTCCTGACAGGTGAGTAAACAACTGTTAATGCTAATGCTAGACTGCTATAAATATAGAAATATATCATATAAAAGAGTACAGAAAAACCAGGTCTCTTTCTATCTCCCACCCTCTCTGTTTCTCACACTCGACCACGCACACATTCACACGTCAACGCTGCAGCCTGCAGGCCCAGTCGAAGTGAGGCGTCCAGCTGGCTGGGGCTTTCACATCTGAGTGTTAATGGAGCTACGAGGTCCGCCCGGCATCCATGGATGTAAAGAGCTGAGAATCTGCTGCACACACACACACACACACACACACACACCACTGCCGGCTACACATGATCCACAAACATCCCTTTGCATCACTGTTATCAGTTTGTGTGTTTCTCTCTTTTCTTCATTATTTTGCCGTCCTTATGTTTCTGAGAGTTCCTACATCACTGCTTCACTTTAGTCGGCCTGTTGTCACAACTCTGTTTTCCATTCAGTCTTATTTAACAGTCTGCACTGACAGCAGCACTGTCTAATAGTGAGGCATTCAAAGACTTCCTTTGGTTGACAGAATCTGTTTAACTTTCGGTGATCAACCTGAATTATTTTTTATCTTTGATTCAGTTTTATTTTTTGGAACCTGTATTCCTCCACACTGAAAGACACACACTGTCCTTTTGACTTCTCTACCTTTCTATTACGGATTCTTGCTTTGAATCTTTAAGTCTTTCAGCTTTAGAAACATTTTGTCATTTTGCTGTGATGTGCATTGTGTTTTTGCATCCACGCCAGGTTCTTCAGTCAGTCATTTCAGAGTCAAGCTTTTATGTCAACACTTTGTTGTTTTGGTCCACATTTACAGAACCAGTTAAGTTTTAATTTTTCAGTATTTTTTAAAATCAAGTTTGCAAAATTTGACTGAAAAACTGTCACAGAAACAACCACTATCATAGTCTCCTCTTCACTGCCTCTACACTTATATCATCCCCATGTTATGTCACTAACTTTGCATTGTTCTTTGGCATTTTGTCTGCTTGTCCTCTCTCTTCTCTCATTCCGCGGGTTGTGAGTTGTATCTGAGCAGAAGATCTGAACTATGACTCTGAGGTGGTGGAGCTGTGAACTTCTTTACCTCTGGTTGTTGTCATTTCACCCCTGTTTGGTGTATTTCTGATCTCTCTGAAGATAATCAGCTGGTCTGAGCAGGATGGGTCCAGCTTCTCTCCTCAGATCATTAGTGTGTGTGGTTAATCGCTGCCTGCAACGCTGCTCTCTCTGGGGAGTTCCCTGGTTGGCAGTGAAGTAAACAATGCTGCCCTCAAACACTGTTTAGTCAAGAAATCAAACTCATGAGCAGGTCTGTGTGTGTGTGTGTGTGTGTGTGTGTGTGTGTGTGTGTGTGTGTGTGTGTGTGTGTGTGTGTGTGTGTGTGTGTGTGTGTGTGTGTGTGTGTGTGTGTGTGTGTGTGTGTGTGTGTGCGTTGATGCGTTTATTTTCCCTGGTTCTCACCTTGTCTCCACACTTTCTATCTGTGTGTTTGTGTCTCTTATGAGGCTGAGATACACTCAGAGACACACAGACACACACAGACACACACACAGACACACACAGACACACACAGACACACACAGACACACTCATAGAGCTCAAATGTGTTTTTGGGGTTGAATTGCTGTTAATGTGTTTTTTCGTTGTTGTTTTTTCCCCACCAGTCAATACTCTTTTGTACTGACTGTCATTCACAATAACAGCTGTCCTCCAGTGCTCTGCTCTCTGTGTGTGTGTGTGTGTGTGTGTGTGTGTGTGTGTGTGTGTGTGTGTGTGTGTGTGTGTGTGTGTCTGTGGAAATTTGCCAGTGGCAACATAATGACAGACATTGACAGTTCTTTTAACAGAGAAGCTTTTGAAGTGGCTCCGGCTGGTTTAGTGTCCGCGGGTCAATGTGCTCAGTTTGTTCCCGTCCACAGTTCACATCAGACCCACGGCACAGACGCTGGTGCTGCTCCCTCCCTCCGACTCAACATTGATCTGTGTGACACTTAACAGACAATTTAATAACAGGCGCTCGATTTGCTGGAAGTGCTGAACTGGGTGGGGTGGGGGGATGGGGGGGGGTAAACTTGTTTGGTAGACCTTGAGTGAAACTAAAACATGAACCAGCGACAGTGAAAACATCACAGCTGAGTTTTGAGAATCTTGTCAGTCAGACAAGAACAAAAAAAAGAGCTAAAATATGAATGAAGAGGCCTACATGCTCATCTGTTCTGATCCTCTGATATAACCAATCGCAGCCTCTCCTGAAACAGGTGTATCAGACCTCTGGTGTCATGGAAAATGACTTGGTTGGATTTATGAAAAGATTTATAATGTTACTTTCATAACCACTACGGCCTGACATCAGCAAGCAACAAAAACTCAAAAATCTACAGCAATGACTTGTTTGACTATAGACCCCTTCGCGGCCTACATCAAAAACAAAACAACTGACCCAGCATCTGTTTAGACAGGCGTCTACTGTGTACAGGACAGGTTTGAAATAAATAAAGTGTTTTGAATAGAATTGAACTAAGCATCAATCTCTGAGGCTGAAACCTGAAGCTGCAGTTCTTCCACTGACAATTAGAGCGTCTCCGATAGTGAGCCAGTCCACAAAGACACTCACGTTAAAATGTCCAACTTTACAGCCTGAATGTTAGGATACAACCTTACATTTTATTAACTACTGTATTATAGGTATGGAGAACTGACAGGTGGGTGAGTGTATGCTATAGCCATTAAGCAGCATGAAATGAAACCTCAGCTCCATACAGGCTTCTGCGTCTGGTTGTGATTAGTATTAGAAGATATTAGTTTATATGTGACAGGGACATGTTTGTCTGAGCACAGTGAATCACACGTTGGAATTGTCACTGATTTAGATTAGGAAGGTTTAGGAACACATGGTCCTCGAAGGGTAAAATCCCCCCCACACACACACACACACACACACACACACACATACATACACACACCACTCCTCAGTCTGGAGGAACTTGGGACAAAACCTTCAGCCAATAGGAAAGCAGCAGCCTAAAGTGCAGCAGAGAGACCCAGAGAGTATAACAGAGTGACCCCCCGCCCTCGGCGAGCAGCTGACGTGTCCTCGGCCTCAGAGTCGGGCCGTCTGAATAAAACATGTTAAATCAATAGCTATTTATACGAACTGGGACTGAGGGGCTGGAACAATAAAACATCATCTCTTTCATCTGCGCTGCAGTTTTGGTCGACATATCGACGGCTGTTATTTTATAAGTCATGAATGGCTCTCTGCGTTTTTATGGGCTTTACTCTCCCTCTCTCTCTCTCTCTCTCCCTCAGCCTTTGCTCTTGTCTTATCCACAAACTCTCCCTCTCTCTCTGCTGAGTGGGACTCTCTCTCTCTCCTTTATCACCTTCCATTGTGCTCGGTATTTTCTTCTCTCTCTCTCTCTCCTCTAGTTCCTAAGTTTCCCTCCCTCTTTTTCTCTCTCTCCACGCTTGATCTACTCGCCCATTCCCTCGCTCAGTCTTTCAAAAGGAGGATTTTGGGTCATAAACCTCAGGCGTACTCTCTCTCTTTCCTACCTCCTCTACCTCCACCTCCCCCTCTCCTCCTCTCTCCCTCTATAGTTGATGTACTTGGAATCGGTAGAGCCATAAAGCTCAGGTTGTTTTATTGGCCAATGAAAAGGCAGGCGCGCAGCACGGCAGTGCATCTTGGGTAATAGAGTGTGGGTCTGTGGGGGATAACCCACAGGAGGGAAGATATGGGGGATTGAAAGTGATTGAATTAGCGAGTAGGACAGAGCAAGTGAGCAAGGTAAAAGGAGGGCAGAGAGAGAGAGGATGATAGATGTTCTCTCTGTCAAAGTTTATAAGTTTGAACTTTATCAAAGCTCCTTAATCTAGAACAAACACATGTGACTGTGTTTACTGTTGTTGTTATTGTCTCATGTAGCTACTGATACATTTCCCTTTGCTCTTTTCCAGGAGGTGAGTTACTCTGGTTCTTGATGTAACAGGTACAAAGACTTGTTAGACATTCGGCCTCATCTGGGAGGACATTTCTAAAATTCTGTGACTGACCATCCATCCGTTGTCGACACTGCTGCTTTTCTGTGTAGGCTACTGTAGGGTGGTGATGGTGGTGGTGGTGGGGCCAATCTCAAACCATATTGGGCGAGGACGGGGTACACCTGGACATCCACTAGTTTATGACAGGGCCAATATATATAGAGACAAACACACTCACAATCCCAGCCAGGGGCATTTTAGAGCTGCCTCGACCTACAGTATAATGTGCACAACAACATACAAACTCATGGATCAAAGACAGAACCTTCTTGCTGTGAGGCGGTGTTACTGTAACCACTGTACCACTGTGCAACTCACGGACTCACCAAATGAATCTAAAAAAAAAAACACCCCAAAAAACTGTTCAATTACCCCTTTTCATAATTGTATGTGATTAAGGAGGAAACGGGGCTCCATGTGAATTACAGTGTAGGCAGAGATGAAGCATTAGGTGAAGGAAAACAGTATTTTCCAGTGTGCTTCCTACCTCTCTCTTTCTTTCGCTCTCTCGAGACAAGATGAGACAAAAATCATGTGACTGGTTCATCACCTCCTAAGGCTAAACGTCAGTGGATAATCATTAATAAATATTAGTAATGCTAAAGCCATTATCAAAGCAGGACAAAGTAAGCTCTCACACCATCCCAACAAATAATAAGTTCACTGGACTTTGCTCTCTGTTGATTGGACCATTCTGTGACTTTGTGACATGTCAGGCTACAAGATGAGACTGTTGTTCACTTATGACGGACAAATATGGACACATGTGCAAACACACACGTAATCTGTATGTACTGTCTAGAGCTAAACTTCAGCTCTGTATACTACCTGCTGCTGTAACATGTTATGTCAAAATGTCATAAGTAAAATAATTTTATATCAAAATGTAAAAAAAGCAAAAAGAAAAGAAAAGATTATGATAAAGATTTTTATTCTGTGGGTAATGGGGGCGGGACTAGATCAGCTTTTGCTTCTCCCACTTTCCCTTTCGGCCATGTGTATTGTATTATTTGAACTAAGATGAAGTGTGATGATGATGATTTAAATTGACATGCCCGAAATAAACAAATTGATTGATTGATTGATGACTGCAGCAGCGTCACTAACAGGTGAGCTGAGGTGACGTCATATCAACACTGGTTGACTTGATGTCCCTCAGGTCACCATGGAAACATCCAGCTGCTCCTGATGGTCAGTTCACCACCCACACTGATACACAGTCAGTATGAAACACTGATCAATATGTCTCTCATAGTTGTGTTGTATCACTATGTGATACTATGTTATGAGTCTTTGGTTAAAGCAGAAGTAAGTGATATTTTTGTGTTAATCTAAGTCTTAAATAGTTGTATCTTCCGACAGCAATCACTTCTATAGAGTGTTTGGTCTGAAACACGGGTCTGTCAGTCCCTCTGCTCTGCTCTGAGCCCAGGAGAAAACTTTTCTCGTATCCTACAAGTTTTATCCAATGAGGAGAGAGAACGGCATAAAGGGGCAGTCCTCTCTGTGTGTGCAGCCAAGGGATGCGCCTGAATGTGGCAACGTAGGGACGAGGACCAATAGATCCATGACGAGGGCGGGGGCTGCTAACTCCATCGGCTGACAAGACGTTATGGTGCGTTCAAGGCAACTCGTAACTGGTGTTTTTCCGACCCGTGAAGTCGTACCAGTTCGATCTGGTACGAGTTCACGGGTCAGAAGTTACGAGTGGCCGTTATAGTGACTTTCACAGGAAAAACAGGTCGGAAAAACACGAGTGTGTTGCCTGGAACGCTACAAAGTCGTAAGTTGTGACTTGAAGCTGTAATTTACGGTTTCAAAAGCCTGCCTGGAACGCAGCATTAGCCAAAACCACCGGATCGCTTACTTCTGCTTTAAAATCCACTTCACTAACTTCTAACTGCCTCATTTGACAATTTGCTTGATCACCATGTTGATGGTTTATTGCTGCTGTGTGTGTGTCAGTGTGGAACCAGCTGTATGTGTGTGTGTCGTTGCTGGATCAGTGTCCCAACATTTTTTCTGCCTCCAGTTGTTTTGTTGCTGACTCTCTTTGTTGTTGTCGCTGAATGTCTGGATGTGTTGTTGGTTGTGGAAACATCTGGCCTCAGGTCTGCAGCTGGAGCTCAGCCAGCTGGCTAACACAGACACCTTTACACTGACGTTGATTCATCTGCACCGTCCCCGAGTAGTAATACATCAGATCAAATTAAACTAATGGTTATTAGTTCATATAAAGATGTTTTACTGTTGAGTTGGAGCCATTAATAACTTAGTTACTGCATCGGTATGAAAAATCTCTGTTTCTTTTTCTTCAGCTTGATGTTTAAATCAGAAAAGTTTTGCATCCGGAACATCTGGACCGAAATACATCGTGCAACTACTTTAATTATTAAATACTGTACAAGCACCTTCATCACAACATTTACTCTGTGTTTCTAATCTCCCTGTCAACTCCCACACTTCAGAACAATAAAAAAGTAAAAACACCTGTGCAAATGGTGAATGGCCTGTATTTCTATGGAAGGATTATCTAGTTTTAACAGTCAATCAAAGCGCTTTACACCACTACTCACAATCACCCATCACTCTGATTAGTGAACAACCTGCTGCACCTGCTGGGCCACTTTTCAGTCATGACTATATGTGTGTGTGTGTGTGTGTGTGTGTGTGTGTGTTTGTCCATGCAGGAGATTGATGCTGGTTCATATCAGAAGCCGTAACTTAAACCCAGCAGCCCTCTTCATCAAACACACCACGGCTGCAGTGTGTGTGTGTGTGTCTGTATCATTCCTGAGCTCCAGCCAAGTTTTATGGAAATAAACAGTGTTTATGAGGCGGCGGCGTCGTGGGACTGCTACTGCTGTAGAAATGCTATTTCAATTCAGTTTTGTCATTTTCCATTTTTTATTCTGGGAGCTGTTTGTTTTATTAGAGAATATGCACTGGCCTCATCGCTCTCTATCTCAGCGCTGCAGTTCTCTGTCATGTTGAATTAAGTGGGAACTGTGAGGTGTTTGTTCTCTTTTATTTCCCAACATTTACTTCAACCCATTTCAAATTGTTTACCACCTCACGACTTCTTTTTTAGCGGTTAGATTCTCTCATGTGGAGCAGATTACAGCCATGTAAAGGAACGAAGCAACTCCGAGTGTCGTCAGTAACTGTGCGGCTTAAGGTTATTGGTTTCCTGGTTTCCTCCTCTACAGTATATTACTATGTATTTATACAGGCCGATACTCCACGTGTGTATGTTGTGTATGCAATGGAAATGACATATACTAGTTAAATAAGCAAGTTTTGCTATAAATGCTGCTGTCATGAACGAATTTCGCCTCGGGGATGAAATAAAGTATAATCTAATCTAATCTAATGGAATCTCAAAATGAATAAATGCACATAGTTGGGTTCACAAATGTATTTTGCGATTTATATGTTAATGACTTATATTATGACAATATTTGCTGTCCTATATAAATCTAAAAATGATTAAATATTATATATTAATAAGGTCTGCAAATGTGTTTCCAATGCACACACACACACACACACACACACACACACATATTTATAGTTTTAAGCATGCATATAATGGATTGAAATGTATGGAAATCCACAAATAAATTTATCAGAAAGTATTCACAATTTTCA
Organism: Trachurus japonicus; assembly: GCF_045865225.1. Taxonomy (NCBI): domain Eukaryota; kingdom Metazoa; phylum Chordata; class Actinopteri; order Carangiformes; family Carangidae; genus Trachurus; species Trachurus japonicus. The sequence goes on from NC_140911.1 coordinate 20,071,334, forward strand.
TTAGTGATTTCTATATACAAAGTGTTGAATCTACATTGCTTCCCTGACATCTTCTTCTGTGACATTTACAGCAACAGATTCAGCTCTTCAGTCTTGCACAGACATTAAAGGGATAGTAGCATTTTTTTTAAAGTGGGGTTGTATGATCTAAAGAAACAGAAGAAAGGCCAGCAGCACTCGTGTCCTTCTCATTGTCCTTTATTACATACTGCGTCAGCGCTTAACATGCACAGACCGGTTTCGACAACGTCTTCCTCAGTGTGCACTTGGGTTGTATGATCTACAAATAGCCCCCAAGTACTTTAATTGCAGTAGAAGACTCTCTACACTCCTCCCGCTAGCAACGCCAGCCCATAATAGCCCTGCCCAGAGATTTACAACATACAGTGTTGTGAATGGACCCAAAGAAACGGCCTATTTTCGTGGCCTAAAAGAGGTTTTACCTGAAAAAAATACACAGTTCCAGTTAGGTCCAAATAAAAACTGTGTTTTTCCTGCACTTTGAAGGGCTGGAAAAAATTATATTATAGCGAACAATGGAACTGTGTATTTTTTTTCAGGTAAAACCTCTTTTAGGCCGTGAAAATAGGCCGTTTCTTTGGGTCCATTCACAACACTGTATGTTGTAAATCTCTGGGCAGGGCTATTATGGGCTGGCGTTGCTAACGGGAGGAGTGCAGAGAGTCTGCTACTGCAATTAAAGTACTTGGGGTCTATTTGTAGATCATACAACCCCACTTTAAAAAAATGCTACTATCCCTTTAAAAAAAACAGAACATGTGTTTTAAGGTTCATTGAGGTTAAGCTGTCATGTAAATTGAGAGCATCTGATGGACTGAGCAGGAATTTGGCAGGTTCAAACTGGAGCAGGTCTGGTCAACCACATGTTGTCTGTTTGGGCAGCAAATGTGCGAAACACCACCACCTCTCTCTCTCTCTCTATCAAACTTTTTCGACATATCCTGTCCTGCTCATTAGAAACTTTAAACCACCTCTACAGTAATGCCTAAAATCCTAGATAGAGTAAATCATTTTCCTGACACCTTCCGTCCCGCCCCTTAACTCTCTCTCTCCGAACTGTGTCAAGGCCTAAAATACACAACACATAATCCCTCCTATCTCTCTGCACCCTGACACCTGCAGCCCTGCAGCCCTGGCTTCTGCCTCGGAGCTTCCCACAGAGAATAGCAGCAAAACTTCTCTCTCTTTCTCTCTCTTTCTCTCTCTCTCTCCTTCTTTCTCTCCGTCTGCAGCCCGGAAACAGCGCACCTATTGTCTCAGGTCTCGACAACACTGTTTTTAGAAGTCTCCATGTGGGACGGACTGTTCTCCTCAGCGCCTCGGCTTTAAAATGTCAACACATTCTGGGTCACTACTATACAAGAACACACACACACACACAAAGGCGAGACAATCCCAATATGCATGTGCACATGTGACACATATGAGTGAATGTTATGTATGCATAAAAACACCAATGTGAATGCAAATCTTTGGTTTTCCTCGTCCTGTTTTCCCATTGTTCCTAACCAGATAAGCTAACTGGAGAAAAATACACAAACAGACAATAATCCCATAATATCTGCTCCACCACCATTGTCACCAACTCTCCATAAGCAAACACAAGTGAGCGGGAGGACAAAGCTCGATGGCGCCTACATTTATCCTGATAAAGAATATCCTGGCTGTTCTCACTGAGATAAACATACACAAGAGAGAGGGAGGGGGGAAAGATAGAAATATTCAACGTTCACAAACAGCCGAGTTGTTCATCTCAAATTCTGAGACCTCAGTTGCTTAATCAGCTGCTCGATCAACAGTGGAGCGGCGAGGTATGAGAATAAAAGAACTGGGAACAAGGGAAGAGGAAAATCACTTGTTCCCTGTCATTTGTCTGCTACGGTAGCTCGCTGTGGCCAAAAGTTCCCATCAAAATCTTTACAATCACCAAACCACAGAAAAAAGGCGTCGCAGCGTAGAACCTGATTCACCCCGGAGGAGGTGATCAGAGATGGAGGGAAACATCAGCCGGCGGCGACAGGTTGACGGGGAACGGCCTGAATGTGACAGCCACGCTGCAACTTCCTGCCAGCCGAGTTAAAACCGAGCGACAGGAAGTGCGCTTCTCCCTGCGGATGCCGATGTAGGCCACGCACACGCCAGACCCACATGACTCACACAAGATGTCAGACGTGTAAGTGTGGTTTTGTGATTTCTCCTCATGTCAGCAACAGACAGACAGTTCTGTTTCACTGAGTCTCTTTTTTGTTACTTCAGATGTCAATTATTCATTTTTTTTTCACTAATTTATTCATATGTTGTGTATAAAAATTAAAAACAGCAAAACACCTGATGGAAGACAGTGACAACATACTGCAAAGAGGATGCAAAAATAAAAACAAAAAAATAAAAAGATTGATATTATTTGATCTGAGATCCTTTCACATATGCAAAGTCAAAAGTGTGCACCTTCTACATGCACTGATGAAGTTTGGTCATATTAAACACAGTAAACATTTTGAAATTAAATGAATCATTATCTAATTAAAAGAAATGAATTTAACCATTAATTCCTCCGACCAAAATATGCTTCAAAGTGACCGTGCTTGATAGAAATGTAGTGGAGACAATATTTGTCTTTCAGTTTAGAGCAGTAAAATTGACAGAGCTCTGGTCATTACAGAGTAATAAGTCATATGAAAAGAAATAAATGTGCTTCAAATTCAGAAAACAACTTCATTCATTTCATCAACACATGTGCTACTAAAATTTGGAAACACCCTGGAAACACAATGGATGTGTATCCATGGGTATAAAAAGTGATAGATGGACTAAGCGAAGAGCACATTTGCAATGATATCTGAATCATGTGATAGTGACGTTAAAATAAACCAAACAATCTCACCTTAATGTGCATGGGGCGTTCATTGCATTGCAAATGTGAAACTCTGTGTAAGTGTTATCTTAGCATTCCCCAGCCAAGTCTGTCACTTTTTTGTGTCTGGGACCGTTGTGTTGTGAGTTTTTGCAGCAATTTGTTGACAAATTATTGAAGCTGTTTTTGTGTATTTGAAGCATGATTGTGGATGTGGTTTCTTACACCGTGTCCTAACTGAATGCGACACTGCAGTGCACTGAGATCTCAGAGCCACCGTACACAAGTTCCCAAAAAATGTAGCTGAAGTTAAAAAACAAATACTGTACAAATATATTTTTAGTAGAGTGTATGTGTATGAGTGAATGTAATTAGTTACTGTCCCACAGTCAGTTACGGTGAAAGACTGAGGTCCGGTTCCAAAGGGACGCTGATTGTTGTGTTTAGAAATCACAGCTTGGATGAAGTTCTGAGGAAAAAACAAACAAAGCAGCGTCTGACAGGCACACCGCTCCGCTCCCACCTGGCTGGGGTCAGAATCGCTATGAGCTCGGTGCCATGAACATTTAAAGAGGCTGTTTTCATCACTTGGTGTCGTGTTGTTAGCTCATTTCCTGTAGCAGCTCTGCTCTGACACAATGATAAAATCAATACCAGCTCAACAGCCTCTTGTATTTGTATTTATTTATTTATTTTGTTAAAATTGTTTGTGATCAAACACTTGAGACTAAATACATTTTCGTTGCTGTTTCGGTCGGTTGCTTAAATATCAGACTGTTGGTGCAGCGTTAAAAGACCCAGCTGATTACAGAGGAACAGCCAGGTAAATCAGCTCCGGTACAATGTCTGCTATTGTGTTGCTGCTCACACATGCACACGCACGCACACGCACACACACACACACACACACACACAGGTGTAATGATAGCAGGCCGTTCCCCTGCAGACCACAGCGGCAGGGTGACAGAGTAAATGGGGTCGGCAGCTCAAGGACCTGAGAGCTCCACTAAATATAGAGCATTATCGACAGAAATGAAAAACAATACTGAGAAAGAGAGGGAAGAGGGGGAAGAGAGGGAAGAGAGGGAAGAGGGGGTCGAAGATGAAGGAAGACAAACATTATGGACGAGGCTGCTCGGTGTCAGTGACTGTTTCTGTCTGTGTGTTTTATTCTCAAACACAAACTTTTTTTTTTAATTATATCACACTCGGTTTCTTCCTTTTCTTTCTTTTAGATCTTGTAGAAACAGGGGAATGCAAGGCCATGTCTGTGAACAAGTGTGTGTGCTTGTGTGTGCTTGTGTGTGCATGTGTGTGTGTGTGTGTGTGTGTGTGTGTGTGTGTGTACGTGCACTGTTATGTGCTCCTCTCTTTTCATCTGTTGAAACAATACAGTGGTAAACACAGACATTACTGCAGGGCAGAGCTCTGCAGAGATCTTCTCTTGCTGATCTTAATCAGCAGTCTGGGTGTGTGTGTGTGTGTGTGTGTGTGTGTGTGTGTGTGTGTGTGTGTGTGTGTGTGTGTGTGTGTGTGTGTGTGTGTGTGTGTGTGTGGTTAAGCTCTGAATCCAGCATTAGGAGCCAACTAAGGTCAAATCGACAAACAAGCTCCTCGTCAGTAAAAGTAAAGCAGCGTAGTGGCCACATGTTAACAAGAGAGTTCAGTGATCCTTCAACACTGAGGCAATGTTCACTCATACACTTTATTTTTGAGACACAGACCCCTAAAAACACTTTTGGTTTTATCTTTCAACATTTGTGATTGAGTTTTATTATGGAAAATCATGGGTTTCTTTTTATTATAAAAACTCTGGGATTGTGTTTTATTATAATATTATAATATTATAATATATGCTCACAGGCAGGTTCAACACTTCTCTCACTGTCCAACTTCCTGTGAATTCATTTGTTGGAAAAAATAAAGTTGAACATCCATGGAGCGAATGCTGAGTCTGTTTTTAGAAATGGCCGACTTGGGGCGGTGCGTGGCACAGTGGTTAAGGCGGCCGCCCCATGTAGAGGCTACAGTCCTCAACGCAGGCTTCCCGGTTCGAATCCCGCGTCGGGCAGACCTTTCCTGAATGTCATTCCCCCTCTCTCTGCCTCCCCCTTTCCTGTCTATCTCACTATGTATATATCATATATGTGCTGTCAAACAAAGGCAAAAAATGCCAAAAAATATACTAAGAAAAAAAAAAGAAAAGAAATGGCCGACTTCCTGTTGGGCTCGCAGCGAGCTGAGCCGCTGCTGTCGCTCAGTGAACGACGCCGAGAATCGATGGCAGGTTGCGCTCGGAGGGTGGCCACTGCTCTTCTAATGAGAATCAATCATCCCAGTGTTGAGGAAGCCGGGGGTTCGGTAGGAGAGCCAACAAGTATACGTCTGCTTCTTCCTACAGAAATCAACTGAGCGGCATAAAGGCCGCCGTGGCCGCCGCCATCGATTCCTGTGATTGATTACAGGGTTGGACTGAGCAGGGAGGAATTGAACAGTAAAGTTATTCAGACCAGAATAACTAGCAGCAGCCTATAGCTCGCTGAGCCCGATTAAATAGCTCACAGCTCTGTCAGCAAAACTTCCTCATATGTGTGTACAGATATATAGTTTTATATATTTGCATCTTTTTTTTTATTTCATTGTGTTTTCCAGTGTTTTAGCAGCTGGAAAGTCGGAGTGCCTTTAAACACACCAGACAAATTCAACATTCAACATTATTAAGTTGTTTTCCAGCAAATAGCTCACTCAACCTATGTTATTGTTTTTAACATCCAAACTGCATAATATGGTTAAATATTATTTCAGCCAACCTCTGCAACGCTGCTGCTTCTCCTTATTCTAGATTTTTATTAATGGTACTTATTAAGTTTGTTTTCAGTAATTGGCCCCTAGTCATGTTTTTATTTGTCTCTGTTCTCTGAAGATTTATATTCATCAGATAATAAGCTCTGAGATATTTGCATATATACAGTACATAACCAGATCACCTCTGAGTTGTTGAGAAACCTCTACCTTTGAAAAGTGTTTGAATAAAGTTTATTGTTATTTCTTATATTTGTAGGTTAACCTGTTTTAATGTAGAGGAGCCTTTTGGCCTCTGCAGGACGACTCTCTCAGCTCCAGTCTCTTATATTAAATCAATTCACTATTTTGCTTGCTTTTGTTTAAGAAATGAATGAAAAGCAACGGTCTAACCCTTTAATCGATGTTCACAGCAGAGTCTGTGGAGCTCAAAGTGGGGGGTGACGGTGGGGGTTTGGGGGTTAACAGAGACAACCCACAATGCCACTGTGGTTTGATGAGGCAATCAAAGAAGGGATTGGCAAGGTCATGGTCTGGATCTGTGTGTGTGTGTGTGTGTGTGTGTGTTCAGTAACCTCTATATGCTGAGGGTCAGAGGATGGGGGGTCATGGGGTCTTATATAGGAGATGATTAAAACCAATTAGAGTGGAAACCTTCCGTTACACAGGTGGAGCAGCTTCTCTCTCTGCTCTGTCAACACTTGAAAATGACTTAAGGCCACTTCTCGTAAATAAATAAGACTAATCTTGATTTATTATGGGAAATTGTTTGATTTCACAAATTAAAATCCTTAAACTGGAGAAACGTTCTTCAGCAAATATATGATACTCCTCATCTTAAACCACCCTCTTCACAAATCTACCAGTTTTAACCCCAATTTGGTGAATTACAGTCAAGTGGCCGCTAACCGCTGCTGACCGCGCCCAGAGCCAATTAAACTGCAGCAAGACGCTCAGACTGGATCAGAGTCAAAATCCTGCATCACTTTTAGTCTGATCTTATCTGAGAAGGAGAAAGCAACGAGCACAATGTCCAGCTGCCCCTGAACTCACCACTCACTCACATCTATTAACTTGGATCAACACTTTACAAAATAAAACCTTTCCTCACACCCGGAGTAAAGTGAAGGGCTCATTTAGCAGCGACTGGAGACTTCCGCTGAGGGCGACAAACTGATCCCATCACACAACTGTTAAAGGCCAATTTAAGAAGCTTGTGTTAAAACTTTGCATTAAATTGGTCTAATCTACTTGAAGAGTGAGGGCAGCCGCACTCTTTACACTTCATTCCTTCATTAAATTTTGAATTTTCGAGAAAATTTCAGGATTATTTACATTTGACAGAAACTAAAAGACACACTATTGCCTACGCCTTGTTTATTCACCTGTAAACTGTGATAGTTAATGATTCTGTGATGTAAAGTTTGACAAGCAACAAATAAAATACCATACTATTATTAATTTGACAGATTTGAACCTGGATTTGTTTTGTTTATGTTGGGTTGGCTCTTAATTTTTGCGATTAACATTCCTCTTATCAAATCTTTTATATCAGAAATATAGTTTTCTTTATTTTCTTTTAGTAGGCCTGCCACTAAAGATTCACACAACTTACAGGGTTTCAGTAAACTGGCTACATTTTGACTCAAAAATGAGGAATGTTTTAATGTAAATTAAGGGAAAGGTGTAGTAAAAGGAAGGAAAAATGGGTGATAATTTTTACTTAATGTTTTATGATAGTCAAATAGATCAGGTCAAGACAAACTAATTCAATTTTCAGATGTGAAAAAAACCTAAACTGACTTTTGTTATTTCTTGTACCAAACGAACCAGTTTCCTTCACACCTGGAGAAGGTGATTTATGATTTATGGTGACTTTTCCTTTATCAAAAACAGCTGCAGCTTCTGTGATCTGAATATTGTGCATGGCCGTATCCTGATAATATTTCTATGAATTGTTCATCCCCAATGGGCAGCAGTTACAACAGAACAACCTTCACTCCTCTTCCTCACCAGTACAAAGAGAGAGAGAGAGAGATAGTTTTGTTCCTCAAATCATTGCCTACATCTCCCTCCGTCCTTAAACATCCTCCTCCCTCCATCACACTTTCCCTCGACATCATTTATCCTTTCTCAGATGAATAAAGGACAAGAGGGAGCGAGAGGCGACTGTGAGGGAGGGGGGGTGGGGGGCTGTCGGTCCCTTTAGATCTCACCCAGATGTTTCCCTTTAATCCCGTAATTAGCTGCAATTACAGTAATAGATACGAGAGATGAAGTGATCATATTTGCACACTGAATTAATTTGTGTAATCGAATGCCGTTGCCCCCCCGCAACAAGTCTCCAACTGTGTTTTATCTCCCCGCACAGTTCTTCTTCGTTCCTCTCTCTTTCCTTATCTCTCCTCACAATTCTCCACCTCCAGCCCCCCCCCCCCTCCCGTTCTCCCTTTCGCTCCCTCTCTCCCTCTCATTGTCCAAGGTTCATCTGGTTCCTATCCTGAAAAGCGAGGGACACAGGGAGGGGAGGGGGAAAAAAGGAGAAAAAAAAGAAAACACAAGAGACAACAGAGCAGGATGGGACACGACAGGAGCCCTTTAGATGTTGCAGATGATGCCTTTAATCCTGTCAATAGCTGCAATTATAGTAATTATCTCTAATAGCAGCGCATTGTGCTCAGGCTCTGATATGTTTAACAGATGATGCCGAGTCGTGCCGCCTCCACCGGGCAGCGAGGGCAGAGAGCTTAGATTCATATTAATGAAACCCACACACACACACACACACACACACACAAATAAAATACAGCGAAACTGATGACGGTCCCATGAGGTTCATAGACTGCAGAGTGTTTTTTAAGCTGCGGGTCGAGGTCTAATGGAGGTCTCAGAGATGGTACTGAGTGGTCTTTGTACTGTGCGGAGAGGAGGAGAGAGACTGGAGATTGATGTTAGGAGGTAGAAAGGGCTCCAAAGAAAATAGAGGCAATTATATGGGAAGAAGATGCTGCCAAAATAAGATGTGCTTGTGTTACGAGATGTGCGAGGTTGTGTGAGATGAGTCGAAAATAGCAGATAAAGCTCAACACACACCTACAGCCGTGAGTCGAGCCCCAAAACCGCTGTTTTAAAGTTATAAAACACATCTGCAGCAAGTATTTGGGGCTAATAATAAACTGTAAACAATAGCAAAAGGCTTCTCATATTTTAACCTGTTTTACTTCATCTTATATAAATGTTGCATTCATGTTAAATCATCATGACCAGGAGTAGAGGTGCTTATATGCCATTGTGCTTCTCTGATATGCAGACACAGAAGGATGTTACAGCCTTCAAATGGAGAGGTTGAAAATCCATAAAGTTATTCATGAGTTTAACAATCCAAAACATGTTCTAATTCCAAATTCTCAAAGGTTAGATTTAGCAGCTTTTCTCAGTTTTATGTGCTTTTAATTGAAATCTCTAGGTGCTGAACAACAACCAGAAACATTTTATGGACATTGGCTTGGATGTAATTTGATATTTTTGAAATACTAATTTAAAAAAATCCACTAACCAACAATCAAAAGTATGATTAACTACAGTCCAAGTACATCTCATTTCATAGTTTAGCAGTTCCTCTTTTCATCAGAGTCATTAAAACTGCATGAAAGTGTGAACTTTGGCTTTTACTAGAGCTCCATACAATATACAGTAAAGGTACATGTCCATGTGCAGTGTAATTACAAAGCAGGTCTAGGTTCTATATTAATACTGTGAAAGTATCAAAGCCTAAGTCCAAAGAGAAAATTGCTCTTAATGCACAGAGCCTGTTTTCAGGAACTGAGCCTTCAAGCCAGCTGTCAGGACTTCTGTTTATAAATATTATTATATAAAGCAGTCACCACCCACCTTGACCCACCATCCAACTGCTGCAGGATTGAGAGTGTTGGACTGAAACCTGCTCTATTTCTATTGGATCATTCATAAACAGTCAATCAAATCAAATCAATCAAATAAACTTTATTTGTCCCGGAAGGGAAATTTGTCTTGGGCAGGTGGCGTCGTAACGTACAGTAGGCAATCAGAAGAGATGCTCAGAGCCTCCTCTCTTCTGATTGGCTGACACTGACATGTTGTTATACAGTAGCGCTTCAGAGAGAAGCTGAGAGAGGAGAAGTAAAACTACACACACTTCAGATAAAACACAGGAGAAGAGACACACTTATACACAAACACACACTTGCATCACACAGTCCCATTCATACATTCACAAAGTGAAGAACTCACTGACGACTTCACTAACTCTTCACACACACATTACTTCTCATACACTCAACAACTTACTCAGGAACACACACACACACACACACACACACACTAGCCCTGACAGGCCTGGGTGTGAGGTATCTCCTTGATGCAGTGATATACGAGTCAGACAGGAGACAGAGAACAGGTCAATAATTCATTAGATAGAGGCTCAACTCAACTTCAACCCAAATAAACCGTCTATAACTACACACACACACACACACACACACACACACACACACACACAAACCTCAGTGTGTATCTCACTAACTTCCAAACGTTGTATCAAGCGGTGCCAGGGGAGCAGTCATACAGTCATATCTGCTCATTTCCTGCTCATTTCTTATTTCATATCTTCCTGTCTGTTCTTGGATACAGCAACAATTTGACAACAACACAACCCGTCAGCGGAGCTTTGTTAAACATGATGAACACTGATGTTCCTCTTCTACCTGAGCTCCTGCCTCTGAGCTGTGGTTGAACTGATACAGTCGACTGGCCAGTTGGCTTTCTGCTATGTAGGACTTTTGCTATCGCTACATAGCTAATGTTTGCATTGACAGCTGGTTACTATGTGGTTCAGTCACTGTTGTTGCTAGTGAGGTTAGCTTTTCTTCTGAGAATCATGCCACTATAATAACAGGGAGCTAGCCAGGGTTAGCTGACTGGCATGCTAACTCCCAGAGACATCTCCACCTCAGAGGTGACTCTGAAATAAATGTGTACCGTGTGGCTAATTTGAGTTAATTTATGAATTCATTTTTTTGAACTACAATAATCGTATATGGCTCCTTTAAATTTCTGTATTTTGTTGCTCCGTAACTGGGATCAGTTGAACCATAACAAGATATACCACCTGACCTTTTTTCATGGCAATGCAAAAAAAATTGTGATTCATGCCATGAAATTCACATTCCTGGCCAAAAGAATGTGGATCGAGTCCTCGTCTGGAGCTCAGTGCCATTGAGGAGAACCTCAGTGTTTTCTCAGACCTATTTACTGTAACATTACAATACTAGGAGATTTTCTTTCATAGTGTGGAGTCGTTTCACCTTCCTGCACAGAGATTCTGTCATCAACCTGATCCTGCACCTCTGGAGTGAACTGAAACCAGACTGAGGGCCAAATGAATGCAGAGTGTGAGGTAACCACGCCCCCCTTCATTTGAATATAATATTTGGAAATAAAAGTTTCCAGAAATGAAGAAAAATGAAGAAAGTCTATGCATTCATTGATTGACTCACTTATATATTTATCTGTTTATCAGTTGCATTAATTTCATGATTTATCATATCTGCATTTGTTTGTTTGTATCATTCATCTAACTAATACAGATTAAAATGGCATCTCTTCCCTCCGACTATTATTTTCATGTCTCCATTTCTTTTTTCTTCTCTGATTATCTGCGTCACATCTTGTTTTAAAATTGCATTTGAGTCAAAAGAGTTGGAGAGATAGTGAGAAGTTGGTGTATCTGCTGCAGTTGTAATAAAGTAAAAAATAAAAAAAATAAAAAAAACCTGTTGATTGGTCAGTGGAGGTTAAGTGTGGAATCTGAGCTGAGCATTAAACCTGGGATCAAACCTGAGATTTTCAGCTTCACTCTGTAGCACGATGATTTCAACCCAAAACCTAATCTCTGAGTTTTCCTGAACGCAGTAAACACTGATGTGCAACTTGCAGATTGTGGATTTCAACCTGTAACCTGAATCAGATGTGGGCGAGGTTGGAGTGAGGAGCCTCTGACTGACCTCGTACAGCGTGATGACCCCGTTGGTCTCGTTGGGAGCTTTCCACTGCATGTAGATCTTCTCCTCATACGGCGTGTTCTGCAGAGACTCCATCGGCACCGCGCCCGGCACTGCAGAGACAGACGACATCACAGGGTGTCAGGACTCAGATTCATTGACTTCAATGAACGCATCACACAACAAACACATTTTATCTAATTATGTGCAATTCAACTGAAGCAAAACTTTCAAATGTCTGGAACGGACTCACAAACATTGAGTTACACTAAATCTAATCCTGTATTTTTGTCCTCGTGATGAATCTGCTGCTGCATCAGAAACATTTCACCCCAAGAGACGTTTATGGTGATTAAATACGACAAGATATTCACTTACATCCTTTACAGTATATTGCTTATTATGTCTGGGTTTTCATTTGTTGTATAAACTGTATATTAAGTTTTGCTGACGAGAGCTGAACTCAGCTTCTTTGTATCGACACAAACTGTTGAGCTTTTATGAGACGAGACGGAGAAGCTGCTGAGGGATGCTTTTAATGCGATGCCATGATGATTATGAGCTGGTTTCAGTGAAGCCGCCGCCGCCGCCGTCGTCTCCGCTTCTTCAATTACAGGAAAACGTTGTAGAATATTAGTTTCTGCTGAAGGTAATCTCTAGTGTGAGAAAAGTTTATCAGGAGCCTCTGCTGGCGTCATAATCACCTTTCTAATGCTTCACACACACGTCAGGGTAAGTTTACCCAGCAGCCTCCACTCTCAGGTGTCGGCGCTCTAATGTGGTGAAATTAAAACTAGAATCATGTGTAGCCCGAACAGGAGACGGGCTGCGGTGGTTTCATGTGGAGACGAGTCTGCAGCAGCACCGTGGACGGCCAATAACGGAACAACTGCTGAGACAGAACCTCCGACTCTCAGCCGGGAGCCGCCGCTCCAATCAGACTCAACCGCAAAGCTGAAGTATACGAGTTCAAAGTCAAACACTGAGTCGGTGTCAGCAGCTGGCTGGCACTGAGGGTGCTTGTGGCGTTGCCTCTTTAACTTGATATCAAACAGTGATGATCCTGGGAGAAAATTGTGAACTTTAGGTTTTAAAATGATTCTGTTCAAAATGTCACCAGCAGGACTGCAGCACTTGTTTTCGGTCAGTGTATCTTTTGGTCATTGGATTTTCTTTTGATGAATGGGAATTAAAAATCAAAAATCACTGGTTTATACAAAAAATAAAATTGAAACACAAAGTGTTCTTGTTTTTGAGTGTCAAAGAACAATTAAAGGTGTACAGAAAAGAAAACAGAATTTGAGCCCACTAAAATTAATGTGATAACTCATCTATCAGACGAAGTAGACCAAACTTTGTGCAAAATTCTATTTTTGAGTAAATCCGGGATGAAAGTGTGTATTTTTTTTTGCATTGGATAACGCAGGCGCACGGATTATACGTCAGCCTGTACACGATTCACCAGCCACTGATATTGGATCTGTCATCCGTCATTCAAACGTCTGAGACACACACACACACACACAGAGCTCGGTCTCGCCCCAAGCTTTGAATATCCCGCCCGCTCCATAACGACCAATCAAATTCGTTTTCCTTACTCGGGTAAACTCGTGTTGCAGCTCGGCGCGACAAACAGGACAAACGGCCATTTCTGTACACCTTTAACAAAATTTTAAAAACAGTTGGATTTTCATGTTCTATGTCACATAACAAGAAATTAAATCAGCAGTCAACAGAAACAAATAAACAGACCAAAAACACTTATTTTTTTTATATTTTGACACCAGATGTTGTCATTTTCAAGGCAAGAGTGCCAATGAGCACTACGGTACCTGTGTGTCTGTGGTTCTATAGGCCAAAATCTACTCGGATAGGATTTCAGACAGTAAAACAAGGCCTGACATCTACAGAAATCTGTACGCATATCAGATGAAAGTGGGGGCAGGAAGGAGATTTTAAGATGAAAATGGCAGAAGCTTGAGTCCCCAACGCACGTCTCAGGTGGCAAAAGTTATAACCAAAGTATGGACCTGCTATGTCTCCCTTTTCCCTTCTTCTACTCTGTATGTTGTGAGTGTGAGTGTGTGTGTGAAGACTTTGTCGCCCGCCAATGACCAAAAGATACACTGACCGGGTTTTCACTCATCTGTCAAAAATATATAAAACTTTCTAATCAAAGTTATAATAACAGTTCTGGATTCATCCACATCTGGGAATGACGACATCTCAGCTCAACACACATCTGACTCATTATAGTAAAATCTACCTAGTAACAAGAAAGTGTGTACTTCAGTCAGGTTAGGTGTGGACGTGCTCGCGTGTGTGTATGTCGGCGAACAAACGGAGAAGTGTCAGACATGTCGTCAGGGAGTAAAAGTGTCAAACACACACATACACACCTAGCACTTGACTCAACGCATAATACTACGCAGACACACGCACAGAGACAGACACAACCACACACTGAGGGGTGTGAAATGTTCTAAATGTTGAGAAGGAGACAGACAGAGCCACGAGGGATGAGTGACTGCAATGTGTTAAAGTGTGTGTGCGTGTGCGTGTATCTGCTGCCTCTCCTCACTTCTTACTTTTTGTTCCTCGCCATCACTGTAAAGCTGCAGGAATGTTTCCTGCTGTGACCTCTGACCTTTAATCTGCTGTTGTTCTGCTGCTGCTCTGGATCAGACCACAGTAAATATAAAAAAAAAAGGAACGAGTCTGGCACCGACGGGAAGCTGGAACGACTCCTGTGTCGCAGGTGGGAAACGTTCCTAAACACTGCGCTGTGTTCACAGGAACAAGCGATCCGCAGCCTTTCCTCTTACATTCATGTGTGTGTGTGTGTGTGTGTGTTTGTCTTCAAAGTGTTCCTGCTGCTTTTTCCAGCGATCAAACTGTGGGCTTTTCTGAAGGTGTCATCCTGGGCTGAACGTTGCTGTACCACACTTATCACCACACACTTACAGTCTTAAACATAATACAAAAACACAACAAAACAATATCATCGAAATCAGTTTAAATCAAAGGTTGTAATTTGGACAAAATGTTGTCAAAAAAACTTACCGCAATCAACATGAATAATAATTTCTTTACATAATAACAACTACTTCTTTCATAAAAAAAATATATATATGTATATATCTATTTATATCTATGTCCCTAACCCCATCTCTATATTGATCTGTGGGCTTTTCGTCCTCTTCTCTCTCTGCAGACCAAAGAAGGGCAAAGGTGAGGTCTCGAGTTAAGGGTAAAACATGCAACAGTTCTGACAAATATGTCATAATTATTCACGTGTTCTGCACTTTTATTGCCCCAAAAATTCCCAAATAAAAAATAATGCAGAGAACATTTGTGTGACACCCTGCACGTGTTCCTGCAGCATATTTGCCTGACAGCTTTGTGTGACTGAGCTTCATTGGCTTTGACATCTCCTCGTCTACAGGTGGCGCTGAAGTGCCATCAGGGCAATTTATAAATGACGGCTAATTGAGTCGTTTGTGTTTTTGTACAGATCAGGTGTGTGTTTGTGTGTGTTTGTGTGTGTGGGGTGGAGATCAAAATTGTTAATATGTCTCTATGTGAAATAACTCAATCAGCAGCTGCTGCCCTGTTGGCTGGTTTTCATACTAATAATTAAATTCACATAACAATGAAAACACCGTGAGTTAGACAAAACATCATAACTACACAACCGGTGAAAGCTCACCCGCCTGCCACGATGTGTTTTTGTCATGTTTATACAAAAACTTGACACCATAGAATACTTGTCTGATGAAAAAGTCACAGGTTAATGAACTTGGTTCCTCACATGAACTGCTTTGAGTCAGACACACACACACAGTCACACACACACACACACACACACTTGCGGACTGTCAGATAAGTCTGACAGTAGAATATTATGATTAGTAATTCTAAGGTGTTGATTAAGGCTCGGCCTGTGGAGCGGATCAAATTACCCTAACAAAGAAACGCAATTAGATGCTGCCATTTTTATTCAACACCGTATCACTCACTTTTGTGAGTCTGTGTGTGTTTCTCATCTTGTTTGATGCACAGTGTCTACCTAGATGTCTGGGTGGCACCTTTGTGTGTATGTGTGTGTCTGTGTGCATCACAGCGTGTACCCTTACAATGGCATGCTGCTTTCCAGTGTGTCTGCACATCATGACGTACACTGTGTATCTGTAGCTGTGTGTGTGTGTGTGTGTGTGTGTGTGTGTGTGTGTGTGTGTGTGTGTGTGTGTGTGTGTGTGTGTGTGTGTGTGTGTGTGTGTGTGTGTGTGCACCATGGGGGCTGAGAAAGAAGAAAACAGGCTTCATTGAAACGATAACAGCAGCTGTAACACATTAATCATAACTTGATTAACTTCCACCGTGCTGCACAATGAATGGGCTCCTTTATTAAGCCAGCCCTCTCTCTCTCTCTCTCTCTCTCTCTCTCTCTCATTTACTTCTCTCCCTCTGTCTCTCTCCCTCACTCTTTTTTCCATTCCTGTTTTTCAATTATTTAGCCCCTCCCCCTCTCTCCTCAGTTGAATCCAGATCTGTTTCCTGTCTGGCTCGTCTAGCTCCTTCCTCTATCGACTGTCGTCCACGTTCCCATTATCAAAACCGAAAGACTTGTTGTTGTTGCTCGTTTCTATGGTGACGTTGACTTTCATTCTTTGCTCAGAGCATCAAACCCTTGTAGCTGCTACTCGTTGAACAAATGGTTCATCAATAGCAATGGTTGTGAGTGATGTTCAGGGATTATTCTCAGGACATAGAATGAATCTTAGTGGCAGTTCAACAGAATAAAAGTCTGCGATTAAGATTGAAATCATCATGTAGGAAAATTAGCATCAACATAAAAATGCAGTGAATTTCAATACATCATTACAAATCCCTCAATTTCACTATTCACCAACCAGAGGAATTGGTCATTTACTCACATTAAAGGGATAGTTCAACATTTTGGCAAATTGGCCCATTGCCATAATCGCTATAGTCATAGCAGTAGGTTCATTACCTTTAATTGTAGGTGCAAGCTATTTTCAGTACAGCGGAGCGCAGCAGCTGGCTGCTCAGAGCTACGCTACGGAGGCTAACGGAATTTCTTGGTTTCCCTCATTAAACTCATCAAATTCAACATCCCAAAACTCCACAGCGCTTTTGTAGACAAGTTGTGAGCTGCACAACCACCACGCTATGAGATAATGACGGAACGATACGAAACGGAGCCGTTTTCGAGGTAAATTCATACAAAACCGCTGATGCGCGTTGCGTTCAGGGACAGTTTTTCAGCAAGCAGTCTCCGTATTTACCCTGTATTTACCTCAAAAACGGCTCCGTTTCGTATCGTTCCGTCATTATCTCATAGCGTGGTGGTTGTGCAGGTCACAACTTGTCTACAAAAGCGCTGTGGAGTTTTGGGATGTTGTATTTGATGAGTTTAATGAGGGAAACCAAGAAATTCCGTTAGCCTCCATAGCGTAGCTCTGAGCAGCCAGCTGCTGCGCTCCGCCGTACTGAAAATAGCTTACACCTACAATTAAAGGTAATGAACCTACTGCTATGACTATAGCGATTATGGCAATGGGCCAATTTGCCAAAATGTTGAACTATCCCTTTAACATTTCATGTCCTTTGTCCACATGTTATTGAAACCAAATGAAGATTTTAGTTGTTGATGTATTGATCTAAAGTTTTCAAAGAAACAAGCTGAGGGCATGCTGAACAGGCTGAGAGATGTCATGTTGCTGAAAAGCATCAGTGAATATTTGATTGTTAATGTGAAACTGTTTCATTAGTGTCTTTCAATGTTTTATTGGATTTATTGAATTTAATCCTGTGGTCTGTTTGTTGTGGAGAGCTCTGTGGATCATTCAGCTGCTGAACCAGGAGCAGCTGAAGACAGCAACTCCCATGATCCTGTGCATTTCATAGCATCACTATACTACACCAACACAGTGTTGGGTTGTTATTTTGATTAGGATGTCAGGAGGGAGGAGTTCAACCTGAGGTCTGTAACATACTGGAGCTCCAACGAATAAGAAAACAATAAAATATCTGATTTAGTGTCCACATGTGGAGATTGAGGAGGTCGTACAGGTCGTAATCCTGCTGCTTGTTACAGATTCATCTCAAACCCATGTTGACCTGCAGCAGCAGAAGCAGTGATGATGGCGATGCTGCTGCTGGATTAAGATTAAATTACACATTGTCACATGAGGATTACAGGACAGATGTATATTAGTTTTCATGATCTGAGAAGACTGTATGTTGCTTATTGTTTTTAAAAGAATGCAGGATTAGATATAGAATGTGTTACATGGTAGAGAAACTTGGTTAAAAATCCCTCTTTGAACACTCAGACATCAGACGGTCTCAGTCGGTGTAGCCATAAACAACAGGTGATGACAAACAAAGCGCAGCTGCAAGTGCAAGTCAAATGTGACAATCTTTGAAATATTTAGATGAAAATCTTCTTTTTTGAAGATTTGGTTTAAAGAAGCATAAAAAAACACAAAGCAGCAGCAACAAAGGCTGAGTTAGCGATGACCGCTTGAATCTTTCTGTTCCTTCACATGAAAGTTTGCTCAGTGGCTTGTGGGCGGAGCTTCCTCTGATCCTTCACTCACCAAATAAACGGTTAAAATGATTAATGGCCCTGTAAACAACTGCACTCCTGCAACTAGCTGCACTTTGATGAATTTTCCTTTTAGAGAAGTGACAGCTGTTGAGAAACAGATAATAAAAGCCGATGTCTCTGATTGTTGTTTTTCTTTTTCGTTATCTGAGAAAAGGCCCCGCGCTCTGAAGATAAAAGGATTATTAAATCTCAATGACTGTGATTGTCCTCGCAGAGAGGGGAGGTTTTCTCCCTCTGATAGAAAACGTTGGCTGTTTAGAGGAATATAAACATGTCACAAATACAGAGGTTTAAGATCTGCCTTTTAATATTTAATATCGCCTGTTTGACTTTCAGAAGCTCTTAACCACTGATAGGATATCCAGATCAAAACAACATGAATTAAGCCATTATCAGCAGCTGTGAAAATAACAACCTATCGTTTGATGTTATTAGAGCTGGTTTAAAAAAAACACTTTAAAACAACTTTTTCTTTACCACAAGAAAAACAGATTCTGAACACTGCAGAGAAACTCAACACACATTAATGCAGATGCAACACAACTGACTGATCACACAATGCAGGATTATCTGTGTAACTGGAGGGGTTAAAGGGGCTATGTTGTATACTGTTTACACACATATACACAGTGTGCGGTGTGTGTTTGTGTCTGTTTTCCTGCAGCCGTCCATCCGTTCATAATGGCACAAGACAATTTGGAGCGACAAACAAACATCCATGCACACACACACACACACACACACACACATATGCACGCACACACAGACCTGCCTAGGAGACAAATGTCATGTCCACTTATTGTACACACCAGCCTATTAACCTAACCACGACACACCTATTTGTCAGGTAGCTGTCAGGTCGGCTCAGCAGCGGCAGCAGCTTCAGGCCTTTATTTATCAGACGTGAGCAGAGGAGGTCGTGGAGGCGTCGCAGCAGCTCAGCTCCCTCACTCTGTTCACCTCCTCCTCCACCAATCACATCAGCAACTATTTGAAAATAGCAAATTAGTTTCCTGCCTCGCATCTGATCAATCTATCAACAAACAATAAGCAGAGAGCAGAGGGTTTAAAGGTCCTGGGGGGTGTACTACGAAGTGAGTTTAGTGTGTTATGGAGCTATGCTGAGTCTGAAGCCAGGCTTTCCTGTATCACAAAGGTGGCTCTCTTTTAACCCGGCTAGATTACCATGGTAACATATTGGTGAATCCGGCCCCAGGTTATGTAGTTTCATCTTAAAATTGGCTATTAAAGCGCCACTGTTTCACTATTTAACTCATTTAGATACAGTATGGCGTCATCTTTACTTTGAAAGTCCAGTGGAGCTGGATTGAGGAAGAGGATTTGGAGATTGCGCTGATCCGCTGGTGTTTACTTTCTCTCTGAGCGTCTCCGCCTACAGATGTTCATCTGAGGGAATTATTATTATTATTATTATTATCAAAACATATATTATCATGTTACCTTCAGAACTCTGAAAGTATGAGAGCAGATTGCAAGTGTATCCAGATGTGTCCAGGTGGTAACTGTTCTTCCAGTGTATGAACATCTGCCACCAGGTATGTGTAATGTTGTAGATGTTTCCAGTGGTGTATCTCCAGCTGTGTCATCTTTCCTTTTTTGTTTTGAATGATTACTGAACAATACAGGTCTTGTACATATGAGAAACAGTAAACAGTAAATAGTTGTCAACACTGCCCCTGAGATGTCATTTGTTGTTTAAGGGCGGTTCATTCACGTTTTGAGACACTGCCTGATAGCCTGGAGCCCTCAGCTGTTGCCTGTTCAGAGCTGCAGCCACAAGGAGGTTTAATGTCCTTTAAAGTAAAACTTTTTTTTAATTTAATTTTTTTTTAACGCTCTGACATTTGAACTTCTTAAACGCTCTGGGAGGAAATCAGCATTGTGGCGGCACTGCAGCAGCAGAACAAAAACAAATCAGTTTGTGGAGTAAACATGAGAAATCTTAAACTTTTTACTAACCAAGATGGAAGTATAATTTCCTGAAATGACGACTGTGTTATATCAGCAGCGTTGGATGTTTCATAGTGAGACAACAGGGTTCGTGACTGGGCAGGCTGTGAACGTGTGTGTGTGTGTGTGTGTGTGTGTGCGGGCGTTAATAGTCGGTAGGTAAAACAATTAAAAAGGACACAATTAGAACCAGAGAAGAATATGATTCTGTTATTGCTGCAATAAACTAAGAAAAATGAGTTGGTGCATGTGTGTGTGTGTGTGAGAGGGAGAGAGATGCAATTTTATATGTTAATTGCAAATTCCCCATTTTGCCCATTAACAGTGGATAAAATGTATTTCTATTTCATCAGCTACATTAAATAGTAAAAGGAAAAATCATATATATGTATATGTGTGTGTGTATGTGTGTAGCTGCTTCATTTGCAGGAGCCCCAGCTCCATAAAACCATTACCGAACAAACAGCAATTAGCCTCCGTGTGAACAATTGCTGTTCTGTTCCCTAATTACTGAATTACAACCAGGAGATTAACGATGGTTAAATAAAAAACAATTAAGAACAAAACAATTACGTTTTTGTTTTTTTTTTTGCTTCCCCCTCCCCCCTCCAAAAGCCATCTCTGCTCCCCAGTTCTCTCTGTTTTTAAAGGGTTCAGACAACTTGACATCTGTGTGTGTGGGGTAAAGGTAGAATTTCAGGCAGAGATGTGATGTTCCCCAGAAGCTAAATTCAGAGGATATTAGTTATGAGATCAGGAGAAGAGTAGCGAGCCCTGAGGAGGGCGGGAAAGAGATGAGAGATTCTGGATCATTAGAAGGGTTTTTTTTTTTCTTATCCCGCTTATCAGGCGTCTCCTCTAATGGATTCGAGCGATTGCATTTTATGGCAGGCGTGTTGTTGAAATGTGAAGCAGCAGTGAATTATTAGTAGTAGCGGCTGGGGCAAACACTCTGTTCTGAATTAGTAGAACATGGAGCCTCTGGAAAGGAAACAGGGAGCTTAAAATGTTGTTTTGAAATCGTGTGAGCTGCCTGGGAGCATTCGAGTCTGAGGAGGACGTCGGTATGAGCCACAGCTCGTACTGCTCATGGCAGAATAACAGGACATTTCTGTTGATTAGAGCAATTTTGGATCAAACCAGTGTGATTATAGATGTGGTGCGTCTCCGAAGGCTTCCCCCTCTCATCCACAGCTTCAGCTGCTTCCTGTGGCTCAGTCAAGCTCAATTTCAACAAACACCACAGGGTAGAAAAATATCTAAACTCTGTGACCACAGATCTGCTGCTGAAGCTTCACTGGCGGCGTAGCAAGAAATAACAGAGAACAGCTCTTAAAGCTGCATAGATATTTATATTCAATCTCAATGCAGTAAAAAGGTAGATATCTATGTGTAGTGTGATTATAAAACGGGTCTGCGTTCTACAGTAGCTATATTAATACTGTGATACTGTAATGCACAGACGCCTGATCCTGAAATCCAGCTGTCAGGACTTCTGTGACTTTGTGATGTCACAGCAAAACTGTCAACAAGGCTCACCCACCCACACCCACCATCCAACACTTGGATTTTACCTTAAATCTGCTACATTTTGTTGGATCCAGCTAATCAGAAGAGAGGCTACACCCATAGATGTTGCCTAGTAACAGAACCTAACATACTGTAGGTCATAGTAACCCGCTGCACAGGTGACATGTGTGCTCATTGTTATGGATGGTCTCGAGGTTTAGGGATCTTAACATCATTCCTCTAACACAGGGTAACTCAGGTTATTAGAAGTATAACCAGTTTTCCCATAATATAAAACCTACATCTAACAACTGCAAACAGGCCTAAACAGCTGAACCCATTTGAATGTCCATTGCTCAACACCCACTGCTCTGCTGTCCCAGAACCTGTCAATCATAGTGTGTGGGCTGGACACTGACGTCCTGCTCTCTGATGGAGGCGTCTGGGTTTATTCTGACCAACCTGCTGCTGCTGTTTTCAGATAAGAGTCATTTTCTGTGAGCCGGAGGGTTTATATTCGCCGGACTTTGAGCTTCAGGTTGGACCGGTGTCACGTCTTAACTCACCATCCTCCTCTGTCTGCTTGACGATCTCCTCGCTCTCCTTGCTGCCCTCGGGGTTGGCGAGCACCAGCCTCAATCTGACGGTGACGAAGGGCCTGAGCCCCCTCAGAGTGTAGTGAGACGACGTCTGGATCAACTCCTCCGCCACAAACTCCTGCTGGTTGAAGATGTACTGGTACTGCACCTGGAGGATGAGAGGAGGGGGTTAATTGAGTGCCTCTAAGATCTGGTACATCATTAGATTAGTGAGAATAGATCTTTAACAATGATCACCCAAGTGCTGAACAATATATCATCATTTAAATATGAAACTTATGAAGTACTTTGTGATTTACTGAAATTTGGGTCAGGAAGGTAAAGGTACTTTATTAGTCACATATACAGCTAGTACAGTGAAATTCTTTCTCTGCATTTAACCCATCCCTGAGGAGCAGTGGGCAGCCGCGGTGCAGCGCCCGGGGACCAACTCCAGATTATGAGCCAGTGCCCTAATGATGCCCAAATGCATCATTATGCATCATTGGTTTTAAGGTGGTTTTAGTTTTTTAAAAGTTGCATCTTGGACAGTCGGGCAGATCACGAAGCTATACAATGACTCAGAAGTTTCAGACACTGACTCAACCTGCTAAGATGCTAATAGCTAGTTAGCTAAAACCCTTACAGTATCTATCAGCCTGTAAGGCAGAGAACAAATGTGTTTATCCAGTTACCACAGGCAAAGATAATGATTAATACACTAATACAAGCTTTAGGTTTAAGCACCCCAAGATTTTTTTTTGTTGTTGGTTGGTTTGTTTCATGTTAACTCATTGAGTGCTGCGCTCCTTTCCAAAGTTTTAATCAAGTGTACCGGCAATTTAGACCATTTTTGATGATTTTTGTACAGCCATAGTGTATTCTATATTATTGCCACCAACACATACTGTAGCTCATTTGAAAGGTGAAACTTTATGCTTCAAATGGCAACAACCCGTTTGTTTCTACGTGCCTCCGTTCCTGAGAAAAGTCAAGCTAAACATGGCTGGGTTTCACCAAAATCCCTGCTTTTTTTCTAGAAAAGGAGATAGAGCGTCTTTTATGAAAGCTGCTCTTTGTGCCTGTCGCTCTTCTCACACTCGCATTTCTGGATCAAAGGGCTCGTGTAAGATAAATATATACAACAATTGTTGTTCTATTCACAAAACCACCATCAGGGGCGGGGGGGGCGCCACTAAACAACAATAACACAGACGCACCGTGCCGTGTCACAGCCTCTCGCCGCGGAATATGATGGTCTCTCGGCCAAAAGCAGCTCGGGAACACCGGCCCCACCGGTGGTCGCGGTCCTTCTGTGGTTCGGGTCGGTGATGCCGGTCTGCTTTGGCCCAGAGACCATCAGATTTTACGGCGGGAGGACCTTGGGGAGGTCGGCTGAGAGCTTCCTGTTCGGCTCCGAGCTGCTGGAGCCTCGCGGGTGAGAGCGGAGCAGCTGCTGCATCCACATGCACAACTCCGTTTGCAAAAGCCGAGTTATGATAAAAACTTCCAGATCATGAGCTGTCATGAGTTTTTGATCGTCATCTATTTCAGTTCTGCTCGTCGTAGAGTCCCCAAATTTACACATAAGGTGTGTTAAAGTGTCTATTTTCATAATTTAAAAAAAAGCACTCAACGCATGGGAACGAAAAACGAGAAATTACGTGGTTGGCACTCAATGAGTTAATATTTGATTCAGAGGCTGAGAAGTAAAAAGTTGTATTGGGAGAGAAAACCTTCAGGTATTTGGAGGCCGTTTTCAAACAGAGCTGAACTAAAGTCTGGAAGAGTTAAAATAGATGATAATACATGATACCTTAGAAAGCTTTGATAGCGCTGAGAAGAAAATTTCAGTGAACATGTCATAATAATGAACTTGGCCTTCTACATAAAATGAGGTGCCGTTGTTGCAGCTGCCTCATGATGCAGGAGAATCATTAATGTAACTGTCCTCAGAACAACGTGTGCAGCTGAGTGTACCGTACCGTCAGGTTGTAGCTGTGGCAGCGCGTCACCGCATAACCAAACGTCTCCCACTGTATGGTCAGCTGCCGAGCTCTGACGTCCACCACGTTCACGCTCTGGGGGCCGTGGACGGGGTCTGAAGGAGGGACAGAGACAGAGACAGAGACAGAGACAGGAGTCAGATCTTCAGCTCAGATACATAAGAAGCTGCTGACAGAGGAAAAGACTCAACACAGGCTTTAACCTACAGGACCATATTTCCCAACTGCCACAGACATTTCCTCAGAGTTTACGCTTGATCACCATCGTGACAGTTTCTGCTGCAACTCAAGTTTACCACCAAACCTTTTATATTGTTCAAAGGAGTTACACAAGTCAAGGGTTCATCATCATCTTTCATAAAAAGTGCCATGTGACAACAGAAGCTGCCTGACATTCACCAAACAACCTGTGATTGAAAGTGATATTAAAATCAAATTATATGTTCAGTCAGTCGTGGTCGGTTCATCTCACTTCCAGCTACAGGAGCAGAGTTTTCTGTAATTGTGCTTATACAGTATTTATTCACTGACAGTAATTCAGTTCAGGACAGGACCATATGCGAGGCTGTGACTCTGACAGGACATGAAGGCTGTGAACCGGTTCAGAGGCTCCGACCTGCCATGTATTAGTAACAGGACGCTCGTTGTGTCTGACCACTGGGCCACGCTGTGTCACAACAGAGGAGGCACGATTCACAAGCCAGAGATCAGCACAGACGTATTGATCTGCAGACAGTTGGACTGGTTATTACTGCCTGTCCCATATGTCACACACACAAACACACACACACACACACACACACACACAGGGCCATATGCTGGCTTCTCAGGTTTGCTCACTAACAGCCTGCTCAGACTCAACTCTCTGTCGCTGCCTAATTAGATTCAATCGGCTGAACAGGTCAGTGAGTGTGTGTGTGTGTGTGTGTGTGTGTTATGTCAGTGAAGTTTCATCTAATGAATTTGATCTTTTCTATTGTATTCTCTTCTTTTTAATCCTGTAGAACTGAGTGAAGTTTCAGGATTTAACCCTACAAGTTATAATTTAAATTTAACAACAACAATAAGAAAATAATAAATAAATAATCACCTATTAGAGTTTTCTTTCATGAACATAAAAAACATTTTACTTCAGAGTAATTTGAATTTCTATTACTGTCTAATTTCAGACTCTGTCCGTCTGAATGTTTTGCATCATTTTTTATTTCATTTTCATTCTGTCACAATGAAGCAAAATCAATTCAATTCAGTTAAAAATGAATGTTCACTCCTCTGGGACGACGGGTCATTATGGGTTATTATGAATGGCTGTTTGAGTTTGGAAGAGCCAAACAAAGTGACGCCTCCAATAGTAATTAACCAGGCTTAGAGTTAACCCTTCATTTAACCCCCGACAACTGAATGAGGACATTTAAGTGCATTATGGGATTGTTGAAACAAGCTACTTACTGTTAACGTAAAATCAGACTAATGAGGCAAGATTAGACAACGGCAGCATGGATAAGCCATCAGAGATAGCAGACCTGTGTGTGTGTGTGTATGTGAGCAGCCCCCCACCCCACCCCACCCCGGTGCTTCATGGCTTCAAGAGTCTGAATTTCTTCTTTAAAGGCTGAACCCTACTAAGTAATCTGGGATTGGCGATTTCATGGCAGAATCCCAACAGACGGACAGAACGTCGACAGACAGTCTCTGTTAATAGGATCAATGTGTTTCTGATTGTCTGCTATGTGCAGAAGACACTGACGGACGAGTTGTCTGATGCCAGATTCATGTTCAATATTGATGAGAAGTGAGTGGCGAGGTCACGCAGGGTGAGCTTCTGTGGAGCCCTTTCCATTATCTGAGGATGAAAACAGCAGAAGCCTCGATTGCAGAGACCATGCTTCTGATTTCAGGGTGAAAAGATCAAATGTAATTAATAGCTACTGGACGATAATGATGTGTTTGGGTTAAACAAGCTGGACAAAGCTACAGGATGAAATCTATCCTGGGTGCAACTTGTCTCCAACCCAGTGCTGGAATGGCTTCAGCGCAGATATGTGAGTTACTAACTGGACTGAAACTCCTAAATCAATCATGAAAACGCAGCAGCTTCCTGATTAGGCGTTCAAACGTTTAAGAGTGAGATCCTATTTTCAGAGAGAACAAATGTGAACAAACCTGTAATTATGCATACTTAAACAGATCAAGTGATGTACCTGTAATGAACACGCACGCCGAGATTCCTCAATTAGAGAGACATAATCACTCATCACTAAGTCGAGCAGAGAGAATTAAATCACCAGTTTTCCCCAAGAAAAGCAATAAATCAAAGCTGCTTGAGTTTCTGCAAATACTTAAACCATGTTAGCGAAATCACATTTACACTCTGAGGTCTGGAGAGAGGAACAGGCCAAAAACAACAGCAACCAAAACAACCCCCCCCCCCACCCCACCCCACCCCACAACCCCTCCTCCTCGCCAGCCATCGCCCACTTAATCCCATTGTCTATGAGTCGGGGATGACGGCGGCTAATCTTTCAGATAATCTGACTGCAGATCAGTCGGAGCCCCTCTAAACAGATTGTTAATTTCTGTTTGGGAAAACACAGGTAGCAGGGGATGGTGGGGTGGGGGTTGGGTGGGAAGGGGGCAAATTCAACAAAATGAAAAAGAACGAGAGGCAGAGCTTCGTAGCAGCTAAATGACGTTAAACGTTGAATAAGTCATCGGTCCTGCTGTTCAGTCGGAGCGCAAATTTAGTTTGGAGATCATCTGACTCTCAGCTTCTATACAAACACATTCCCAACTGTAGATGGAGAAACAGACAAAAAATAAATAACAGAAAAAAACAGCTGGAGTTGAATTGAGTAGGATGGAGAGAGTGTATAAGTGAGAGAGAGAAGGAGGGGAGGTTATTTGAATTATAACTTTGTTTACATCGTTAAGTCGATGATGCCGTCTCCCGAGCCGCCCTCGGTCATGACAAATACCAGATTTGCCACATCATCCATCTGATTTATCCTCTCTTCCTCTCACCCCTCTGCTATTTCCCTCCATCAGCATCCCTCCATCTATTTCCCATCTCTCCGCTGCATCAGAGCTGCTCTGCCAAACCCACGTCCACACATCACAGGCCGTTCAGAAGGAGAGGGTCAGATTGTTGGTTGATGTATGGATGAATGGAAAGAAAAGAGAGTCTGGTCTCTGTCTGTGTGTGTGTGTGTGTGTGTGTCTTCGGGTGTGTGTGTGTGTGTGTGTGTGTGTGTGCAGAAGGAGCCATTGTACCTCCAGGGGGGGCAGTGGCACCATCATTAATCAGGATGGGTCGGGGGTCGATGTGTGTACCATCCCACACTGTGAGAGGTCACTGTGCTGGTGTACGACATGACAAGGCCCAACACTGAGGCCCACTGCAGCCAGACGACCCCCCCCTCCCCCCACCACCCCTCCACCCCCCCGCCCTAAGGTGGAGCAGGGGACACAGTTGGTCCTTGGTCTCCATCAGAAGAACGACAGAGCCGAGTGGCTTCAGTCACAACAACAACAACAACGTCACCAACCACAACCAGCACTTCACCACCTGCTGGTCCAGACTGTTGCTGCTGCTGTAGTGAAGGGTCAACAGGTAACCTAGCTATTGACAACAACAATACAACCCACACTGCAGTGTGCTGGACCTCATGGTTGTCATGGTGACAGAATGGCATCACCTTCCATACCGCATTCACTGGCAGCCCCTACATGAGCAACTCATATGAGATATGGACTCTGGAGATGGGTGGTTTTAGTCACGTATGGCTACAAAATGTCCAATCTGGCTGTTTGAATTTTGCAACTAGTGTAATGTTTGCACCACAGATCTGAAGCCATCTCTCTCTCTCTCTCTCTCTCTCTCTCTCTCTCTCTCTCTCTCTCTCTCTCTCTGTTTCCTGAGTACTTCATGTAGCCTATATGGCGTGAACTCCCTGGTGAGATCTTTCTGTGGTTTTGGGCCGTGCTCCAGTGGTGCAGCTGGTTTACATTGTGCTGGTTTTGGCTCAGGTGCAGTACCTTTATTAACCTATAGCTATACTGAAGGAGCTACTTTTGGCACAACATCACCACATGTTACTGGAAAGTTGTGCCACACACAGCCGAGTGTATATCTTTTACTTTTTGATACAGTATGCTACAAAATCTAGCAACTGTTCAGACTACATCTGAAGCCTTATTATTTACAAAGAGTCTCTTAGGTCTATCTATAAAGGCCCTACCTCACTAACCCCATTACATCAGTGATGACTATGCCTGCAATGAATCTTGTGTTTCATATGAACCTGTGTTGAATTTTGTGATTAAACAGAAATGGGACGAATCAGGAGGAAACTGGCTATGTGAGTTCAGTGGATAAATGACTCCAGCGTCAGGACACTGACTGAAGAGCGGGAGATGGAGCATTATTCAGCTGAGAGCTAACACCCATGGCTAAAAGTATAATAACCAAATCCAGGTCTTTTAGCACTGGGATCCACTTTTCATTCCACTTTTCTACGACTTCAGGCCGAACTGTCTGCTATTACCTCCAGTACGTTGGCTAACGAGCATCTGTGCCGGTACGATGTTGTGACTCCCTCCTGATTTGACCCGAGGAAGAGATAAAGTTGTTTTGCCTGCCTTTGAAAGTACTTAAGGGTCTATTGGATGTTTTGGCAGGTAGATATCTAGTTCAGGCGAGAGCCTAGTGAGGCATTGTGTTTTGGGATGCCTTCCTGAATCTGATGAATGAGCAGCAGAAATGGAGCCATTAATCCAGAGACTTTAGGGAGCCGTTTCAGGGAGGAGAGGGAGGGGAGGAAAAGGAGGAGTGGAAATCAATCTTGTTGCCTCCCTACGCTCCCCATCCTCTTTTATGTTGCTCTCCTGCTCCTTTTGTTTTTGTCTAATCCTTCCTCATCTTTTCTTTTTTTTTTATCTTGTTTTCCTTTGCTGCCATTAATACCTCTTTTCATAATGTCTTCTCTTCTCTCTGTCGGTCTGTTTTATCTCATCTCTCATCAGCTCACATTTATCCCTCCTTTGCCCTTTTCCCATCTGCCTCTTCTGCTCATTTTCCACCTCAGTCATTCACTTATCTCGTTTTTTTCCCTCCTATTTCTCCACTTTTAAATTCTAAATTCCCATTTTTTCATCTTAAACTGAAGCTGCTCTACGGCATTAGAACCCACTGCCTGTCAAACAAATTAGAAAAACCCCTCTGGTAAAACTTGATGCCATGTTGAAACTTTATTGACAATCTCAGACTAGCTGGGGGTTTTCTTGTCTAGACGACTGATCAAAATGTCATGACGATGATTAAAAAAACCTCTCTGTGTTGTTGCGGAGGAAAAAGCTGATTTTATTTCCCTCTGAGACACTGGTTTGCAATCTGAGCTCTCATTTGTTGAGCCATTTAATCATGATTCCCCGAATGAGCCCCCGTTTATGTTACAGCCCAGCTCGTTTGGGGCAGAGGGAAGCTGTGTAAGACTGGGTGCATTTGGTAAAATAAAGTTCTTCATTTGCAGGCAGCTTCAGTAATTGACACAAACAAACAGCTACGAGGGAAAACAGCAAGGGAGCCGAAGCGCAAATCAAAGAAATAAATAAACCACGAGGGAACTCGTAGAGTTAGAGCTGAATGGAAACAATAATGGCTGAGCTGAGAATCCCTATGCAATCAGTGTAGTACGTTGTATATTTATTTTGTACAACTCCAGAGCTGAAGAGTGTAGCAAGAAGGAATGATGGTGGAAGGTGTGGAAGAAAAAAAAAAGAAACACACTTCAGAGGTGAAAAAGGAAAACTTCTAAAACGTTGTACAAACAGTTGTAGTAGACACAAAACCTTTACTGGAGCGAGTGTTTCAGCTTGTGGCCCTCAACCTTGGGACGACCTTTTAGGCTGCAGCAAAGGGAATATATAGCATATAGCATTGATGCTTTCAGAGATTATGGTCAAAAACAGCCTCATATTTTTGGAGAGATGAGCATGTTAGAAAGCAACAGTGGTCAGAGCTGGTGCCTCACAGCAAGATGCTTCTCCCTGACATCTTCTCCCTGTGCGGCTTCTCTCCACATTCTCCAGCTTCCTGCCACAGTCCAAACACACATACTATGGTTGATCGGTGACTCTAAATTACTTGTAGGTGTGAATATGAGTGTGTGAATTTGTACATTTCTATGTTGGCGCTGTGATAGAGCGGTGACCTGTCCAGGTGTACCTCGCCCTCACCTTATGTCAGC
Source organism: Trachurus japonicus (assembly GCF_045865225.1). Lineage (NCBI taxonomy): Eukaryota > Metazoa > Chordata > Actinopteri > Carangiformes > Carangidae > Trachurus > Trachurus japonicus. The sequence goes on from NC_140911.1 coordinate 20,101,995, forward strand.
TGGGATTGTCCTCAGCCCCACAGATGAAGTATAGACTATGAATGGATGGAGAGACTGGACAAATCAGGAGTTGTTGTATGATACTGATTTATTTTACTAGAAATCCTTTTTTTCTGGCTGCACAGAAAATGTTGCTGCATGGTCTCCAATCCAAAGATTCTTTTAGTGTGTTGTTGTTGTTAAACAGCAGCTGCTTTGGTGCAATGTGTTTCCCTCTTCCTAATACGACAGTCACACAGGAGCACTGGGGAGATCGAACCAGGAGTAGCATGTCGATGTGTCCTTGGTTCATCACATGTTGCTTTTTCATCAATTTAAAGTCCACAGAAGAATTCGCTCCACATCCGACAGGTGATTTTCTACAGCTGAATGAGGGACGTCCAAGGCTTTTGTGCTCTGATGCTCCGACCGTTCTCCACCACCAGTGTCAACTAGAAGCAGACGCTCTTCAAGACACACTGGTCGGCCTTGCCCTCGCGACCCCGCACTTTATGCCTGATTCTGTTCTGATTGTGTTGACAGAATAGAAGCATGTGTCTTTGTCTCTGTGGCCTCTCATACCTGAGCTGCTCTCTACCTTCCTGTGATTTCACCTGTTTCTGTTTCCACAATGAACAAATAGGCAACAAAGTGAGAGTAAAGGAAGAGAGAGAGGCACTGGGACCGTGTGTGTATGTGTATGTGTGTCTGTGTGGGTGAGTATGTGGGGGGAATTACATACTTCTAAAGATACACTGGCCAAAGGCTAGAAATACAATTAATACTAGAGATCCTGACAGCTCCCACAGCTACAACACACACACACGCACACGCACAAACACACACACATCCCTGAGGCTCATATATCTTCAGAATTAGCTGTGTGGCCGTTGATATGTTGCAGAGGTTGCACTTTTAATCTGCATCCTCACACCAAGAAGTAACAGTCTAACCTCTATCTCTCTACACACACACAAGCAAGCAAGATCAGATGAAAGCCCTCACAGGGTCTCTTGCCCTCTAGTGTGTTTGTGAAACAGGCAGAGTGTGTGTCAGTGATACAACCTTCTCCCTTAACTGAAGTAGCTAGCACGTAGAAACACACACAGATTCTCTGTCTTCACTTAAAGACTTTGTCAGATTCACCTCATTAATAACAATAAAAGTGAAGTGTGTAATATTTTACCAGTGAAGCAGCAGCAGCAGCCTCATCATCAAATCATCAGCCTCTTAATCATGACAGCTTTAAGAATGTCATTAACTTGCCTCATTGCCTCATACACGCACACACACATGTACCTACGGAGAAAGGACAACTTTTCAGAGAGGACGAGCACGCTGGATTCAGTCTGCACATGTACAGTGACAAAGAAACATGTAAAAACATACAAAGATACAAAGACACACACACCCACAAAAGCAGCTGCAGACAGGGCGACACCCTGGAGCTTCGTGACTTGGATGGATTGGATTAAATCGACTAGTAGCAGATGCCTTTTAGTGGATTTTAATTACGTCTCCCTGCATGAAGGCAGCGACTGAGAGTTAAACCATAACTCATGTTGTCTGAGCAAGTTCCCTTTAACTCTGGAGCTCCGCTTACAACCCTCCACTAGCTCTCTGAGGTAACCTGGGACCTTTAAGACACAGAAAAAACAACTTCATTCAGGCTTTCAGTTTCACCGCTCTATTCAGAGTTTCTTTGTGGATTAATTATACTTGTTACAGATCACTGAGACATACAGTATTTTACTTTGGGTTTTCTTTGGCCCTTATTTGAAGTGTGCAGATTGACAGAGACTGAGGTGCTGCTGTGTACATGCAATCTGAAATTTGTGTTACAAGAAAAAAACTGAGAAGGACCTATACTGACTAACCCTAACCCCAAACCTTATTTGCTGTGAAGGGTTAGTGTAAACTGGCAACCAATGGAAGCAAAATATTAGTTTGGCAGCATTTACATTTGAAATACACACTTTCCTCACATCTCCACTATAAAACATGATATCACATCTTTAGCAGTTGTGCAGCGTGTTCCCCAGTCAGCGCTACAACATTTCAGCAGGACAGACGGACACAGACTGAGTGTGCGTTCTGAGTGTGTGTGTGTGTGTGTGTGTGCAGCGAGTCGAGGAATGCTCAGAGCCAGAAGACGCACTAATGTAATTTGAAATGGAACAGAAAAGAAATCTATTTTAAATCTCGATTTATTAATACCACATCTGCCCACAGGCAGGGAGGGGGACAATTGAGTTGGAAAAATGTGGAGAGCTATGGGGGGCGTACTCTAGAGAGGGAGGAGGGTCTCATTTATGGGAGCGAGAGATGGAGATAGAGCCAAAAAAAGACTGAGATAGAAGAAAGGGAAACAAAGGAGGAAAGAAAAAGGAGATACAAAAGAACAAATACACGAGAGAGAGATGTACAAAACAAGAGGATAAAAGAAAGAAAAGGGGAGGAAAAGACTGGCAGAGCGCGACAGAGAAGGAGAGACAGAAACAGAGAGCCGGAGGGGACGAGGGGAAGATTTAAAGCAGCGATATAATGAACCAATTGATGGCGAGGCCTGGGGTTAAGCACCTGAAGCCAGCCAGTAATTGGCTGAGAATGGCAGAGAGACAGACAGAGAGATACAGGCTGCGACCTGGAGGGAGGAAGGGGAGCGACGGAGGCGGGGAGAAGGAGGGAGGTCCCGAACATATTCATCATCCTGAACATATTCATCTTCAGATAAAAAATGTCATTGTTGGCCGGGAAGTGGAGGAAGGAGGGAAACGCTGGAGGAGCCGCGATAAAAGCTGGAACACGGCTCCTCGTTACAATAATGTCACTCAGCCAATTATATCCCAACAGTCAGATTAAATTATGAAAGAAAAATGTCTTTTACTTCAAAAGCCATTTGATTTTCATCATGCTGTGTGATGATACCTCCACTGGGTCTGTTAGGAATTATCTTTGACGATGGAGATCTATCTTTTTTTTCTTCTTCTTTTTTTTAAAACCCTCTCCCTTGATCACTAAAGCTGGATCGCTCACAGCGGTTTTCAGAGCTTTGAACCAAAATAAAAATCATATTCATAAACTCCTGTGTTTTTTCAGAGACCAAAATTATTGATGAATCCCCTGTTGATCTTGTGTTCCAGGTTTAACATTCACTTTATTGCCACAATATCATCTTCTTATCCCAGGTCATGTTGCCATGGCAGCAGACCAATCAAAGTCTTTCAAACATCACTCTCTTCAGAAAAGTTCTCCATCTCCTCTTGGTTGATAATATGCTGCTATAGAGCAATTCCATCTTCCTTTGTGATTATAAGTGTTGAACGCTGTTATTTGTGGTTTCAGGTTTCTACAAGTGCTGTTGCCAGAGAGCCACAGCAGCGGCTGCATCACTCTGACCGCTGCTTACCGATAAATGGCGCCTACAAATGAGTTCGTTTGTGAGCAAAACGCCAGTGTGGCAATAAAAGAAGACATTGAAAGTCACTGGATTGCTGTTTTTGGATCCTGACTCATTCACAGACCAGATGAGATGTGATCTCTCCTCCCAGCTGGAAGACTGCGGAGGTCCTACAACAGGAGGTGGTTCCTCCCAGCTCCCTCCAGATGTCAGAGCTCCTATCCCTGTCTCTACGGCTGAGTCAAGACATCCCACAGAAGAAACTCTTCATCCATAATCTCATTCTTTTGGTCACAACCCGGAACACATGACTACAGGTGAAGGTCGCCTTTTCCTTAAAGGACAATTCCAGGTGAATTCAACTCGGGGGTGTATTTTCATATCATTTTAGGTCTAAAAGAAGGAATCTGAAGATTTTCAGTTTAATTGCTCCTGTTTTGCGGTAGTTGTGTCTGTCCCCGCATCGCCACGGCAGCAATGAATGGGAGTGGATGTAAGTTCTGCTGTTTAGGCTGTTTCCATCCCTCAAAGCCACAGACAGCGTCAGATGGAGACTCAAACATGCACCCAGAACTTTATTTACTTCAACAAGCCGACATGTTTGTAAAACTAGATCTAATTCAAAGTCTCCCGGAGTCTCGCGCGAGCCCGAAGTTGCAGTGCTGGTGTGTTCAGGTGCAGTGGGAGCTTCCGCTTGTGTCATAAACACAGGAATATCAACTCTTTACTTGCTTCAAGTGTACATTTTTTTCTACAGACAGCGAGTAAAGCAAGTAAAGAGTTGATATTCCTGTGTTTATGACACAAACGGTAGCTTTTCCCACTGCACCTGAACACACCGAGCACGGCAACTGGGTCTCGCGCGAGACTCCGGGAGACTTTGAATTAGATCGAGTTTTACAAACATGTCGGCTTGCTTGAAGTAAATAAACTTCTTGGTGCATGTTTGAGTAGCCATCTGAAAATCTTCAGATTCCTTCTTTTAGACCTAAAATGATAGGAACATACACCCCCCAGTTGAATTTGCCTGGAATTGTCCTTTAACAGACCTATCATGGTATGTCTTTATTATAAAGTTGCTGTCATTGTTTCAGTAGCTGCTCTTCTTTTTGTATCTTCCTCCTGGTTCAGTTAGTGGCCATGTTTGAGAGCTGCTGACGCCTCCCGGTCAGTCACTCTTGTTAGCTGTTGAGGGTATTTTGATCTGGAATCATAAATCTCTCTGTGAATAAGTCCCAGAGATCCTTTAACTCCTTCACTTGAGGCAGTGGGTCACCCAGAGGGAGCAGTCCACCACTTTCCAGCTGAGATTTTTAATAGTGAACTGTGTCTAATGAAGAGCTTAAAGGCCAAGAAGCATATAATCACCAAGAGGCATTTACCAAGAGGAGGCAATTAGCAGCCCTGATGAGGGGAGACTCTGTGTGCCGTGTCATAGTTGAGAACTACATTTTTCAGATCGCCACCTCGTATTCTGACTTGGATGTTTGGGACCAGAGTGGATCGGGGGAGTGGGAGGGGGACCAAGCGTTTGAGACCCCTCTTTACTTCAAACAGACAGGTGGTGGTTTCATTGGGTTATACAGTAGTTTTCATTAGAATCAGTAAAGGGAAGAATTTGAATTGGTTCTCTAAGTCTCATATTTTCCTGTTATTACAACAAAGAGCGTAAAAAATTATGAGTGAACTGTGGCACGAGCGTCAAATATAAGAAAAATAAACTTTGATAAAAAAATATTTTTTGCATATAAACATTTCTGACTTGTTTTTCATTAATGGTCAGCTGTACAGTTTTTTTTAACTCATTGGTTTCTTGCCATTATTCAACAGTGCTGTCCAGTGCAGCGGTTTGTCTGTGACTCTGCATGATCCGTGCCAAAGTGTGTGCATTGTTAGTATTCAGCGCTCCACATCAGGAGAGTCAACATTTTTATGTCTTGAAGCAGGAATTCACTGATTCTTTAATATCAACAACACAGACGTCTTTGATAAAAAAATCACCACTAACGGCTGATGTGATCATATTTTCCCTCTGAAGTTCAGACTTGACATGTTGCTTGACAACACTGCAGAACCTGTGTGAACAGTTTGGCTGGAGAGGACAGAGTGTGCACGAGGCCACGCAGCTTTTAATGACTTATTTATTCGGTCTCTTGTTTGCACGTCTGCAGATCGAAGAGACAAGAGCAGAGGACGTCTTTGGCTTTGTGCTGAGACGCCTCTTTCCAAATGTCACCACATCGAGTGAGTGTCGTATAATATACCTACTGTGTCTCTGTGTGTGGACAAATACACACCTGTGTGTGTAAGTGTGTGTTGCTGGGTCTTAAACCAAGACACCACATGACCATTAGAGTCTTTGTGCAGTTACGCCTGTGTGTTTGTTTCTGTGTGTGTGACACTGATTTCTGGCCTAATGGGGGAGTATTGACGGGCTTCCCATGATACAGCTTCCCTCAGCTGGAGGCACAGACAGCAGAGTGCGCTTTATTGAATCCTGCTTCTTCTCAAGAAAAACAAGAGGCAGGAAGGAAGAAAGAAAGAAAGAAAGAAAGAAAGAAAGAAAGAAAGAAAGAAAGAAAGAAAGAAAGAAAGAAAGAAAGAAAGAAAGAAAGAAAGACCTGGCTAGGACTCTTTTGTTCAATGCCTCTTGACTTTAGAAGTTGTGGTTTTGAAGACAAGATGAATTTGTTTGGTTTATTATCAAATTAATGTCACATGATTTAGATATAATAACTAATATACTAATGTACTTTTAGGTTAGAAATAGTTTTGAGGCCAGGTCTGTCACTTTTTGGTGTCCGCAGAAATACGTCTGTTGTGTTTTTAAAGTGCATGTGTTGTCAAATCGATGCAGTTGTTGGCTTTACAGGTGTTTTCTTTAGCTGCAGCGAGTTGTACTCTCAGGGCCACCGTAGTTCTATTTGTCATGTTTAAAGATAAATGAAACGCATCATAATGTAACCAACATCTGTGCTGTGTGTAACTGTGATTCCAGCACTTCCAGAAGGCGTCAGACCAACTGATGCTGAGTCATGGGAGGTGATAGAAGGATTAAGGAGACGATGGGATGAAGGTGAACACAGTGGAAATGAAGAGAGAAAGGGGGATACAATAGAGACACTGACAGAAGGAAGTTTACTGAAATAAAATTCCCAAATGAAAACTCCCCACATGTTCATCATAACCTTGTTGAAGGTCCTGCAGTCAGATCTCCATCTGACGGACCAGAGGCACTTTGAAGCCTCACAACACATGCAAATCCCGACCTCGACTATCACCGCTGATGAATGAATATGGCCTGTTTGTATTGTTGAAACGCCTTCATGCGCTTCCGCACAGCTCTCATCAGCCGGGCTTTCATCCACAACGAGATGTGTGGGCTTGGGTTCGTTTATCAGCCACTGATTGCAAATCAGAGGGGAAAAAACCTAAACTCAGTTGGCAGATTTTAAAAAAAAAAAAGAAGAGAAAAGAAAAAGCACTTCTCTTAGTGAGTTCAGAGGAATAAAGAAACACAGAGCAAACAGTGACAATGTCCATCTCTCACTTTATCTGTGTCTTTCCCACTTTGTACAGTAATGCATCACCTCCTCTGTACTATTTGACATTTTCTCCTCCTTTTTCTCTCCATTCCCCCACTCCAATTGTCTTTGTTTTTCTTTCTCTAATGATTTTCTTATTTTTCCCCCACTTTCTCCCTAATTTACATGCTCCTCATCTACCACAAGCACTCCCCCTCCTCCTGCCTCCCCTACAGCTCTCATCAGTTTAGTGGGAAACTGGGCAAAGACTAGAGGAGGTCACTAGAGTCTGCTGGCTACTCTTAATGAGCTCAACACACACACACACACACACACACACGCGCACACACACACAATCTGTCTTTTATTGCCTCTTGTTATCTGCTCTGGTGAATGAATCCCATTCACTTCAGCTTTATTGGTAAGATAGAGCGTGTAATGTGTGTGTGTGTGTGTGTGTGTGTCCACCTACATGCTCACAGTAATTAGTGTGACAGACAGATGCAGTCGAGTGTGGAGCACTCTTCTAATGTCAGCCAGATTACCTGAGTAGGGTGTGTGTGTGTGTGTGTGTGTGTGTGTTTGTGTGTGTGTGGCAACAAACAAACCAGTGTTGCATTGATCACCTGCATGTGTGTGTGTGCACGTGCCTCCATGAACAGCCTGATTCTGAACTCCTTTCTTCTCTGATCTTGTCATCATATTTTATTCTCTCTCAGTCTTTTTGTTGCTAATTTAAATTTAAATTTTAGATTTGAAAAGAACATAGAGACAAGTTAAAGCAGAAGTAAGCCATCCGGTGGTTTTGGCTAACGTCTTGTCAGCAGATGGAGTTAGCAGCCCCCGCCCTCGTCATGGATCTATTGGTCCTCGTCCCTACGTCACCACATTCACGCGCATCCCTTGGCTGCACACACAGAGAGGACTGCCCCTTTATGCCGTTCTCTCTCCTCATTGGATAAAGGTTGTAGGATACAAGGAAAGTTTTCTCCTGGGCTCAGAGCAGAGCAGAGTGACTGACAGACCCGTGTTTCAGACCAAACACTCTATAGAAGTGATTGCTGTCGGAAGATACAACTATTTAAGACTTAGATTAACACAAATATTCCGCTTACTTCTGCTTTAAACTTAAACATTTGATGTATGAAAAGAGTTGTGACAGTTGTCACTGTTGTTGTGACACTGTTCTTTGACATATAGCAATTTAATTATACTTTGATTAATGTTGCAAAAGTCTAATCGCTGACTGAGTGCATTAATGTGCTGCCAGAGCTGCCGCTGAGGATTAACCGTGAGGTCGTCCATCACGGTCTGAGTCTCAGGCTGATGGCTGAAGACACCAGTCAGGTTCCTTCACAACTTGATCCCCAAACCACAGAGTTGGAAACATTGTGAATATAAGAAAATGCAGTGAAGAGACTTTTATTCTGAAGGAGCTCAGGTCTTTTCTTTTCTCTCTCCCAGTTACATTCAACCCAACTGTCCTTTCTCTCTCTCGCTGGCTCTCTCCCTCTGATTCAACTCTCTCTCTCACACACACACACACACACACACACACACACACACACACACACACACACACACACACACACACACACACACAGGTTATCACAGACAAATGGTATTCATGCTCAGTGTGTGTGAGGAGAGAGAAGATGGGCTGAGGGATAGGGCAACCACACACACACACAGAGTCACAAGAGCCCAGTAAATCGACGGTAATCAACACATGCACACACACACACAACAACAAACACTCCCAGATGAAGACACCGTGGCTGTTATTGCTGCGCCTTCTGATGAGATGAGGAAGTTGAGAAAGCAATCAGCCTTCTGCCTCTGAATCAATCTCTCTTACACACACACACACACGCAGCAAAATCACACACAAATATTCAGCCCATCACTGTCTCAGTGTGGAGTTGGTTTGTGTGTGTGTGTGTTTGTGTCTTTCTCTGCTGAAAACTGCCATGCAGTAATGACTGCTCTCACTGGGGATCAGACAGCGTGGATTCCTGCCTTCCACCTCCACCTCAGTGTGTGTGTGTGTGTTGACAAACCCCCCTGTGTGCACATTTATTAGCCCAGAGATTGAAGCAGTGGGCGTTCGAGTGGGGAGAGGGAGAGTAAGCAGCCAAATCATTTCTCTCTATTATTTTGACATGTTTCTTACAGTTTATTGTAATTTACTGCAAAACACTTTGGCGATGGTGTTAATTTGTTGGACAGACGCACAAATAAATCACACTAGGACAAAAGTTAGACAGAGGCGGGGGGTGAAAGGGGTTGTTAGGCTGAAGATGTTTAAACTTAAGGAGTAGTTCACTCTCAGGATGTACTGTAGGTTTGGATATGGACAGCAGGGACGTTCAAGTCTTCCCGTTGAGATGCAAACAAGCAGAGAAACTGTATTGTTACAGATGACTTCCTGTTCTTCCTCTAATTTCCTGTCGCCCTTGCCAACGGGTTTTGTGTTATGTCTCCAAGATATAGAGTCATCAGGGGCTTCTTCGCCTCCACAGTGTAGCAGGTGGTGAACTATCCCAACTGTTCAGTGTCAGATCATTGACGTTGTGTATGTATGTGTATGTATCAGTGGATCAGCTGCATGTTACTGGTGGAGCTGGTTTTACATGTGAAATCACTGGAGGGAACTGTAGCATACTTTCAAAGGTCCCAGGAAACAAGGAGAAAACACTCAAATAAAGACACCTCAATTTAGAAATACAGTCTAGGTCTTTTTCTCTCGGTAGATCTTGACTTTGCAGGCTGAGGTCACAGATATTTGGCTTAAAAAAAGAATGGTGATCACTCTTATTATCCCCAGTAGCTCATTATAAACTTGACTCTGGACTACAAGGAAACATCTGTGGCTGGAGCTCTATGAGCTGCCTCTGAAATATACAAGTTGATGAGAAGATGGAATGAAAAGTGTTGTTTTTTGTTCCTTTCACAAGTCACTTGATTTCTTTCAATCTTTCAAATCAATGTCATTTCTTTCAAATAACAGAATCTTATAACCAGACTCTACAGAAACCACTGGGTGTATATTTATAAATATATATAACACTTGAATAATGAAGCTGGTATATGACTTTAAGTTGCTGTTTACTCCCAGACTGGTCTCTGCGTTATTGCTGCGGTTTATTGCAGCATCTCCAGCTGTGAGGAGTCTGCTCTCTGTTTCTCCATCGTTCTGTTTCTTTCTTTTCAGCTCCACACGCCAACCCCACCTGCCCCCTACTGGACCCCCCCCCCTGTGTGACCCCGGCCACAGTGAGAGCACAGATATGATGGAGGTTCAAAGATAGCTGTCTGCATCATGTAGAGCGTCCGCTGTGTGGGAACCAGAAATTAAAGCAGCTTGAAATTTCCAATAATACTTTAACCCTTCAGCCAAAGCTGATAGAGCTGGGATTTCTTTCTTTCTTTCTTTCTTGGCTTTTTTTCATTACAGCAGAGGCCTGAGGGAGAGGTTATAATGGGAGATGAAAGAGAGAAAGAGACTTATACCTATGAGCTGTCCACTGATACTGTCAAAAGACTGTTTGCCCTCTCTCTGAGGAGAAGAGAAAAAATGAAATCCTGAAAATGTCTACGTGCAACTTATCTATAGATCTACACGTTGATATCCACCTTTATAGTGTACGGAGCTTTAATATAAACAGATTAGGGAGACACGATTGTTTTGCTTAAATATTAAAAATCCATCTGTGACTGCAACAGATCTGGTGGTCCGGCTGGACGGAGCGGTCCGGGTAGTTTGCGGTACTTTCCTAAAATGACGGCTGGAAGCAGGAAGTGAAGACCGTACATATGAGTGGTGAAAGCCGAGGTGTGTTTGTGCATGAAATACGGCACGAAGGCCACATCTATAAACAGCGTGATTTAATGCCCAGCAGCCGGATCTCTGTCGGATGATTCCTGATCAGCGGCTCTGATGCATCTCGTCCCGTTCCTGCATCCATCAAGTCCTGTCTGGGAGCAGAGGGGGGGGGCGCCATGCATCACGCCAGGTGAGAGCGTGTGTGTGTGTGTGTGTGTGGTTTCAGGGCACATCTGTGAGTGTCTGAGTCTTTTCAGATGGCTCTCAATTGCTGCCACACACACACTTTTTATAGCTTGAGCAAATTTTAATTGACAAACTAATGATACACAAAGTGTGGATTGTTTTTTTTTTTTTTCTCTTCTCACTCAGCGACAACTAACAAACCAGGTGACCCCTCTCCTCCTCCGCTCACACCTCTCCCTCTTCTCTCCATCACACCCCTCTTTTCATTACTCTCACCCACACTTCATCTTGCAGAGTTTTCTTTTTATCAATTTCCCAGTCTTTTTTTTATCATTTCTTCTTCTTTTCTTCCCTCTTTCTCTCTCTCTCTTTCTGTCAACACACAACCTCCTCATACTTCTCTTCCTACTTGCCGACTCCATCAAGTAGACCCTCATTAAGCACCAATCAACAAGACGGCAAACTCACAATCACCAAGGCAACGCATTACCACCTTGACCTGCCGCCGTGAAGACGGAGCGATCAAACCTCTGCGATTCTCATTATTGTTAGCATCATTGTTTGATTGTGATTTTGTGTGTGTAAGTGCATGTTGCTGAGCCTCTCCGACAGTTATTTGTGGCACAACGACAGCTATGTGCCGATGTCAAGATGGCTGCAATCAGCCGCCGGTGGAGAAAAGGTCATGACTGAGGAGCAGGAGTGGGCTTGGAGCCATATGAGTGGCCGTTACCTTAAAGTACTGCAGCATTTTTTCCTCATTAGTTCTCTTGTTGTTGTTGTTGATGACAAAGAAAAGATGAAAGATAATGAAGTCATTTTTACTTTAAATGAACTCATCAGTTTATGTGGCTGCTGTTTGTAATCTTATCACATCAGGAAGTTATAGAGAAATTAAAAACTCTCATTTTAATCTTCCCTAAAGATGTTTGTCAGATCCTGGTGTATGACCTAATCAACCATCAGTCAACTGAGAGCATTATCTTCCAGGCTTACAGATATGACACACTCTGCTTTAGGTCACTTCCTCCTTTTGTGCTTTGACTTGAAAATAGCAGCGTGTGACAGAGTGAGTGACAGTAAGAGCTCGTCAGATTAGACGCCTCGTTGAACGTGATTAAACTCGACACCGACACGGTTGGCGATTCACACAAAACCGTCACTATCACAGTGGGTCACCTGCCTAATAATGTTGGTCCTGTTCTGTTTTTACCAAGACGTCCAATCAAATGAATCTTCTCTGTCAAACGACTGTATAAATCTTGTTGTTTAATTCCATCTCTCACTCTTTGAGTAAATTGTATGTGATGGGAAGTCAAAGCTCAGGATTTATGACCTGAGTGCTCAAACTGTCCATGTCCAAACGGCCGATTGGCCATTGCAGACTGTCCTGGATATTAACAACTGTCAATAAAGAAAGCTCCGAGTTTGTTTAGGAACAACGGAATCGGCTGAAATTAAATAATATAATAAATTAGGCTATGGTTAAATTGAAGAACACTCCTTGTTGTTGATTGGCTGCAATAGTGTCTGAGCCAATTGAATTTCTTCCCCTCTCACAACATTTAGGGATTTTTAACGTTGTATTTATTTTATTTCATTGTGACTGCTGTGAGTTATATTGTGTGTCTGCACATCCTGTACTGTGTAAAATAGGAAGAGGTGAGTGACAGAATAAGAACAGATGCACACACGCACACACACGCACACACACACACACACAGCTTTACTTCCTCACCCTGCTCTGCCCCCTGTGAGGACATAAAAGCTCCCTGCAGTCCACCGTGACTGATCAGAGATGTTGTAACGTGTCAAAGATGGCCCATATAGGCCTTTGATCACACGGCGACTCCTCTCCTTTGTCAGAAGATCTTTAATATCTTCTTGGAGGTGACCCTCTCCCCCGTCACACCATCTCTGCACCCGCAGCATCAAATCAGATTGTTTCTGTCACTTTCAATTTGCTCAGACTGACGGACAGGCCCAGAGCCCAGGAGACTCCTGAGGGAAACTTCAAAGGTTACAGACCTCTGAACCACCCAGGTGTTAGTGTCACCTGAGTAAGACGTTGTCAGTCCAAGCTTCATCAGGACAGGTTGAAGAACAATAAATACACATCTTTATACAAGCTCCTCATTAAGCCAAAGATTCATTCTCAATAGCTACCTCAGAGCTAACACGTTGCAGCAGCTACTGTTTTGTTTTTGACTTGATGGAGTCGGCAAGAAGGAGAGAAAATTTAAGGGGAAAATCCTCTTGTTCAAGTGGTTAGCAAGATGATTCTGGGTTTGATCCTCTGGTCTTTCTGGGTGGCATTTGCATGTGGATTTCCCTGCCGCACTAACTACAACCAAGTGATCATAGACACATTGCAACTTTTGGGACTTTATATTGTTACAACAAATATTGTTGTCACCAAGTCCCACCCACCTAGCCTCGTAAACCAGCCGCTCCCGGAAATGCAATTCATTTCATTTCTGAGGGAGAGTCTGGCCTCATCCCTGTTGTAAGCATTTGGGCTGGGCGGGAGTAGTAGCGTTGACAGACAACCCCATTCAGCCAATCAGCAAGTTGGTGTAGTGACGGGGCGTTGCACCAGTCGGTCCCTGATTGGCCAACTTGCTGTGTCAATCACAGCAGCGACGCTGATTGGCTCGGCCTTCTGAGCCAGACTCTCCCTCAGAAATGAAATGAATTGCATTTCCGGGAGCGGCTGGTTTCCGAGGCTACCACCCACCTGGTCCCACCAACAAACACCTGCAGGGTTTGGTTTCTCTGTTTTATCTGAAATGTGCTACATTTTTATTGGAACACGCAGAAAACAGTCAGTTAACCAGAACAACAACAACCTCAAAAATAAGAGCCTCCTCTCTTCTGATTGGCTGACACTGACCTGTTATTAGAGTTTCAGGGAGAAGCCTAAGGGGGGAGATGTAAAACTACACTGAGATATTTTTTTTATATCTTTTCATGGATCAACAATTCAGATAAAACACAAGCAAAGAGCAAAACATGGTTTAACATTTCCACTCTCCTCGAATAAAAGGTCAAACATTACAGGATCTATAAAGTTTACCATCGTCAACAGATCTGAACGCCTGAAATGTCCAAACAAACACAGAGATGTTTGAGGGAAACCAGGGGAGTTGACATGACTTTCCTGCTCATTTTTCAAACATTTGTACTTGAAACCTTCAGTTTATGTCATGATTACTTCAACAGATTCAAAACATTAAGTTGTTGCATATCTTCAAAAATAAAAACAACAAGACTCCAATTCACAAATGAGTTGCTGGGATTAACAAACACCTAAAAAAAAGACTTCCTGAATTCTTCTCTTCCTCATCGTGTAATCTTTTCTTCCCACTACCATCCACTTCTCCTCCGCCTTCTCTATCTATAATCACCTGTTTTGCCCCTCTCTTCCCCCCATCCATCCACTGCCCTCGACGCCAACCTCATCCTCCTCTCTGTTCTCTGACCTCACTCCCTTCCTCTCTCCTTCCCTGCCTCCCTCATTCTCTCCTGCTGTGCTTCGATATAAAGAAACAAGCTTGTTGCCCTGGAAACAATGCAAATCTGCCCCAACAGGCCAATTACAAAAGAGCACCAATTACAGCTGGACCTGTTCCGTTTAATGGGCTTCATCCTGTCCACACACACACGCAGGGCACCTACTTGGCCGTCCCTCTTGACCAACTACAGTGGTTATTAACTTGGTAAAAGGGAGTCCTGCTGTGTGTGTGTGTGTGTGTGTGTGTGTGTGTGTGTGTGTGTGTGTGCGCGTGCATGCGTAGGCGGATTTGTTTAACTGTATTTGTGGAGTCCTAACACAGCATGACGTGGGGTCCAGCAGAACTGAAACAATGGGGACATACAACTTTAAATCACTGAGTTTTAAGACTCTCAGAGTCTGGGGTGTGCACATTTCCATACATGAAACAAACAGTATGCACACACAGAATTCATTTCTGAATGATTAGACAGTTATATATTAAATCTACGAGAAAAGAAAACCATATTACTGTATATATCTCCATGTAAGTGTATGTATTCATGTTTACTGTAGTTGTAAACCTTTATTACATGAATATATTTGTATCCCACTGATTGTCAGTATGTGTTGATATTAGTCCAAAAGTCTGTGACTACTCTCCACATAAGGAAATGTATTTAGGAAAATATAAATACATAGAACTTTAGATGTTTCTTCTTTTAATAAATTAAAGGAAATAAAGGAATAGTAAGACAATGGTCTGAGAGTGTGTGTGTGTGTCCGTGTGTGTGTGTGTGTGTGTGTGTGTGTGTGTGTGTGTGTGTGTGCACCAGAAACTGCTAAGAGGCAGATTGATGCCAAAGTGATTGGCTGTGTTTACTGCAGCCAACAACTACAACTACAACCTCACCCTGCAGAGAGGTGAGAGAGGGGGCGAGAGAGCCCGGCCAACAACAAGAGAGAGAGAGAGAGAGAGAGAGAGAGAGAGAGAGAGAGAGAGAGAGAGAGAGAGAGAGAGAGAGAGAGAGAGACAGACATTGACGTGCTGCTCTGTTCATCCATCACATGTAGATTGATTAAGATACAGACTATGATCCTCGTCTGTCAGACCTTGCTATTTCTCCTCAGAGGGAACCAGGAACATCATTAATGAACTGTGTGTGTGCGTGTGTGTGTGTGTGTGTGTGTGTGCGTGCGTGTGTGTGTGTGTGTGTGTGTGTGTGTGTGTGTGTGTTACGTTTGTTGTGTCCTTCGCTCATTTTGCTTTTTACAATTATCGCAGTGTGAGATTCTGTTTGTGTGTGTCAGCTTTGCTGTTACAAGGCTCTTATTGATGTTTCTGGTTTGGAGGAAGATAAGGGGCATTTAGACACTACTTCTGTGTGTGTGTGTGTGTGTGTGTGTGTGTGTGTGTGTGTGTGTGTGTGTGTGTGTGTGTGTGTGTGTGTGTGTGCGGGGGGGGTGACAGGGACAAGGCTAGCTACCTAGTGGCTGTATACTGCCTCCTACCCAGACTTAATGAAGGAGAAATTGGATCCTGATGGCTTCGCAACAAAGGATAGCCCTGCAGCATAGTGTGTGTGTGTGTGTGTGTTTATGTGTGTGTGTGTGTGACAGAGAGAGAGAGAGAGAGAGAGAGAGAGAGAGACTTATTTGTGGGCAAAATGGGCAACATTTTCTTCTAATAAAGAGCCTCTATTTCTTTTGTGCTCGCCTGGCTTCCTCCTCAAACTCTGCTGCTTCATTGGCCTTGTGCTCATGTGTATGAGTGTGAGTGTGTGTCATGAGCCCGTGTGTGTTACAGTATATTATTACCCAGAATTCATTCCGTTTTGTTATATGATTGAAAAAAAAATAAGAAGCAGGAAAGAGCAGACGTGGAAAGTGAGAAACGCATGCACCATCTGACAGTAGGACCCCAGAGGATGCTGGGTAATCACACCAACCTGCAGGAGTGTGGCCATATCATGAGTCCTGAGTGTGTTGTGTATCTTGTTGTTCATTTTTATTCTAGAAAATAGTGACAGTGTGGTGGCAGTTTTGTATGTCTGATGACATCACACATCTTTTTTAACACACATATTATCTCTTTCTCTCTACACATGCACGCACACACACACACACACACGCACGCACCCACATGAACACACACTCTCTCTCACCCCTGGTGTTACTCATCCTGCCTGCTCACAGCTCGCTCTCAAGTGTTGATTACAACCGCTACACTGCTGCGAGAGTTAAAAGTGTGTGTGCATGTTGATGTGTACTGTATGTGTGTGTGTGTGTGTGTGTGTGTGTGTGAGCAAAGGGCCCTCTAGTTTGGTTTGTAAACAAAGTTTGTGTGTGTGTTTTTGTGCGTTTTTGTGCTGAACAACGTGATGACTCCTCCTGCGCCGCGTTCTCACGTCTGTCACTGGTTTTTAAACAGTTCTCACTTCGTCTCTCAGACAGACAAACTTCACACCCTCTCCCTCTTGCTCCACAACGACTCGCACGTTCACACTGCCTCAGAATAGAGGCCTGTTACTAGGAAGATCTGAAGTGTTGTTGCTGTATCTGGGAAGATTTAATTGCGCTGGTATTTGTTATTGTGACTGGAGCAGCGAGGACTAGGCCTTGTGAGATAAATGAAACTTTGACTGTTCATCTAAACAACATGCGAATAAGACCAACGTTCATGTGATGTTTTCATCATGAGTGAAATAATCGTCAGCTATAATGTTTCCACTTTAATGAAATTCAGATTCAGAAAGCCAGAGTTGCATACGTCACAGACCTGAAGAGCCAATCCTGTCTACCTGTGGGGATGGGGGACAGGGTCAGTGCAGAGAGCCATAGGAACAAGACTATTCACACTGTGTCAGCGCCTGGCAGTTATGAGCTGGTAGACGTTAGACAATATACAAACAAAAGCTTCTAACTATGCAAAACAATCAGAAAGTATTACTGACTACAATTTAAAAAAATGAAAAGATGTGCTAACTGTGGCTGTGCTAACCGCTCTGATACATCATTTAGTCTCCGGGTTTCGTCTCAACATTATCCTCATCTGAGTCTGGGTCTGACTAAGGCTCACACATACTGTAGGCTGAGTCTCTTCGATGTTTCCTCCTCCAACCATATTGATGCTCTCTGCTTTTTTCTTTTTTTTTTTACCTGGAGCAGGTGGTGGGTGATGCTCAAGACCTGATCCAGGGTTACCAACCATGAAGTCAGAGGAGAGATCTTCAGACCAGTTTTATAAGTTAAAAAACATTTTAAACTTAAAGGGACAACGAGGAGTTTCTAATCGGTTATAAAAAAGTCTCACGTTAATGTGGATGAATCTCCGCTACCCACACTTGTTAATGGGCCCATTTTAGATAAATATATCATTCTGTCTCTATCGTTATTTTGTTACTATTAGTGGTGGCGGAGATGCTGGTCGAGCCGACCAGCATTTCTTTACTTTCAGTTTTGCAACGAGTCATGAGAATAACGTAGCCGAATCGCCGTTTATGGTCGGAACTACAACGGTATGTGAACCTCTTTGAACCTCTGACTTTAATTATTGATGAATGAAAACATGAGTCCGTCTTGCGCCGGTCAAAAGAATTTTACGGTGCGCGCGGAGGCTCATAAATGTAGTGTGAAAACGCTTCGCTTTTCCAAAACTCCTCGTTGTCCCTTTAATAGCAGAGGATATTATAGCAGATAAAGTTTGAGGGAGTTTTAAATCGAGTAAGTTAAAATAATGTGCATAATAAATTATGGTTTGTGGTTTATCCCATGTTGTTCTTTCATTGATTTAAGAAGCTAAATCTTGGCTCTCTTTAAGATCGTCCCTATCATCACATGTTTCTTTTCTTGGTTTAAAACTTAGTAGAACTTTACATGCAGATTTTTCCTCTTTTTGTCAGATAAATGATGGTGAACTGAACATCATCTGAGCTGTGTGTGTGAAACCCTGACCGTTTTAAATAAATCACGTCTTGTATCTTTGTTGAATCAATAACGAGCTCGCTGCCTGTTTGCCTGTTTGAACCTTCCTCTGTGCTGATATTTTTTAATCCAGGTTGTTCTTCCTATCAGCACAATAAATCAAACTCAGCTGCAAATTGTGAATATAGCAAATTGTCTGCAGGTTGGATGCCGGATAATAAAAAGCCTCCAGGGGACATGCGCACAGAAAAGAGGGAGGCCGGTGTCTGGAGGCTGTGTGCCGTGCTCAAGGGCATCTGAGCACGAGTTATTGAGGACAGGACGGAGCGCGTGTGTCGTCACGCTGCTGCTCTGATCCCTCATATTTTCAGCGAGACTCAGAGGTGATCCTGTATTCAGAGCCCGAGTCCCGAGTCCCATTGCTCTGATTGATCTGATGATGAAAAGATCCTTCAATCCAGAGGCACACAAATACATATTCAACGCCTGACAAAGCACACGCACACAAACACACACACGCACACGCACACACACACACACAGAAGCACAGAGCGAGGAACAAACACACCTACACACTCAGATATCCTCAGAAGGTTTTGAGTATAAAAGGCCGGCAGACTCTTCAGAGCAGCACACCACCAGCCTGAGTCATAATGTTTGATTTAAAAGAGTTTCTTATGCCTCCTAAAATGTTGTTTTCCTTTAATTTAAAAGGACATGAGATCAGGTCAGATACACACGGTTCAGTCAGACTGATGTCAGACAGCTGCTCTCAAACAAAGAAGGTCTGCTCATTACTGAGGACCAATTTATAGCAATAGTAATGCGTGGAATCAAGCAGTGGTGATGCACTAAGCTTTGAAATTTCTGTCCTACCAGAGATGATAGGCCTGACATGCCTTGCTGCTGCTCAAGTGTTTCACTGGGTTGAGCAGGTGGAGCAGTGGGTTCAGGGAATCGAACCCAACGACACAAGTCTTCAAACAGAAGTTTCGAACAAGATGCAGCTGTCCAGGGGTCCGTTTCACAAAGCAGGTTTAGTGAAAACTCTGAGTCTGTTAACCCTGAAATGAGGCAAACTCTGGGTTTTCCGTTTCAGAAAGGGAGGTAACTCAAACCAGGGAAAGAGGAGTAACTCCAGCCCGTTTCACAAAGAGAGGTAACTGAAGCTCGGAGTCAGTTACTATGGCAACACACTAATTATTAATGAGGATTTGTTTGATCGTTCACGTTGTTCTGCACCGTCAGTTTATCTCAACAACCCTCACATGAAACGACACGCGCACAGTTCCCTCTCTCTCTCTCTCTTATTTTTTTCGTAGTAGGTCGATCCACTTCTGGATTATTTCCAGGTGTGACTGATGACTACACGCACATCACATCCCCGTCACGTTATAATGGAGACAAACTTGAACATATCAAACACAACATTTGGAGTTGCACCTGCTCAAACACACAATGTTGAATAACTGTCGAGATTTCTTTTTTTAGATTAATACCAGAGACGTTCTAATATTAATACTCACATAATGTCCCGCGGTGTAAAAAAATAAATAAATAAATCTGAGCTCACGTCCATTTGCCATCTTTTTTTTTTCAAAGTGGGGGGGGGGGCGTGGTTCTGCGTCAGCATTCATACATCACTCCACCACTCTTGGATTCAACATGAGAACAGTGGATTTTAAAAGTTGGTTTTAGGGCTGAATGCAGCAATGCAACCACGCCAAGAGTGGAACACGTCCTTCAAACCAACATGATGAGTAAGTAGAGTAGAGGTGGTGGTGGTGGGGGGGGGGGGGGCAGGATTTGAACAGTGCAACAAAGGCGCAACAGCAGTCACAATGAGAGGCTGTGTTGAAAGAGTGACAAGGCATCAGAGCAAATTCAAAAGATGAATTCACATGTAAGTGTGTGCCGCTCTGTGGGTGGTCGTTGCTCTCAGTGTGTGAATGAGAGAACGTCAGATTGCAAAGAAACCACAAAATAAAACACGCAGAACGACCTTAAACAAAGAGGAAGGAGAAACGGACGGGGACAGGAGAGACATCTACTGTAGACACTGAGCGATGAAAAATTCTGCCGACATGGAAACTCAAACGAAGGAGAGGAAATCACAGCAGGACCGTGGGTTTTACATTGAGTAGCATGATGAGAACAGTGGAAGAAAAAGGACAAAAGAATGTTCTGAGAAAAAGGGAGAGAACAGAAAACAGAAGAGACTCTGAGACTCTCCTCTAAAGAAATGTGAGAACAAGAGGAGGCAGTTTTATCTTATCTGGGTTTTTATCCTCCATTCAAGCCCTCTCTTCTCTAAAGTGTGATTACACGAGCGTTGACTCATGTTCCCCCCTGGAAAGATGGATTTTAGTTCTGCTGCTTTGACGCTACCAGAGACAGAAATCGTCTGCGAGAGGGGAAATATGTTGTTTTTAGGGAAACGCTGGACACAGAGACGACTGGAGAGATTAGAGTTTCTCTTCATGATCTGTGATTGCTACACACAGCTGCAATAACTTTAAATAAATGTGTTTGTGCAAATAAACAATCTAATAAACAATCTCCTGATAGAATATTTCCTGGAAAAAATCATTTCTTTTGGTCGTTTGTGTTTTTTTCTTCTGCATCCTCTGTGTGCAGGTACTGTATGAAAAACAGGAGGCAAACCTTTTTTGCCAGAACAAGCTTCCTTGTTTATGCAGCACCTCAGTAAACTGTATGATAACCAGTGGTTAATGTCTGAGCTGAGGGTTAACAAGGGAAACTTGGAGCTTTTTAGCAGCATGACCGACCACTTTGCACCAATGTCTGATTGAGTCAATGGCTCTTAGCATTGTGGAAACAAGCTTGTTTAGCTGTGAAAGCTTCCTTTAGCCCGCACAACTCTGAGATGAAAAAGACGGTGTTCTGGTCAGAGAGCAGGAGAAGGGCTAATCAGGTCCAAGATGAAAAGGGCAGGGGGCAGAGCGCAACTTCCTGAGTCAAACTCTCACACAAAGTTCATATAAGATGAAATAATAATGTTGAGGCTGACGATGGGAAAGTGTTTCAGAAGAGAAATAATATGTGCAACATTTATTTAGTCAAACTACATGTATTTGAAATCACATGGACAGTCTGTTCCCATGGTTGCCAGGCTGATTTTTTTAATAGAATTTATCAGTTTATATTCTATTAAGGACTAAGATTATAGAGAACTGAAGGCGTGATTGACAGGTGTGTTATCTTATGTTTGCCACTGAACTCACCTGTTTACATTTTATTAACCACTAAAAGGGTGTGGCCTCCTACAGCTGACGTTTCAGCTCCACACAGGCGGGGTCAGGCAAGCGGCTCACTGCAGTGTTCCACGGGTAGCCTTGTCCTGAGGCTGTAGACTCAAGTGTTTCTAACTAAAGACCTGAGAACACAAGATGAACCAAGACTGAAGTTTCCTTTAACACCAGGTCAATGATATGTTTAAACAAAAACTTCCTTAAGAGGAAAACCACTCAGAGTAAGAAGGTGAAAGTGCTGCTTCCTCTGCCTGATGGCGTCTGCAGACACATTAGTGAGGGAGAGGTGGATAAAGTGGTCGATGAACTGGATCTAATTAGAGCAGTCACCTTTGTCCAGAAGGGAAATGAAGCAGGAACGTCCCGGAGGCCTTGAATCCACTCGGCCGAAACAGGTGAGTTCGGCGCAGATATGGGTGGATAAAGGAGGAAAAGCTGCTCTTTTCAGATGTGCTGCGTGTCTCTGTGCATGTGCCAACGTCTCGCTGTGGCGTGCAGAAGATAAGGACATAGTGTAACTCTGGTGGAGTTCAGAGAAGGTTGGCCGAGAGACACATGAGAGGAAAAAGCTCAAACATCATCCTGTAGCGGAGGCTCTGGGCAGCAGAGGAAGAAGAGATGCAGCTTGGCGACTGGATGTGGAGCAGATGATGATGGGAGAGCTGCAGTGACAGACACAGATCTGGCACCGACTCTGAACCGACTGATGATATCTCCTTCTAGCAGTTACCTCATTAATGAAAAGCTGGGACGAGCATCACAGACTTCAGCAGCACCGTCTCCTGAAAATGATGGTTCTATACAACTGCACTGAAACAGCGAAGACGTTTTATTGGCAGCAGTTGTTGCTGTTGGATGAGGCTCAGAGGAGACGCGTTCCTCTGGGCTGAGCTGCGGTGGACGACGGACGAACAAACCGGGTTCAAATCCACAGTTTGTGTGTTGTGACAGCAGCAACTTCAGACGTGAAACCTGAAGCTGCAGTTCCTCTAATGACCACCAGAGTGTGTCTCCAACAGTGAGTCAGTCCACATAGACTCCCATGTTAAAATGTCCAATTTTACAGCAGAAATTAAATGTTTACAGCCTGGTACAAAACAGTTTGGGCCTCTACAGCTAATTTCCTCCTTCACCATGACTGGTTACAGGTGGAGTAAGACACTGCCAAGATGGCCACAGCGGAGCAGCTAACTGTTAACACATGGACGTCGCATCTTTACCACAGGTGGTACTCATTTTCACGTCAAGGACCCTTAGATTAATGTACAGTAAATTAGAGCACAAACCCCCATTTAATGAGATTTCTGCTTGTAGGTGTTTTGTTCCATAAGGTGTTTGAAACCTGCCAACTTTCTGTCAGTGATGCAGTGATCACATAATTCAACGCATAATCAGCCAGTGTGTGTGTGTGTACACATAAGACAGCCCAATAGATACAAAAGAGAGAATCACTTGTTTTTTCTTTTTCATCAAATCCCATTTTTTGCCAGCCCCCAGGACCCCCAGGACCCACAGGACCCACAGTTTCTGCAAATTACCTCACTTTTAACAAATTCATGCAATTTTATTGCATAAATTGCAAATACTGTGCATATTCCATCACATTGGACTGGTAAGTAATTTTTTGAGGGACTGACTTACTTGTCCATCTAGTTTTATGTGTTTTTTTTTCCTAATGTTTATGTCAATGGTTTCAGAGGCACTTTGCTATATTTATTGCATTAAAGGTGCCAAACAAATGAAGGTAGGTGTGGAATTAAGACTTCAAGGACGCCCGGGGTCCCCAGACCACTGTCGCAGTTACGTTTCCAACAATGTGAATTTACAGTTGCAGTTCAGTTATATAGAAATGTCTCTCGGACACAGTGTTGATGTCTTCACCATCTTCACTGGACTGATGGGTTGTTTCATTGTTCCTGCAAAGGCTGATCAGCTAACTCTGCCAGTGTTTCATGCAGTGAGGATGCACTCTCATAACTGCATCTAAACTGCTTGGCTTGGCAGAACGGTGGAGCAGCGGCGTCAGCCAAATCAGAAGAATATACCCAGCAGGTAAATTAAAAATCCATCTTTATGGAGCAACACATTAGCCAACACTCACATTACCATCCTTCACATAAAGATCTACTTTATAAGAAATGGGTGAGATGGGGAGAGGGAGAGAAGGAGCTGGGTTGTAGTATATAACTCTCAGGTGAATTAAGTCTTTATAGAGAGCTGAATATTGGCCAACATTCACATTAGCATCTGCCTCCTATAAAGAAGAGGGGGTGGGGGGGGTGCAGAAGGAGGAAGAGGAGCAGCAAAAGATACTAAGGGAAGATTTATGTGCAGCAGGTGAATTAAAAGTCCATCTTTATAGGGTAACATATTAGCCAACACTTACTTTATCATCCCTCACATAAAAATATGAATCTGTAAGGAAGTGGGAGGAGGAGGGGGAGGAAGAGATGAGGTGGGGAGATAAGCCGAGGGTGAAGTTGCACTTTGGAGAAGCGACGATCAAGTTAAAAGCTGATATTTATAGAGACAAGGACCACAGCCTGTATTCAGGTTTTATGTTCGGTGAATATTGAGTTTAAGATGATATTTTCAAGAGAGACTGGGGGACGAAGCCAAGAGGAAGAGGGGGAGCGCAAGGTGAGGAGAAGGAGCGGAAAGACGAAGAGAGGACAGAGACGAGGGAAAACAGAGGGGGAGGTGGCAAAATGTCAAGGGAGGGTGTTGACAGGCTCTCTGCAGCGATGCAGCACCGCCAGCTAAAGAGAGAAGGAGGCTGAATACTGGTATTCACACACTGTGGTACAATTTACTATTAACTTACAACTTTTACCCCACTAAACTTTAAGATAAATATTCATTTAGGTTTAATGTTTTCTATGTTTACATGAAAAAGCCACCATCCAACTTGAAAAAGTGTTGAGATGTGTGATGTTTGTCAAATTCGATCTCTACTGTTTTCATATCCTGCTTTACAGTCTTTTGTTTCAGGGTCATTACATTCTGTAAATATGAAAATAAACAACAACTTGAGAAAAATCAACTTTTGATACTTCAGTATTAGTAAAATCCAGTTCTTTAAAACTTGAAGTCCAGTAAAAATCTGACTGAACTGTCAATTGTGCACAACAATATTGATGTGGGAGTGAAGGAGGAGCTGCTCCACTGAGAGGTTGGCTGAAGAGACAAATAATTGTCCAAATTAAAATGGTGAAAACAGCCTTGAAGAAAAACGATGGAGGGATGGGAATGTGTGTGTATGTGTGTGTGTGTGTGTGTGTTTGGGGGATCAATCGTTATCAAGGCTGCGTCCTCGCCTGTACCTTCAAATCTCCAGCAGTTTCAGAGTTCATTTCAGCCGCTCGTCACATCGCTCTCACTGACGCTCATCGAATTCCTCCGTGCCACCAAACAGCTTCTGGGTGAAACGGCCTGAATCTTCTTCTGTGCAGCGGCAGCTCGGCTACAGCCTCCACCACAACAAACCAGTGTGCAGCAGCAATGGAGCCAAAATCAACCAAAACTTCTGCCTGTTTTACATCAGGTCTTCGGTCACTCAGTGATTTTACTAAAACTTTACTTAATTTCATATGTCTCTTTATTTATCTGGGCTCATTTCAGGTGCAGCAGCACAAACTTCCAGTTCTCTCATTTCTGCTCTAATTCCCTCGTCTAACTGTTACAGTACGAGCAGCACAGTCAATTACTGTCATGGTTTTTAGTAATTTTGTCCATCTGGGCCACTATAGCTGCTGGCAGGTCGGACCATCTGCACAGACCAACATCACAGCAACAGAACAAACCTGAAACAAAGTGAGGCTTTGACTGACACCTGTTTGAAAATGTTTGGATATCAAGTAGAAAGAATCTGAGCTGAGTACTTCACTATTTCCAAAATTGAGTCATTTAATATCAACTGAAATAAACCTGACAAAAATATAATTATGGATGAAGTGTTTTTTCTTCCTACTGATTCATCACATATTCATCACTGAATTTAAATTTCTCTACCACCAGAAAGTGAAACAACTGTGCACAGATACTTTTAGCTATAAGACAACATGAAACCAACACATTCATCCACTGAGTAAAGCTATAGAGGCGAGCAGGAAGAGAGAGGTGACCACAGGAGGTGTGGAGAGTAAGACACACACACACACACACACACACACACACACACACACACACCCGTGGCCAGCAGGCTTTTGAACATCTGTCATACCTGCCTGCTCCAATCCCATCACACACACGCACACACACACACACACAGCACCCTGTGAATAGTTGTGACAGCTCAACACAGCAGCAGTAGCCCAGAAACACATGTTACGTATATGCGTTAAACACACATACACACACTCTCTGTCTGTCTGAGTTATGTCTTTGTGTACTGTGAGGACGCACACACAAACAAAATGTTCGGTGATTGTCTCTTTTCTCTTCAATCTGAAGTTTTTGGCTGAGAACATTTGAAGTTTGAGGTGTGTTTGTGTGTGTATGTGTGTGTGTGTGTTGTCAGCCAGAAAAGTGTTTGTGAAAGCAAAGCGGGAGGCTTCAGGTGGACACGGCAGGGAGCCTGACACAGTGTGTGTGTGAGAGTGTGCGCCCATGTGTGTGTGTGGTTCAGGTTCATAGATCTTGTGTCTTGTTGCTGCTGCAGCATCAGTTCTATCAGAGATGGGGAGGCGGAGTCTCTGCTCATTGAAATAAGACGGCATGGATGGCCTCCCCTGATTGGCTGGAGCTCACCATGATGCACAGTGACGTGCACAGATGGTTCGTCCAATCAACTGCCAACGAAGTAGACAACTCAGAGGTGCTTTCATGTAACAAACCATCTGGTGCGTCAGGCTAAAACTGTTATTCACAAGTTACAAAATATCTGGATTTCTCCCCTGCTAAAAATAGTCCCAACAACACTGAACAAGGACAAGGACAAGGACCCCTCCCTTATATTAAAGCAGAAGTAAGCGATATTATTGTGTTAATCTAAGTCTTAATTAGTTATATCTTCCCACAGCAATCACTTACATAGAGTGTTTGGACTGGAATACGGGTCTGTCAGTCACTCTGCTCTGCTCTGAGCCCAGGAGAAAACTTTCCTTGTATCCTACGACCTTTATCCAATGAGGAGAGAGAACGGCATAAAGGGGCAGTCCTCTCTGTGTGTGCAGCCAAGGGATGCGCGTGAATGTGGTGACGTAGGGACGAGGACCAATAGATCCATGACGAGGGCGGGGGCTGCTAACTCCATCTGCTGACAAGACGTTATGGTGCGTTCAAGGCAACCCGTAACTGGTGTTTTTCCGACCTGTGAAGTGGTACCAGTTCGATCTGGTACGAGTTCACGGGTCAGAAGTTACGAGTGGCCGTTATAGTGACTTTCACAGGTAAAACAGGTCGGAGAAACACGAGTGGGTTGCCTGGAACGCTACAAAGTCGTAAGTTGTGACTTGAAGCTGTAATTTACGGTTTCAAAAGCCTGCCTGGAACGCAGCATTAGCCAAAACGACCGGATCGCTTACTTCTGCTTTAAATGTGACATTTAACATTATTGACAACATCACTGTTGTCAATAACAGGTTACTGTAACAAGCTAAGCAGCTCACCATGACCTTGACATCTGACCTTTAGCCAATGAAATCTAATTAGTTTATCTCCAAGTCCTGGTGAATGTTGGGCCGAATTTGAAGAAGTTGATTCATGGTGTCACTGGGACGTCCAGTTCACAGAAACAAGACTGACGACATGAAGACATAATGGCCACTCTGATTCAGACTGTGGCTCATGCAGACAAATAAAACACTGAATAATACATTGCTTCTTGAAAGAGATCAGGACAGAGAGGGAAAAACAGAGTGAGGGAGAGAAAGAGGTTTAGAGGAATGTGATAAGGGATAAAAAAGTGAGTCTGCTATTAACACATCATTTCCACCTGCTACCTCAGACTAAAACACTCAGGGGCGGACAGAAGATGCATTGAATAAACACAGAGAGAGAGAGAGAGAGAGAGAGAGAGAGAGAGAGAGAGAGGGCATCACATAATTCCCAGTCCAATTAAATTAAAGCACCTGCCAACTTAATCCTCCAAAGTTTTGATATAATTTACTTGTTACAATAACAACCACAGCCCCATGACACACACACGCGCACACAAACACACACAGTATCACCTTCACTCTTTCATCCACTTTCTCTCGTGCTTTTTCTCCTCCTTCTCTGTTTTTCTTACACCCTCCATCTCGTCTCCTCTCAGGAAAACAAAACCACTGACAAAGGCCTTTGTCTCTTTTCTCTGCATCACAGAAAACTCTGGAGAGAAGCGGCTGAGTGAGAACGACAGACAGAGAGGGGGAGTGTAAAAAAAAAAAATGAAGGCAGGGAGAGGGGAGAGATGGAGAGGGTGAGGAGGGAATGAGAAGAGAAGGGAAATGTGGTCACGGCAGCACAAAGAAAAAAAGGGAGTGAGAGGTTGAAAAGGGGATGGAGTGAAAGAAGAAGGGAGGACACCCAGAAGAAAAGAAAAGAAAAAGGGAGAAAAACTGAAACAACCAGAAACATTGTTTATTCTATCCCCCGATACGACCTGGTACAAGACTTTATCGTCATGGCAGCAATAATAAAAGGGGTTAAGTTTAGGGGTCAGGGCATCTGGTTTCTGGTGGTTTTGGTTCAAACTAGAGATAAAATCCAATCCATCACATTACAACAAAATAAACACAATATGACATTCGGTGCAGCTCCAAATAAGATACATCCTTAAGTTTAGGCTGTTGTCTATGGTAACAATGACACCTTGAACTTGTACAGAACTCAGCCGCTAGAATACTGACCAAAACCCATAGACACAGTCATATAACTCCAGTCCTGAAATCTCTCCACTGGTTACCGGTCCAGGCCAGAGCTGATTTCAAGGTCCTTCTCCTTACATATAAGGCATTGAATGGCCTGGCTCCATCATACCTGTCTGAATTACTCATACCCTATATTCCACCCCGCCCTCTCCGCTCTGTAAACTCTCATCTTCTGGTTGTTCCCCCAGTCAATAAAAAATCATTTGGTTATAGGGCCTTCTCCTACCGTGCACCCTACTTATGGAATAGTCTCCCACTACATGTCAAACAATCCACTTCCACTGTAACCTTTAAAACACTTCTTAAGAAGCACCTTCTTACACAATGTTTTGGCAAAATTTGAGTGTCCTATTTATCTCCCTGTACGTTCTTTGCTTGTCCTCCACAGTAGGCTATGTTCGCCTATTTGGCCTGTATTTTTTCTGATCATTTATTGTAAACTGTTGTGTAAAGTGACTTGCTATTTCTATCATTGTAATTAATTTTGTAAAGTGTACCGAGACCATGTTGCACCATGGTGATTTTACACTTTAAATAAACTAAACTAAACTAAACCTGACACAATGATGGATAAAGGAAACAAAGCTAGCCGTGCTCTCATCGTTAATACTGCAGCCACCAGAGGGCGCCTGAGGATAAAAGCATCAGTCTTATGTCTTTTTACAGGGGGGGACGGAGAAGTGAGGAAGAGGAAGAGAGATTAAGAGATGGTTTGTACATAACTACAGGGAGTGTATGGAAGAAGTAAAGCATCAACAGAGAGAAGCAGCGCCGAGGCCTGGGCTCCTACTGCGTTAGCTAATCCCCACACACACACAGCATTCACAGTGTGTGTAAATAACATGGAGGACAACACAGTCAGCTCCAGAAGCACCGTCCTTTATCATCCTAAACCCGGACGACGACAAAGACCTGAACAACAAGACAGAGAATCAAAACGCAATCACCTGCACATTTAGTCCTGGTGACCAGCGGCGGTCCCGGCGGCCCCGTCCCTCCCTCCCCAGGTCTGGACAGTAGGACCTTGATTTCGTACTCCACGTCCGGGTCCAGGTGCCACAGCTTATAGGTGGGGGCGTCGACCACGTGAGTCTCCGCCCAGTTCCCAGAGGTGGTGCGGTACTCCACCTCCTTCAGGATGATCGGCCCGTCGCCGATGATGCTGTTGGCGTTGGGCTTGATCCAAAGGTAGGTGGCGCCCACGGCAAGAAGCTCGGGCGGAGCGATGGGGGTTGGTGGAGCTGTGGGACAGGAAGCAGTGCGGTTAGTTAGTTAGTTAAAAGGAGATTCTGATCTTTCTCATAATCATGCAGTTTGTGGTTCATAACAAAGTTGATGAAACAAACATCATTTTGTTTTGCCGCCACCTGGGCTCATCACTGAGTCTCAAACATTACTGAACCTGATCTTCTCTGAAATCAATGTTAAAGTCCAATCAGTGCTACACAGACACACACAACGCTATTGCGTGATTTCATAACGTGTCGTTTTTATTTGTCACCTGCCAGCTCAGATATTCTCACACCTCAGTTAATTTCCCTGACACAAATATCCATCAATGCCATAAGAGAAACTCATGATTGTGTTACGGCCGTATCGATATCCACTCCCACTATCATCCTCCGCTGTGCTCTGATACCAGTGAACCCTTAAAGGCCTCAGGCGACTGTGTCTGTTGAAGGAACGTGTGATGGAGACGTGAAGTTGAGGCGTTTTGACTCTGTAGCCACTGGAGGCTAGAAAAAGGAGACGACTCAGAGAGTGAATTCTCCACCTGTAGCTCTAATCCATCACACCGCTGACGTGCTGCTGACAGCTACTTTGGTATTATATTTATTTATAAAATGGTCTCTGTCAAGCCTAAAAGCATAGGATGTTTTATTACTTTGAGACAGCGAGTGAGGTTTTTAAGCTCCATATATGAGCAGAGAGAAATGCACAGAGGTAAGTACACATCTGAGTTTCTTACTGCATTAAAGGTCCTGTATAACATCATTGCGTGTGTTGCTGTGGGCAGAGGGTGGGGATTGTCACCTTATGTTTACAAGACAAGATATTACAACGCATAATGTGTGCGGCTACGTCTTGTGAATAAAAAGTCATTGTATATCATTGTGTCACAACTAAGAAGATAATTACTGTATACTGTACGGAACAACTGCAGTGATGAAATCAAAACGTGTAGGACAAAAAGCTAATTTACATAAGTATTTATTTAAAACTAATTCTGAATAGATATGGGATGAAAATGTGACTTATTTAAATGTTTGGCCTGCAACCAGTTTAACAGCTTTTTCTTCTTTTGTCTGAATTAATTATCTCTCTTTGATTTGATAGAGACTGACACAGTTTGTAGAAGGTTAGATTTCTATTTACATAACACAGATTACTTCTGTAATAAAAAAAATACAGAAATTGAGTCAGACTAGAAAAGCTTATTTGTTTTTTGTTTTGTTTTTTTAATTTAAAGTTGTTTTTTTGTAATTTCCGCCTACTCTTTTTTGAACTGCAGTAATTTTGAAACAAATGCATGTTGACTTGATTTTGTTTATTTTCTTGAAAATCTCATAACATGTTACTGAATGTCTTAGACCTTTAGGACACACTGGACACAGTGACTCGGTATCACAAAGGAATGACGAGCTGGGGCTAGCTGGTTAAAAGGCTAACTTCAATATAAGAAAAGAGTTAGTTTTGTTTCCACTGTAGTGTATTATCCACCTTCTTCTTTGTATGTATGTAGGCCTTTTTTGGACAGATGCTCTACTTCATGGGTTCCACAATTTGCTTAGAAGTCATCTGACCTAATGGGATGTGCATGGTTCAATATGACTGAATGATCCTGTTGTCTTCTCTAATGGGTAAGAGACATGGGATACAGGATATGGGTTTTTTGCTAGCCTAAAAGTTAAAAGGTCAAGTCAAAGGTCATTGGCCATCTGGACGGGAGGTTTCTCTCTGTCTGGAGAAGGTGGAGTGTTGGAGATAAGCCAACATATAAAAAGGAAGGTTTTGGGGTTGAGAGAGAGAGATCTCATTTTGGACCAGAGATGCTCCAGGATTCGGCATTTTTGTACACTGATCTTCTTCTTGTTAATAAACTTCTTTTTTGAATACAAGCGAAGACGTGTCAGCGGTGATCCCTTCTTTTCATCAACACATCAATATACCACACCACCTCTGTAAACAGCTGTTAAAGGGGACTGAAAGAGAAAGAAAAGACTGCTCCTGAATCCTGCTCAACAGTTCAACATCCTACAACTGTGCTGGTTCCAGGTTCAGCACCATGGACAGCGGTGAGACGTAACACATGATGATGCTGCTGCAGATTCAGAGATTGGACTCACTTATAAAATCATTTTTACTTACTCTGAACATCATGCATCACTATACATCGATTATTTACATTCCTCCCCATGGGTAAATTCAGAATTTAAGATACTAGGTGTTTCAAATTACAAAAAAAAAAAGCAAGTCAGGTATTTTATCAAAAATAGGAATTTTTCTTGTCATAAAAACTATAGGTTGAAAGATAAACCACAAACACCACCCAGTGTCACTCTGGAAACAATAGACACAAGTTCAGTTGAACCATTTGTGATAGAATAAATATGAAACAACTGAAATGTATGAGGGGCCGTACAAGCCATAATTCATTCTTTCACTCACACATACATACATTCTCTTTACACATACATACATTCTCCTTACACATACATATATTTTCACTCACACATACATATATTCTCCTTACACATACATACATTCTCCTTACACATACATACATTCTCCTTACACATACATACATTTTCACTCACACATACATACATTCTCCTTACACATTCATACATTCTCCTTACACATACATATATTTTCACTCTCATACACATACATACATTCTCCTTACACATGCATATATTTTCACTCTCACACACATACATTCTCCTTTCACATAGATATATTTTCACTCTCACATACATACATTCTCCTTACACATACATGTATTTTCACTCACACATACATACATTCTCCTTACACATACACATACATATATTTTCACTCACACATACATATATTTTCACTCTCATATTTATACATTTTCATACTAAAAGTATGTATGTATGTGAGAGTGAGAATATATGTATGTGAAAGGAGAATGTATGTATGTGTGAGTGAGAATATATGTATGTGAAAGGAGAATGTATGTATGTGTGAGTGAAAGTATAGTGGAAACGGAAGGAGTATAGTGGAAACGGAAGGCAGCATTTATCGTCTACATACTCCGGTACAGTAGGTGGCGGTATACACCTAATAAGCAATGGTTGCAACCCGAAGGAAGAGGGAGAAGAAGGTAATTTAGAGTTTAATCATAAAATCGGCTCTAAAGGCACCGCTGTTTCACCATTTAATTCATTTTCAGCTGCATCACCTTTACTTTGAAAGTCCAGAGCTGGATCAGAGCGGAGCGTTTGTACGGAGGGAGAGATCAGCTGATCCGCTGCTGTTGACTTTCTCCGCCTACAGTTGTTCTCCTCACCCGTTGAGCTGAGCGTCAGGAGCTCATTAATCTATATATTTTACTTTTATATACAGTCAGGGTCACACTGAAAGTTGTCCGCTCGCAGCAGGACATGGATAATCAGATGGTTTCACTTAATGTGGCCATGAATAAATTAAATTAAAATTTCGCCTGTTATGTGTTGCCCAAACGCAAGTCTTGAATAGGTCCACACTGTTTTCACATAAAGGTCTTGTTGTCTTTGTACAGAGACAATGCTTGTAGCCACAGCACCTAAAAAATCCACTGTTTCCATACGCACATCCAGCCTGGCCACTACTTCTTGCGATCAGTGAAATAGGCTATTTGAAAACAATAGCCTATGAAACACAATTTAAAATGACAGTTGTTATTGCTCTAGTTTATTGAATAAATCTTCAGCCGCTGTCTTATCTATCCTAGCTTCACCATACACTCAAAAGAAAGTCAACAGCAGCGGATCAGCTGATCTCTCCCTCCGTACAAACGCTCCGTTGATCCAGCTCTGGACTTTCAAAGTAAAGGTGACGCCAGCTGAAAATGAGTTAAATAGTGAAACAGCGGCGCCTTTAGAGCCGATTGTATGATTAAACTTGTTATATCTATCGCTCTGCACAGAGCCTATCACAGAGGGATAAATTACCTTCTTCTCCCTCTTCCTTCGGGTTGGGTTGCAACCATTACTTATTAGGTGTATACCGCCACCTACTGTACTGGAGTATGTAGACGATAAATGCTGCCTTCCGTTTCCACTATACTCCTTCCGTTTCCACTATACTTTCACTCACACATACATACATTCTCCTTTCACATACATATATTCTCACTCACACATACATACATTCTCCTTTCACATACATATATTCTCACTCTCACATACATACATACTTCTAGTATGAAAATGTATAAATATGAGAGTGAAAATATATGTATGTGTAAGGAGAATGTATGTGTGTGAGAGTGAAAATATATGTATGTGAAAGGAGAATGCATGTGTGTGAGAGTGAAAATATA
Source organism: Trachurus japonicus (assembly GCF_045865225.1). Lineage (NCBI taxonomy): Eukaryota > Metazoa > Chordata > Actinopteri > Carangiformes > Carangidae > Trachurus > Trachurus japonicus. Next base: position 20,136,004 of record NC_140911.1, read on the forward strand.
TGCATGTGTAAGGAGAATGTATGAATGTGTAAGGAGAATGTATGTATGTGTGAGTGAAAATGTATGTATGTGTAAGGAGAATGTATGTATGTGTGAGTGAAAATGTATGTATGTGTAAGGAGAATGTATGTATGTGTGAGTGAAAATGTATGTATGTGTAAGGAGAATGTATGTATGTGTAAGGAGAATGTATGTATGTGTGAGTGAAAATATATGTAGCCTATGTGTAAAGAGAATGCATGTATGTGTGAGTGAAAGAATGAATTATGGCTTGTACGGCCCCTCATAGAAATGTGTGATTGAGCTGAATGAACATATGAAGCCTTTTTGAAACCTGTCACTTTTCCTTTATGTCTGATGGAGAGGATATCTCATTTTACACACTGACATTTGCAGCTTTCCTTAAATTAAATTCACTTCTGTGCACAGTCTCGTCTGTTTTCAATCATCCAGACGCTACAGCATCCTTCATTAATCGCCGATACGCAGCGAGAGAGTAATTATGATCACAGGCTCCATAAACTGATTATAATGCTGAAAAACAAAATGCCTCTGTGATTGAAGAGCGGCCATGTGCACGTTAGCTCCTCACTCCAGACTCCCAGCAACTAAAAGAGTCATTTTAAGACTCAGGTCTATTAGTATTCATCCATTTTTTTTCCCTCTGTGGCAGGTGCTTTGTCGGTTGACAGCAATGTTATGCTGGCTAAGAATAATGGCCGCCCTCTTCCCACTGTCTAAAAGCAAAAGTCCTGATTTCACTTTGCAAGTTTTTTTTTGTTTGTTTTTTTTTTACTCTCCTGGAGAAGCCATTAGAATATGTATGGTGGCTACGAGACCGATGCATCAACTGTCAGTCAGCACACACCCTTCCATCTCAGCGAGTGTGTGTGTTTGTAAGAGAGAGAGTGTCTGAAAAACAATAAGCATCTGTGTGTATAAGTGAGAGAAGCTGCATCTGAATGTTTATGTGTTCCAGTCGAAAATAAATATCTTAATATTAATGAAAGCTTTTGCTCTTGTGAGGAAAATTAATAGAAATATGGAAGAAACACACACTCACATACGCACACAGAACATTTTTTGCCAACAACTGCAGTTCAATTTTCTCTCTAAATGGTTTCATCTTCTGCTTTAATGAAAGAGCACTTCAGTGGAAGCAAAAGCTGCAGTTTTATTCACTTGTTTTGAGGCAGGATGAATTTAATACACACAGACAAGGGGAAAAAAAAACCACTCAAACATCCAAAACACACAATTTACAGAACAATCAGCTGAGATGTAAAGTAAACATACAGCAGGAAGTTGAATCAACCTCCCTAACGACGTGAGAGTGTTGGTGTTTTTAGAGGCACTGCTGTGTTTTAATTGAATATATTTATGTATTTTCTGTTTCTTTACAGACTTTATTTCATGGGCTTGTCCATTTATTCTGTGATTATTTTCCTTCTCTTCTGTTTTAGTATTTTACCATTTCACCTCCTTTATATTTTTACACTTGATCTTTAATATCTATCTTTTATTGCTGAGTTTACTCACTGTAAACATTCATTGTTTTTGTGTTTTATTATTTTATCCTTGTCATTCTGTTGTTTCCTTAACTTTATTAGATTCATAACTGTGTTTACTCATTTCCTGCTGTTGTTCCTTTTTTTACTTGGTCACTTAGTTATTTATTGTTTAGTGTGTTAATGTATGTGGGTGTTTTGTTAATTCCTCCATGCAGCAACGGTTCAAGCTGTCATCGTGTTTTATGATTTACCGTCTCATCCTGATGGACACGACTGAACCTCTTCAAATCTGGTGTTCTGAGTGTGTGTGGAGTAAGTGATGAACTGATTAAACTTTAGTGGTTAGAGCACAAAGGTCAAACTTCACAGAACCTTCACAAGGAATTATTTGACTGAAACTCTCCTGAGTGGAGAAGGAAATGGTCAAAAGGAAGAGACTCTATTAGTTCTTTTATTCTGTGTTGGGTTGTTTGTGCAGATACAGTTTCACAAATAAAGTCTGATTGATTTAGACTAAACTCTGCACTTTAACTGGGGGCCTGTTAACTGTGTTGTACAGCTGCTTTGATGGCGACAACTCTTCATCACATCATTTATATTCAACAACTTCTCCTCATGCTGCTCGGCGGGAGCTGAGAGAAACATCGTTCAATTACTCCCTCCGTCTGTTTCCTCCCATCGATGCTGCTCGTTTACAGGGGAGAGTTACAGAGACCGCCCAGTGACACACAACCTGGCGTCCAGGATGACATGGGGGGTTGAAGGAGGCGGCGCACGCAGATACACAGATGCACAGATTCCAGGATACAAAAAAGCAACAACACACATTAGTCCTTTTTGTTCATGTGTGTACACGCACGCATGCCAACATGGACACATTAATCTACTACAGCTGGACTTCATACAGTGATGTTAATGACATGCGAGGGAGAAGATTAACGAGGGAGAGAGGAAGAAAGAGAGATGTCTGTGGGGAGGAGTGTGTGTGGGTTACAGGAATGAGATGATGGAAGATGGAGAAAAGATTTGGTTAAAGGATGTAACAGAGGAAAAGGAAAAGAGGGAGGAGGATGGATGAAAAGGAGTATGAAAACAGGAACAGATGAGCAAAGGCTGCTGGGAAAAATGAGGACGTGAAGTTTTAAGCATGGTAATAGAACGTGTGTGTGTGTGTGTGTGTGTGTGTGTGTGTGTGTGTGTGTGTGTGTGTGTGTGTGTGTGTGTGTGTGTGTGTGTGTGTGTGTGTGTGGCTGATGGACATCTGTTGGGTCTGTGCATCATGAACTCAGACACGGTGCAGTCACCTGGGTTACTACTATCTGCCTTGTTAACCATGTGGGCTAAGGCTCTCTGTAGGTCCATAAACCACAGACTATACATACATATGCACAAAGAGAAGAGCACTCATCCACCTGTCAGTCAAACAGGCTGAAGCCCTCCACAGAGTGATAAAAATACTATCTTTGTACCAGGCTGTAAACATGTTTTTATCCTGCACTAGGGTCATG
>NC_140911.1:20144022-20271138 GCF_045865225.1 Trachurus japonicus
TTTTCCACAGACAGCGTCAGGTGGCGACTCAAACATGCACGGATAAGTTTTTTTACTTGAAGCAAGTCAAGAGTTGATATTCCTGTGTTTATGACACAAACGGTAGCTTTTCCCACTGCACCTGAACACACCGCGCACGGCAACTGGGTCTGGCGCGAGACTCCGGGAGACTTTGAATTAGATCTAGTTTTACAAACATGTCGGCTTGTTGAAGTAAATAAACTTCTGGGTGCATGTTTGAGTCTCCATCTGACGCTGTCTGTGGCTTTGAGGGATGGAAACAGCCTAAACAGCAGAACTTACATCCACTCCCATTCATTGCTGCCGTGGCGATGCGGGGACAGACACAACTACCGCAAAACAGGAGACAATAACTGAAAATCTTCAGATTCCTTCTTTTAGACCTAAAATGATATGAACATACACCCCCGAGTTGAATTTGCCTGGAATTGTCCTTTAAGACTTATATGAACACAAACATTCCGCTTACTTCTGCTTTAATATTTAGTTAGTGCAAATATGAAGTGTGTCCGAGGAGCCTGACAGTAGTTGGCTGCCATTGTTGTTGTTGTTGTTGTTATGTTACGTCTAGAGGTGTGGCTCAGGTTACAGGTTAGGGAAGTGGGGGGTATGACATCATCGTTTCAGAAAAAAAGATTTGTTTGCTACTGGCTACACAGACACAGAGACAATCACACCAAAGACCAGGATTTGTCCACATCTGTGGTTGTTTTCAAACCAAACCACAACTTTCCAGAACCTGGACGAGGAGCTGTGGCCGCCTCAACAGAAGCAGATACCAGAATAGTGATGCTTGACTGATGTGTTCACAGTTTGCCAGATCTGTCAATGAAACTACATGTTCTCATTATGTTTATGGGAGACAATCTGAATCAGTACTATGGAGATGTTATACTATGTTGGTGCAGATACATGTATACCACATTCTGATCTTTATTCCCCAATTTTTCTTCTCGTCTATCTCCTTCACTCCTGTTTTATACTTTCACTTCACCTTTCCCCTCCAGCTCACCTGCCTTCACTTCTCCTCCCTGACTCTGCTCCTACTTCCTCTCTGCCTTGTTCTTCCTCACCTCAGCACCCCACCACCACCACACCTGCTCATGCATTACTTATATATCTGCCTCAGATATTCTGTATGAAGTGTCCACTCTCTCTCTGACATGCACACACACACACACACACACACACACACACACACAAATTCACGTGCATGCACACTGGCCGATGCACCTGAGAGAGCACTGGACATGGAATAACAATAACATGAAAAACCTCCCAGCATACACAACACACACGCAGATATCCCTTCAGGGGAGGCCCTAAGGAGCTGGTTAAAGCGGCAGGTGGAGTGTGCACTCTCTGGCTGTGTGCGTCCAATCCCCTCACACACACACACAAACACACACACACACAAACACACACAGATTGAGGCTGATAAGCAAACTTGGACTTCTCACATGAACTGCTGGTTGTTTCTTTCAAGTTTCCCTTCTCCTCTGGGAGAAAATTATCCCTTCAACAAAACTTATATAAGAGTATCAGGAAGAGATAAACATTTGTTTTATTGATGCATGTGTGTATTTTTTGTCCATTGTGTGTATATCGCCTTTTTTTCCATCTTTATTTCAATCCATACTGAGAGCTCAGTGCACTGCTACTTCACATGGAAATATCCAGTAAAACAGTGTGTAAATACAGAAAAATAATACTTCACCGGTGAAACTTGAGCTACAAATTTTCAACACAACAGGAAGTGTTTCAAGGGGATACTGAGAGGTGTCCATTGTTTAATGTGTTACGTTGTGTCGTGAGGATCTTTCTAAGCCACTGAAATTAAAAAAAATCTCTCCCTATTCTCACTATCCACCTCGATTGGCTCCACTATCATTTGAATGTCATTATTTAATGGATAAATCACTGCCCTTTAAGAGGAATAAAAAAGGTCTCGTCAGTGGTTTAAATAAATGCTGTAACATAAGAAAATAAAAACACTGTTCTGTTTGACCTCTTGTTTTGGAATGAAACTCATCCCTGGGAAGTTAAACACTCGAGCGTTTTCTTTTTTTAATGGTTTTTAAGTGCAAGTTGTGTTGAGTTCACACCCATTGGGAGTTCAGAGCGTTGGTGGGCTTCAACAGCTCTGACACATACAAGGGGACTCAACTGTCCACTTTCCTATTGATTTTCCTTATCTGGGAACAGACACATACAAGACGCAGAGAAGAGCTGTAAAGAACTTAAGGGTCTGTGCACACACATACATAGACATTCACACAGTCACCTACACACTGTGGCAGCACTGCTGGGTCTTATTCTTAGACTACAATCAGCTTTATGACTACCCAGGGAGACTTGGAAAGATGTAGCAGTATTCCTAGGAAACTCTCTCACACACACACACACACACACACACACACACACACAGACACACTGCATGGTGTCCACAGGCCACTGGCTGACAGTAGCTCTCCTGGATCTCTGCTACGCCCCACTGAGTCTTATCTCTGACAGACAGAACACACACATGCACACGCACGCACAAATGCCCAGATGCCCGTACAGAACCCACACATGAATGCAGATATATCACCCAAATGCAGCCGATTCATACTCCCCGAGACACAGACATGTCAGCATGGAGGCTTGCTCTCTCCCTCCCTCTCTCTCTCTCTCTCTCTCTCTCACACACACACACACACACACACACACACACATAAGCACAGCCAGGGGTATGGTTGAGACCTTGTTGCCCTGGGGCTTTGACTGCATCTGTTCGACAAGAGTCATACAAATGAGAAACGCACAGGAGCAGAGAAAAACATCTGTGTGTGTGCCTGTGTGTGCCTCTGTGTGTGTGTGTGTGTGTGTGTGTGTGTGTGTAGAGTATGTAAATATTTCTGAGTGAATGTGTAAGCGTTCAGCAGGCTGCCATTTTCACTGACGCATTTTCAAGGACATCTTTTATTATCCCATCAAAGTGGACACTGTGTTTGTGTGTTTGTGTGTGGGTGTGTGTCTGCATGACAGTGTGCTTGTAGGATCTTATTACAAATGGCAGTTGATCATTATCTGACTTTGTCGAACTAAAAGCTCCTTTTGTAGACTCACTTCAAGAACAGTTCTTACTTTCTTCTTTTTTGAATCTCTCTCTCTCTCTCTCTGTATGTGTAATGTTCCCGTTGAAGCAGGGAGAGGGGGTTGTTGTTGACAACCCTAGAAACCCAGCTTCGGTACAGATAAACTGCAAATTGTCCCATATTTTCAGAGAAGAGAGCAGGCTCTGGAGTTTAAATATAAACATTTACCTTCATAATATTAAAGGGATAGTAGCATTTTTTTTAAAGTGGGGTTGTATGATCTACAAATAGCCCCTAAGTACTTTAATTGCAGTAGAAGACTCTCTGCACTCCTCCCGTTAGCAACGCCAGCCCATAATAGCCCTGCCCAGAGATTTACAACATACAGTGTTGTGAATGGACCCAAAGAAACGGCCTATTTTCACGGCCTGAAAGAGGTTTTACGTTAAAAAAAAAAATACACAGTTCCATTGTTCGCTATAATATAATTTTTTCCAGCCCTTCAAAGTGCAGGAAAAACACAGTTTTTATTTGGACCTAACCAACTCACGTATCCCTCCGCCCAGGGTTAGCGCCGCCGATCAGCAGTTGGTTCGGTCCAAATAAAAACTGTGTTTTTCCTGCACTTTGAAGGGCTGGAAAAAATTATATTATAGCGAACAATGGAACTGTGTATTTTTTTTTTCAGGTAAAACCTCTTTTAGGCCGTGAAAATAGGCCGTTTCTTTGGGTCTGTTCACAACAATGTATGTTGTAAATCTCTGGGCAGGGCTATTATGGGCTGGCGTTGCTAACAGGAGGAGTGCAGAGAGTTTTCTACTGCAATTAAAGTACTTAGGGGCTATTTGTAGATCATACAACCACACTTTTAAAAAAAATGCTACTATCCCTTTAACTGTACATGTTTATAGGAAAACTAATCCGGCCTCCGTTCCTGTTTCCTGCTGTTGCAGCTGTATGGGGTGGTAGTCTATGGGAGACGTGGAGGTGTGAGGTGTGACAGCGGAGGGAGTGTGAGGAGTGTTGTGTTTTTAAATGCCTCTCCTGCCTGTCAGAGTTTCTGCTGAGACTTCTGACCTCTGTCACATGACAGTGTCTTACAAAGAAAGCATTAACAACTAATAAAAAAAAATTTTAAAAATAGCATGTTGTTACTCTTTCAGCTTTATGAAAAAGAATAAAGCAAGACTGTGCTTTCCTCTAATTTCTGACTTGTGCAATCATATTTGAATTTGTTATAATTTATCAACCTGTCAATGTTGTTTTGCTCCTGAATTCTTTCAAACTCTAGACTTCATTTAAAGCGGCTTCATTTAGAATATGAATATTTTAACAAAAAGGTCAGTGGCACAAGAGAATTAAAGATTACACCAAGATGAGAAAAGAGTTGTTTCACTTAAATATTCACTGTCATTATCAGTGTATTATTCCACAGACTGTAAATAAAGATGGACAATACCAAAACTGGTTTTGTACCAGGCTGTATACATGTTTATTTCTGCTCTGTGGACTGACTCACTGTTGGAGACACATTCTAGTGGTCAGATGACGAACTGCAGCTTTGGCCCCTGAGTCAGCGGGTTTTAGTCATTTGTCCGACCCTGCATTAGAATAAAACGACACCTGAAGTTCACAGGTTCCATCGTGAATGCGTAATTTATTTTTTTCTTAGTTGATCAACAAGGACGACATCAGCTGTTTCAATGGTCGGCAGTGTCGGGTCACAAGATTACCACGCATGCATGAGCATGAGCATGCATGGGACACACACACAAACACACGCCACACACAGACATGGCACACACACTCTCTCTCCAGATTCCCCCGGCCACACCTGACTGAACAACAACAACTAATTAACTCCGATTTCACTTAGCAGCCCGGGAGGACGCAACAGAAACACACACAAATTAATTTGGACGCAGAATAACCGTGACACCTCACACATGAAAACACAATACACACACCCAGAGACAAATTAAGCTGCACACAGATGATCCCACCACACCTGGGTGGGTCGAATGAATAAACCTCACAGACGCACAAGGCAAGGACAATAACATGTGCACACAAATTTAGCAACACGGTCAAAGGACTGCAGGGAGGTTCTGCTCATAGATGTGCATGTGTGTCATTCTGCTGCAGCTCTCTCCTGTTCGCTGTGTTGCATCTGCTGCTCCCCTGGCACAATGCATGGCTGACAGCACCTGAGCCACACACACACTAATTCATTCACTCACACACACACACAGAGCGGACAGACAGCGGACAGACTCAGCAGCACATACATGCCAAAAGACACATTCAGCACACACATCCACACAGACACTCTCAGGAGTGCAGTCTGTGGATTCTGCTAACAGATGGTAATGACAGTTTCAGTCCCTGGACTATCATCTAATCAAAACACTCACACATGCATGCAAACACACGCACACACACACACACACACATCCTTCACACCAAATAAGGTTAACAGCATAATTCATCCCAAATATGCATTGAAAACATAATTCAGGCCAGTGGGTCTCTGCATTTAAATATTTTCAGTGATGCAATTTAAATCCCATTAAAAAACAAACACAGTTCAATCCCCTCGTGCACCACATGAAGATGTTTTCATGTTTACTAGAAATAAAAAAAAAAAGAATACTCATAATTCAGACTGAACATCTTCAGAGAGAGGGAGAGATGTGTTGGTGCTCACTGGAAGCATCTTATCATCATCAACAACAACACAAATCCTGAGCAAATAAAAATAAATGTTCACAACAAAGTGGTGAACCTAAACTCCACAAAACCCAGTGTTTCCACCACTGTGCCCAGAGTTATGAATTTTGGTCGAGGTGCAACACGAATGTTGTCAGGATACGGCCCTGGAGAATGTCATGCAACCGAGCATGAACCGAGCTTTACAGTGACTGAGCACAAGGGGCCTCGGTGTCTCGGTGAAGGGCGTTAAAGAGAAAAACGGGGTGTTCTTCCTGCTGGTTATCTCTCTGTGTGAGAGAGGCCGCTCTGCTCTATGCAGATGTACAGTACAGGTGGTACATGTTGTCTATTATGCAGTGATACAGTGGAGGCTCCAGCGCCAGCTCTTTAGCATATATGCTTTATGCTAACAGAACATGTTGAGTCAGAGACAGAAGGGAGAAGAGACAGCTCAGTCTCAATCAGTTCCTCTGTCTGTCTGTCTGTGGGATGAATAAAGAATTATCTTAGATTATCTTTGATTATACAGCTTGTTTAGTTGAGTGACAGTAGTGCATGCAGGCTAAGTGCTAACACTGTGACAATGTTTGAACGATAAACTGTTCTGACCCAGCATGTCCCTGGATTGTTCACTCAGGTCTGGCCCACATACTGTACATCCACATCTGGCCAGATTCAGGCTTTTATCCTCTTGTCCAGATGTAGGAATGGCATCTGACAAGTCCTGAATTTAGGTCTGATTTGAGCCCTGGAGCCTGGCATAAACTTGGCCATAAGAATAATGATAATAATATCAAAAGTAAAGTAAAATGCAAATTAAATTGAATTGAATTATTATGTATATTATATATACTGTATATACAGTATTTGTGTGTGTGTGTGTGTCTGTATCAATAACCAGAAAACAAACACATCAGACAGACAGACAGCATACAGTAGGTCATCGCAGGATTGGTGCTAAACGTTAGCATCCAGTGGCAGATCAGCTGTTGACTGACAGACTGACAGACTGTGTCCTTGCACTTCTAAAAGATTATTATGATTTAGTGTGGAATCAGTTGATGCTAAGACAGGAAAAAAAAACATTTATCATCATAACGAGAGAAAAAACCAAGTTGAAGACAAATGGATCCAGAAACCCAGAGTGTAAGAGGAGGAGCTGGTGGAGGTGAAGCAATGTAATTAAGTCTGACAACAACAGATCGCTCTGATGCTTTAATTCCATCAAAGACCTTAAACAACATTATCCACCTCCTCAGTGCATCAACATCCTCCTCAAGACTGAGCAGAGCTGCCTTTCCTGCTGCTCCCATCAATCACAGGGTGGAGATCACACATGCCTTCATATGTATCTATTTTTCTGTCCTGTTCTTAAAGCTGAGTTCATCACATTAGAGGATTTGAACATCCTCACTGACAAGATTGAGGAGCAGCTCAGAGAACAGGCGGGAGAGAAAAGACAAGAAAAGAAGGGCGGGAATACATCCTCTGATTAATGTTTTTTTTTTTTTTCAAAGGATCAAGGTTTAAACCTTGAAGATACATTTGTTAAAAGAGACAGAAAAAATCCATAAAATTGAAAGACAATTATATTAACTTATTAATATTATATTAATATTAACATGTTACACATAATACAAATCTTAATTATACAACAAGTAGTTCCAACCAAGCAATCTGATTGGTCAACAAGAAATTTAGAATGTGCTCAAAACAGCATGACAGCACATCGCGCCATGTTTTTAGTTAATATGCTGTAAAGTCCCCGTTTAAGCCAAGAGGGTTACTTCTGTGTGTGTAAGACGGAGAGACACTGGCTGTGACCGGGGTGAAAATGGCTTTTAAATAATCTGGAGTAATCGAAATGTTTGGCTTGCCCCATGAGCTGTGTCGGTGAAACGGCAACGGCACTATAACTTCAAATACATTCAGAGTTTTCAGTTTTAGAAGCTGCATCTGTGAGAGGGAAAAAAAATCAGCATCTTTGATAAAACTTGGGCGATAAAAGTAATAAGCATTTTCTGTTTATTTGTGCTGTATTGATTTATTTCGGGAAAGTATGAGACCGCGATAAAACATTAATGTCAGCTCAGAGTTCACTCATCTGGGACTAGAAAATACTTTCTGTTGCTAGGTCGTTACTAAGGGTCTGATTATTTGCTGTAGTGGTAAACTAGGTTCCATTACATAGGAGTCTACTGACGTGACTGATTGCTTTCCGTTATTACTCAGACCCCATGTATTTCCATGGAAACGGGAAGCACACCTTTGAAATTTGAGAGCAAATTGTCCATCAACATGAATATTTTTTGATTATACATTTCATTTTATTGGTAATAGTTGTATAATTCCAACGTTACCCTCGAGGGTCTGCTTTTACGTCATTTGAGCGCAACTCAAAATAGTTTGAACACACACGACAAAATCAACACTTTCATATGAGATGACAATGACAAATTGAAACTAGGGATGTCACGATTACTTGTTTTCACAATTAATCGTGGTATTAAACGCCACAATTAATTAATCGTAAAGATTCCTAAATACCGTCACTTCCCAAAAAAGATTATGTCAGAACCATATCGGCAGATGTGCACCAAAATAAAGGTAAATGCACAGATACTGGTCCATTTATCTAACGTAACATTGAATTGGTAGGAATTTAAATGTTAGCGTGTCATTTGTATTTAAAAAAAACAGCAAAATAAAACAAAAAATTATTAAAATAAACGTAAATTTGTTATTGATGACAATTTATGACCTGAATATTTCAAACATTTCCCCTGGGGGGTTAATAATTGGTCATATATTAATAGATACTTGAAATATTTTGTGTAAACAATGAGTAATGTCATTATATTTTGACTGTATTTGATTTTACACATTCATAGTGTTGTGAAATTAATCAATGCATAATAATCGTGATAATCATAATACCGTGATTCTTTCTCTGACAATAATCGTACCAAGAAAATTTGTATACGTGACATCACTAGTTGAAACCCCTGAAAATATTCTGTATTTTTCAAAATTAAAAAGCACAACTGAGCGATTTGTTTCAGAGGTGGAGAGGAAGAGACAGAAACACAGGAGGAAGACGAAGTGAAAGACGGAGACAGAGACGGAGTCAAAGAGGCTCATTGTGAGTTCAAGTCACTGCTCTGAGATCTGTTCAGTATTCATCCTCAGCATCCTGACAGCGGTAATGAGCAACAGCCAAACACACACACACACACACACACACACACACACACAGTCTCTTCATTAAAGAAGTTGTCCTACTTTATGATCAGATTTGTCAAGTGCTGCTCCTCTTCAAACTCGACACTGCGACTGCTCATTGTTTGTGTCAAACACTAGATAAAACGTCATCTCGTACCTTTGACGATGAGGTCGGCGTAGTTGGACACCCCCGAGCCGCCGTCCGACCGGATGACGCAGCGGTAGCGGCTGGTGCTGCGCTGCGAAGTGTCGCCCACGCTGACGGTGGCGGAGAAGCGTCGGTGGTTCACGACCCGGGTCACCATCAGAGCCGTGTCCTTCCCGTTCCACTGCTGTAGGACGAGCAGGAAGACGGATGAGCACTTGTTTACTGACAAAAGCAATTCTGCCTGTTCCCACTGCTCCTGAACACAACATCCAATGACCGACAGGTAGTGTTAGACGTCCGCAAGACACACAGTAATGTAGAGAGACTCCAACAAAGACAATTAAAGCAGAAGTAAGCGATATGTTTGTGTTAATCTAAGTCTTAAATAGTTGTATCTTCCGACAGCAATCACTTCTATAGAGTGTTTGGTCTGAAACACGGGTCTGTCAGTCACTCTGCTCTGCTCTGAGCCCAGGAGAAAACTTTTCTCGTATCCTACAAGTTTTATCCAATGAGGAGAGAGAACGGCATAAAGGGGCAGTCCTCTCTGTGTGTGCAGCCAAGGGATGCGCCTGAATGTGGTGACGTAGGGACGAGGACCAATAGATCCATGACGAGGGCGGGGGCTGCTAACTCCATCGGCTGACAAGACGTTATGGTGCGTTCAAGGCAACTTGTAACTCGTGTTTTTCCGACCCGTGAAGTCGTACCAGTTCGATCTGGTACGAGTTCACGGGTCAGAAGTTACGAGTGGCCGTTATAGTGACTTTCACAGGTAAAACAGGTTGGAAAAACACCAGTGGGTTGCCTGGAATGCTACAAAGTCGTAAGTTGTGACTTGAAGCTGTAATTTACGGTTTCAAAAGCCTGCCTGGAACGCAGCATTTGTCAAAACAACCGGATCGCTTACTTCTGCTTTAATGTAGAGAGACTCCAACAAAGACAATTAATGTTTGGTCCAAGATAAGGCTGCAGCACATACAAGAACAGGTGTACAGTGATTACAGTATTTAGTCAGATACTGTGATTCTAACTTCAGTGGGAGTGGTTGTCTTTTCACATAAAGATGAGGTGGCACATTTTAAGTTCATCAGAAAAAAAAACTTTGCAGCTCTTGCCATCTGTTTACAGTACACTGTCATACTGTGATTTCTTGAACTTGTAAAACACCGGATTTTACACTTCATAAGATAAATAACTTATATGAGCCAAACTTTCAAATTTAACAGCCCCGGGGCGTCGTTTAGCTCAGTTGGTAGATCAGGTGACACCCCATGTGCAGAGGCTTCAGTCCTCGCCACCGCTGGCCCCGTATTGAATCCTCACTCGGGCGGCCCTTTGCTGCATGTCATTCCTCCTCTCTCTGTCCCTCTCTACTACTACTACTACACTATTCATTAAAATAGTAAATGGTCTGTATTTATATAGCGCTTTACTATACCTGCAACAATACCCAAAGCGCTTTTACATCATACATCGCATTCACCCATTCACACACCCATTCACACACTGATGGCGGAAGTTGCCATGCAAGGCGCTAACCACGACCCATCAGGAGCAAGGTGGGTAAGGTGTCTTGCCCAAGGACACTACGGCAGCAACCAGGACAGAGCAAAAGCCCCAAAAATATACTTAAAAAAATAAAGGATAAAAATAAAAATATCAACACCATCTGTGGCGACGGTTTCTGTTTGAAATTTGTTGGCAGAGAAATTAATTATAGCCCTCAGAAACAGATGAAAATTTGCTCTCTATCCACCACTTTCTCTGGAAACAGCTCTTTCTTTAGGAACTACATTTTGTCAACCATTGAACCACCGCATTCTTACGCACAAGCGCACCTACACACCTCCACTGTTGATCTGAAACTATGTTTCCAAAGAAAGGTCAGTTTCTGACAGAAGTTTAAATGGTGAAAATTTCAAAATAAAGAACAATCTTGATATTTTCTTTTTTTCTGTGGGTGTGTTTGTCTCCAGGCTCCAGCCACAGCAGCTCATCACTCACTCTACTGCTGCTCCTGCTGCTCCTCTGAACTGTATCTACCACAGGTGAAGCATTGACTGTCAGCACCTCACACAGTCTAACAACCTGAACTATCACTTTAGGATTCAGGCATCACATTGCATCTGATCATTAGACAGAAACCACAGAGAAACGATCAAACTCAGACGACTGCCGCTCTCTGCGTTTTTCTGAGATGCCTGTAGTTGTTCAGACGAATCACCAGTTTTGAAAAGACGCAGTAACAAGTCTATGTTGACGTCAGAGGAAACAGAGTTTCAACATCCTTACATCCAATCTCATTTTACGTCTGTGGCTGTGGTGTTATCTGCTAATATGGAGGAACATGGCCCCCCAGTGGACCCCCTGACAGAGGGCTGTGTGTGTGTGTGTGTGTGTGTGTGTGTGTGTGCTCTTCATTTCAAATGCCATTGCTGTACACAGCAACGTTCACAGTGGTAAACACCCATGTGCAGTGAAAACATTCAAGCTTCCCAGTGCACATGAATGTAAACTAAAATGAGTATGGATATACTGTATACGCACACACGCACGCACACACACACACACACACACACACACACAGATGGAGTCATTGGTGCGCAGCAGAACAAGGACTTTAATCAGCACTGAAATGGAGCTTGGACAGACTGAGGTGTTCGCTGCCGTGTTTTTATTTGCCAATATTAATTTCATACTGTATAACAAAAATGATAATAAAATAGCATCAATTTTAACTGTAACTGGCCTTTTATATAGTTTATACTCTGTATCATAAAATGATCCAAAAGAACATCAATTTCTTCATCTATTAATCCTATACAAATGTTTACCCTGTGAATATGCAGTATTGTTAATAATACTGATGATTACGGTAGAAAACCTCACAGCTCTTACTGCTCTGAATTTTCGCCTTGGGGATATTAAAGTGCAGAAAAGCATAAGAGCAGCACTTCTGCTGCACTAGTGAACAGTCGGTGTGAAGCTGACGGCTCGTTCACACACAGTCAAAGAGCTGAGGCAGCGACGGCTCAGCCGGCTCTCATTGTGAATGAGGACCCCACCCCCACCCAACCCCCCACCACCTCCGCTGAGCTCAACAGACTCCAAAAAGCATCAGCTCCACTATGAAAGGGAGTCATGATCCTTCGCTCAGCAGAGACGCAGGTTTTCACCCGTCTGCTCCACTGTGGGAAGAATATTAAACAAAACGGAGAAGACGGCAACGGTCTCCAGCTTCATGGTCCTCTGTTACAGCTCTTTAAAGAGTCACTGTGTCTGTCAATAATAATAATATTATCAACACAACAATCACATGAGAGTTAACACACTGAAACACTATTACTTCAGCCCAGATTCAGACCTTTGACCCACAGATTATTGACAGTTCTTGCAGCGTTTCCAGCCTTTACACTTCATGATGTGATACGATGCTGCTCAGCCAATCAGTGAGTGAGATACACACAGGATCAACTGGAGACAGTGGAACAAGTTAAGATGTGATGTTGGCTAAGAGGTTAAAATATGAAATGAAGCAGAAGTCATTCATAATTCATTTCTCTTTCCACAGACTCCTTCCCCTGAATAATTGTGTGTAAATATATTTTTGGTCATAGATAACCTAGTGAGATATACGTATGTGCTACAGCAAAATTATATTCTACATATTATTTCACAAATGTCAAAAATCTGCCTCTGAAACACACAGTTATATTTCCCATTATCACAGTCTCTGACCTTCCTCCTTTATTCAGCCTGTGTTTGTGCAGCTTCCTGCTGATACTATTCATGCTTGTATTTACTGATATGAAGGCACCAACCTGCAGCCAGAGTTTATCGTGCTGGGACCATTTCCCTCCGGCGGTACACTGAAACGTGGCGTTCTGCCCCACGTTCACCTCCACGTTCTGCAGACGCAGGAAGTGAGGCGCTTTACCTGCAACACAACACAACACATACACCATGTGAAAAAAGGTGTTGAGGATGTAGACATGGTGTTTTCTTTTCCATTCCATATACAGTACTATATGTATGTTTTCTTTTTCTTCTGGATTTTCCTCTTTGGTTTGTCATCATTTATATTTTGTTGTTATTTTCCATGTTAAAGCAGAAGTAAGCGATCCGGTCGTTTTGGCTAATGCTGCGTTCCAGGCAGGCTTTTGAAACCGTAAATTACAGCTTCAAGTCACAACTTACGACTTTGTAGCGTTCCAGGCAACCCACTCGTGTTTCTCCGACCTGTTTTACCTGTGAAAGTCACTATAACGGCCACTCGTAACTTCTGACCCGTGAACTCGTACCAGATCGAACTGGTACGACTTCACAGGTCGGAAAAAGACGAGTTGCGAGTTGCCTTGAACGCACCATAACGTCTTGTCAGCAGATGGAGTTAGCAGCCCCCGCCCTCGTCATGGATCTATTGGTCCTCGTCCCTACGTCACCACATTCAGGCGCATCCCTTGGCTGCACACACAGAGAGGACTGCCCCTTTATGCCGTTCTCTCTCCTCATTGGATAAAACTGGTAGGATACGAGAAAAGTTTTCTCCTGGGCTCAGAGCAGAGCAGAGTGACTGACAGACCCGTGTTTCAGACCAAACACTCTATGTAAGTGATTGCTGTGGGAAGATACAACTATTTAAGACTTATATTAACACAAAAATATCGCTTCCTTCTGCTTTAAATTTCATGTATTGGCTTTATTAGAAAGAATAACACCAGTCCCAGCACAGATCAGTGGGCGCTGTTGTCGGTGTGTTTTGAACCCGTGCTGAGGCGTTACCAAAAAAGTACCAGGTACCCGGTACAAGGGGTTAGTGGAAAAGCTGCGCTAATGGAAAAGGGCCAATAATGAGACACGTTTTAATAATGCGATGTAAATGGTGTGGAGAAGTGGAACAGAACTGAACTCGTCCAGGAGTTTGACCCACTAACAACAGATTCATATTATCTGAAAAGAGAGAGAGACAGACATGTGGACAGACAGCAGGCCGTTGTGTGTGACTTTGTCCCGGCCTTGGAGCCTGTGACTGGTTAATTTCTCGGGGACAGTCTGCAGACAGAGATAAGCCTAACCGACGCTGCATCGATCATTTAGCAACGATGATTCGTGCTGACGTGAACTGTCACGTCTGCGCGAGTGACGAGAATCCAGAAACGAAGAGTTGTGTTTTTGAAATCTCCCCTCTCCCCTTTTCAATTCTTTTGTTTTCTGTATTATTTTGCTTCCTCTCACCGACAGATTAGATCAGATCAAGCTGCTCTATGTCTGAGCCAAAACAAAGAGACAGGAATGAAGAAGGAGGCAGAGAGAGGACGTTGAAAAAACTGTGTTTACATTCCTCCACATTAAAATAAGAGGAGCTTAGAGCGCAGGGAGAGAGGGAGTCGACGCCGCTGCAGTCAGCATCTCAAATCTCTGTCAGATGTGAATGATACAGAGTCTGAGTCTGGACCTTCATCCTCTACACTTACGGCAGGGGTGAGCCAGAACACGGATGTCGTCAATGGCGATGAAACCTGGATGGCCCTGGACTGAAACTGCTTCAAAAATAACCTGAGGAAGGAAGGATGAAAGAAGAATGGAAGAGAGAAAGAAAGAAATAAAGAAAGGGACAAAAATAGAGAAAGAGACAATGAGCCAGAGTTTTCAGTAAAAAAATCCTTTTCTTCCACAAACTGAACCATCTTGACGCCTCTGCAAAGCTCGTACGGAAACCCCAGGGGAATTTTCCACTGAAAGTCAGCAACTATCTCTCTCTTCAACTTCATCCCTCCATACTTCTGTCTCCATCCTTATGCCAACCACATATGCTGCTCCCCCCCCCCCCCTCCCTTGCCCCATCCTCCCTTTCTTTTTCAATCACACCCCATCCCCGACCGTTCCTGATCTCCCCCTCTGTCTCCTCTCTTTTCTTTCCCTCCTTGTGTCTGCTGTTCTGCTTCTTCTTGTAATTGCTCTTTTATTTCTTCCTCCATCACGTCACTCATCACTTCATTTTTTTTACGTTTTCTGTACACTCACTCTCGGGGGTGACAGGCAGTCAGCAGCAGAGCTGTCAGGGGGCCGTGCACTCCTGACCCACACATACATACCCACACACGCACACAGACACACACACACACACACACACCTCTGTGCTGTACTTGTCAGGATCCTCAGCAGTATAAGCCAGGACTCCATCTGAATACTAAAGACTTCTGGGAAGACTCCTCTCTCCTCCTCTCCTACCAAAATAAATCCGCCTCTCTGACACGCATGTCAAGTTTCCTGAAGTCAAAGACACTGGTGGCTTTTTTTCCTTGCAGCAGCATTTTCACAATTAATGTTTGAAACTCAAAGTATTTCACATAATTTTTTGATGCCGACTTGACCTAGAAGTGTCTGAACTCTCTTTTTACAGTAGATCCTTTTGAAATGTTTAAAACGCTCCCTTTAAAACCTCCTTTACTTTTCTATTTCTATTTATTTAATGCAGCTGATGAGCATGGACACATAGGGGTCTCCCCAATCATGTCAGCAAGCATGGTGGCACAGTGCTCTAGGACTGTATCTGCTTAAAGGGATAGTAGCATTTTTTTAAAAGTGGAGTTGTATGATCTACAAATAGCCCCTAAGTACTTTAATTGCAGTAGAAGACTCTCTGCACTCCTCCCGTTAGCAACGCCAGCCCATAATAGCCCTGCCCAGAGATTTACAACATACAGTGTTGTGAATGGACCCAAAGAAACGGCCTATTTTCACGGCCTAAAAGAGGTTTTACCTGATAAAAAAATACACAGTTCCATTGTTCGCTATAATATAATTTTTTTCCAGCCCTTCAAAGTGCAGGAAAAACACAGTTTTTATTTGGACCTAACCAACTCACATATCCCTCCGCCCAGGGTTAGCGCCCGCTGATCAGCAGTTGGTTAGGTCCAAATAAAAACTGAGTTTTTCCTGCACTTTGAAGGGCTGGAAAAAAATTATATTATAGCGAACAATGGAACTGTGTATTATTTTTCAGGTAAAACCTCTTTTAGGCCGTGAAAATAGGCCGTTTCTTTGGGTCCATTCACAACACTGTATGTTGTAAATCTCTGGGCAGGGCTATTATGGGCTGGCGTTGCTAACGGGAGGAGTTCACAGAGTCTTCTACTGCAATTAAAGTACTTAGGGGCTATTTGTAGATCATACAACCCCACTTAAAAAAAAATGCTACTATCCCTTTAAATGCCCTCATATGCAGAGAATTGGTAGATGGCACAGTTCATAGATGTTTCCTAAACCCCTCACCTGCTGACTATTACATGTTTCCTAAATGCCTCACATTCAGGTATTGGGAAATGACTCATGGTCTCGGGGGAAAGTGAACACCATTGACTGTAGTGTCTTTATGGGATTAAGTAGGTTAAGTAGGTTATTAGTTGTTATTCCAACATGTTGGGGCCCAGGGCATCAACCTGGTTTACCTCTACTGATGATGGGGGTCTGGACGCCCTGTCATATGTCATATACACTGAAAGTGTTCTTTATTTGTGTTCACCTACAGTGATATAAAACCTGACTGAACGTCAGATATGCAGAATATTTAACCTGTTCAAAGACTTGTTTGTTGTTGCCTTCACAGTGGTCTGTACTTTACAATGACAATGTTTTTCATCCTTTTCAGAAAAATAAAGTGTCATTTCTCTGTGGGAGGTGACTCCTCATTAAGGAGAGAAGCACACACACACACACAGGTTGAAGTCACTTTGGTTACTGTTGTGTCTCAGATCTGTGTGTGTGTGGCTTCCTTCATTTACTGAACACAGCTCTGTCATTAGGTAAAACACAGTCGCCTTTGTGCTGCAGCAATAAAACAGCACAGCGGGGTACATCTCTCAAACACACACACACACACACACACACACACATTGAGTCATTAAATAGCAACAGTTGTGTTTCAATATTAAAGGAACTGTTGGGTCGTTTTAACACTTATTCGCGGGCAACATCCGCTTCAGTTAACGAACTGCAGTTTATTTGCGAGACACTGCAGACAACCTGTACTGAAACAAGAACAAGTTGTGTCGTGTAAACTTATAGTCTACAGGTGTAAAGACAGATCAACTGTTGTTCTCATTATTAAAGGGACAACGAGGAGTTTTGGAAAAGCGAAGTGTTTCCACACTACATTTATGAGCCTCTGCGCGCACCGTAGAATTCTTCGACCGGCGCAAGACAGACTCATGTTTTCATTCATCAAGAATTAAAGTCAGAGGTTCAAAGACGTTCAGTTACCGTCGTAGTTCCCACCATAAACGGCGATACGGCGGCATTATTCTCATGAGCGTCCGCGAAACCGAAAGTAAGGAAACGCTGGTCGGCTCGCCCAGCATTTCCACCACCACTAATAATAACAAAATAACAATAGAGACAGAACGATATATTTATTGAAAATGGAGCCATTAACAAGTGTGGGTAGCGTAGATTCATCCACATTAATATGAGACGTTTTTATAACCAAATAGAAACTCCTCGTTGTCCCTTTAAAGTCTAAGTTCCTCAGACTTGGTCAACATTCATGGCATTGCATTAATCAGTAGCTAGGGTTAGGGGAATGTTGATTCTTAATAATCTGTGGCTAACTGTGTAGCTAACAGTGCAGCAAACTGCATGGATAACTGTACTGCAGATATATACGGTACTGTAGATAAGTGTGCGGCTAATTGTGTAGTTAACTGTCCCACTAATTGTGCAGCCAGCTACTGTAGGTGTGGAGCTAAATGTATGGCTATAAAAACATCTGAAAGATATCATTTCTATTTTATCTTCCACACATCAACTGTCAAAGTAAACACAGCCCCTTGTTCGCTTGACTGATGTGAAGCCCAGTGTTCATGTCCATGAGTTAAACATTTCAGTTTGGGAGGAAAACAATTAAAAAGTCAAACAGCCGCAGGTAGAGCAGCAGAAACATCAAATATTGACCTGATGTGGCGTCAAGAAAAATAATTATAGATCAGAATCACATGAAACGGGAGTTTTAATCTCCAGTTTGTTCTCTGCAGGATGATTGACGGAAAACTGTCTGATCAATGTCTCGCTGTCATTTTAATGATTTAATATTATTTTTCAGTTTGCATCATGTGTATTTTGCATGTCTCGCTGTCAGGCTTTGTAATACTGTTACTAATGGATTTCATGCAAGTGTGTGTATGTGTTACCTGATAGGAGTTGGGCCAGAATGTAGAGATGGCGAGTTCAGCCTTCACCCAGCCTTCAGTGACAGTATCAGAGGCGTTCCACACCGGGTTCCCCTGAGCGCCACCGTTCACCTGCAGCCAGACCATGAGAATCATGTCAGAATCATTTTTGTCTCATTCTATCTGTCTCTTTATTTCATTTTTATTTAAGCAATATCACACGAGAGGGAGTGCTGTTGTACTGTATATCAGCACGGCTGTGATTCGGTGCTGATATCCAGTACAACAGCACGACCTCGAGTGTGATATTGCTTTTATACAACAGTGCTACGAGCGCATTTTAGAACAGTAATAAACTACAAAAGATTATGATTTGTTTGTTTATTCAATCATTTATTTGGCTCCGCCAACAGAAATAGTTCCGCAACTGGAAGGGAGACAAGGCTGTTGCCAGGCAACACATAAACAATTCATACTAGCTTGCTACTAGCTACAAGCTTTTCCACCGAGCTGCTTCCAGTGCTGGTTCTGGTTCTGGTTCTGGTTCTGAGCCCGTGTCTGATCAGCACCGGAGCAACAGGACCAGCGTCAAGACAAAGAGACGTTATCGATACCGTATTACATTTGTTTATCTGCTATGTAATCAATATAAACACAGTTGAAGCTAAGTAGCTGAGCTACGTGGCTAACAACAGCTAACGCTAATATCAAAACACATCGCCGTCAAAACGTAGTTGCCCCCGCGGCGATTTTTTTCCAGCCGGGTTTAGTAGAGATTTATCTCCAATTAGACGGACCAGGTCAGGTCCAGGTTTTAATGTTCAGGTCCGTTTATAACTGTAGTAGCAGCAGAGAGATGGGGCAGCTCCTGTATGGGGAGCCTGGCTCTGACTTAGCTCCTGTGTCCAGCTGAACAGCGGAGTGATAACGTCCGTAAAAAGTCCCAGTGCTGTTATCAGCACTCATGGAACGTCTCTTGTCCAATCAAATTGCTCGGTTGGGACCGGTCGGAACTAACTGTTGTATAACATGACCAAAGACGGTTTATAAATATTCCATTTATATTCAATAAATGGAAGGGTTAATAAGGGTTATAACATGACCAAAGACGGTTTATAAACCGTCTTTGGTCATGTTATAACCCTTATTAACCCTTCCATTTATTGAATATCTTTGATATTACTTATATTCCATTGTTTTATCATTATCCCATCTAATTTTACATCAACATTTTTGTCACGGTTTCAGCTGTCGTTGTACAACAAGGACTACTTTCTGCTACATTCATTGTACGAAAGGTGCTTTACAAGATTCATTACTGTGACTATTATTAATTATTCTTACAAACAAGTTAATCAAACCAATTAATAGCTGGGATCATTGTTCATTTTGAGTACATTCCCTATTAACCTTGTTGCTCCCCTACTGTACAACAAAAGCCCTTTTTTCCAGCATCTTTTAATTGTCACCATCACTGACTTTATCACCAGTGAAATGGAATGGATGAAGTCTGTTTGCCCACACACACACACACACACCTACACACACACACACACACACACACACATACACACACACACACACCTACAGTGCATAAAGACTCAAAGCCCCAGGGCTAATTTCATTCCTGCTTGACAGGGAACAGAGGCCTGTTTGTTTGTTTACCTGCTCCAGTCTGCTCAGTCTATCAGCCCGTTCAATCTGCCAATCCATCTCTGCCTGTCAGTCACACACACACACACACACACACACACACACACATACACACACACCTTGATGTAGACATTAAGCGTGCCAGGGCTGGCTCCATCGCGGCTCGACAGAGAGTAGAGGAAGTCGATGCAGTGGGTGTCGTTCTCCTTCAGGGTGGGCATGTACAGGTGGGCCTTCTGTCCCGAGGCTCGGCCCGAGGCGTTCACCACCATGAATGAGCCTGCAGACACACACACACACACACACACACAGAGGGAGGAGGAGGGACAGAGTTAGACGTTAGAGTATGATCATTAGTTTTAGCTGTCAGAGTGTATTAATGTGCAGTATCACACAGTAGTAACTGGTGCAGGAAGAAACGTCTTCCCCAGGTTTGACCCTCGGGTTTGTTCGGCCGCCCGGCGCTCGATGCAGCAAAACACAGGTGACCCCCCCTCTTCGATTAGCTGGAGTTGTTCATCAGCGTCTTAATGTGTCCACGCCCCGAGGGTCTGAACCAGGACGTAAAACACATTTTGCCTGTCGGCCGGCGGTTTGAGTGTGTTTTAGTCTCTGCTTTATGGCTCAGGATGGAGCTTTAATGGGTCGGCCGGCTCCATTTGGCCGACTGCCACCAGCCGGACTTTAGAGTTACAAGTGACTGGGAGACGAGAAAGGAGAGACACTGAATCAAGCAGGTGTGACTGTGCACCTCTAACACTGTCTGACTCTGTGTGTGTGTGTGTGTGTGTGTGTGTGTGTGTGTGTGTGTGTGTGTGTGTGTGTGTGTGTGTGTGTGTCTGTGTGTGTGTGTCTCATTCCTCTATAGTTGGATTCTTGTGGAATGGGAGGGAGGTGGCGGGCTGAAGCCTATGAAATATATTAAAGGATTCTGTAACTTCGCTGAACAAGATTTTTGTCAGATTTTTGTCTGACTCTGTTTTGATTGTGTTGAGAGTGTGTGTGTAAATCAGCTTTTGTTAATGACCCAGAGGCAACATCAAACCCTGTGCATCAAACTCAGTGAAAGAAACCATTCTGTGTCTTTCATATCATAATGTCCTGTGACGCGATAATACAAATCTAGATTATTAAACTCATTTATTGCAGACGGAAGTCAAATATACACTAAATCTAATCTCCTTGGAGGCTGCACAAACACAAGTCTCCTCCTTAATGACGACTGTATATAGAACTCATCTGTTTACACTTGATTAAACGCTAGGTATAGGTATGGAGGACTGAGTTCAGGGCCTGTGTGAGTGAATGTAAGCCGGCCCCACCTTTCACCATGTTTGGATTATCTGGGAGTTATGGGGTGGGTCAGATACTGAAAAGATGATGACGGTGGAGTCTGAGCTTCAGAAACCTGTGGGTGGAGTCACAGACTGTGGCCTGAACCCTTTAGTGAATAATGGCGCATTTCCACTAGCACGGCTCGGCTCGATACGGCTCGGCACGGCACGGCACGGCTCGGCTCGGTTTGGTTGTGTTTCCATTACAACTGAGTATCACTAGTGCCGCCGTGACGTCATTTACACGGCGCCGAGCAACGCTCTAAACTTAATAAAGTCACGTAATAACAGAGCCAGTCTAAATATTAGAAATTCTCTGGTAATAACAGCTTCAGCAGGAACATTTCTGTTGTCGGTCGTCGAGTGGTTATGACGCTTCCAGTGACGACACTCATCGGCCAATCAGTGGAAGGCAGTCGGCTGACGTCACGTTTTAGTAACGCTTCGGCTCGCTTGGAACCAGGGCTGAGGTGATACCAAAACTGTACCCGGTTGCAGGTACTGCGTGCTAGTGGAAACACGCAATAGCGCGCCGAGCCGTGCCGTACCGAGCCGAACCGTGCTAGTGGAAATGCGCCATAAGTGTTTTACATAAACTGATCAGGTCCGAAGTTCACAAGAACAAGTTGTGTTTGGTGGTTTGCATTTTTTGGGAGCCAATCAGAAATTGGTTGGTGGATTATGATGGATGTCAAAGGCAACATTTACACTAGGCCTGCAAAATATCAGCAAAATGTCCGATGTGCGATGACACTGTTCAATATTGCCATGACAATATCACTTCTTTAAATTCAATACAGTTCCTGTGCCTTTCTGAAAATGACTCAATACACTGTACGACGCGTTTCAGGCACAGTATTAGAGGGACCCGACAGATATCCGCTGCTGCTGTTCCTACATTAGTATAGCGTAGTGTAGCTACTGTAGCTCATGTTAGTGTGTGAAGTGAATGTGAAGGCATGGCGTCTGTAAATAAAGCTTATTCATCCCATTACATGCATTTTTTTGGGATGTGTTTATTGTGAAAGTTGACATGGTGTTGAAAATAGGATTAATCGGTCAGCCCTAAATTCATCACCTCCACCTCAGCTAAATAAAACTAATCCTGTGTGTGTGTGTGTGTGTGTGTGTGTGTGTGTGTGTGTGTGTGTGTGTGTGTGTCATTTCCAATTCTCTTTCATAGAGACACACACACACCTCAGCTCTGTAGTTTCCCTGTGAAGAGATCTTTTTTTTTTCTCAGAAATCTCAGAAAACACTTTTAGCCACAACTCAAGACTTCACACATAAATCAAACAATATCAATATTAATATTTTCTCTGACTGTGGATAAACAGAAATTAGTCTTAGAGTGGAAGAGGCAACAAGCACGAGAAGGACAATGAAATATCACTAACACACGGACTAATGTGATTTTATTCAGTCACACATTATAACAAACACAGGCACACACACACCAACATACAAAAAGAGACACACACACAACGCTCATTTCACACATTGTTTCCCAGCTGTGAGGTCAGAGTGGAGCAATCTGTTAACATGAGGAAAACTGATGAATCTGTCTACCATGTCAACACACACACATGTACTCTCTCTCTCTCTCTCTCTCTCTCTCTCTCACACACACACACACACACAGACGCACATCAAAATAAGTGGGTCAACTCGGTGCAACAAACGTTCTAGCGTACACTGCCACACGAGACCAGCTGCTTTCACGAATCCTGCGGAGAATTCGAGGTTCATCTTTTAACTCTCTGAATTCAAAACGGAGCCGAAGCTTCAACAGCCTGTGTGTGTTTGAGCTGCTGAAGTTCCTCTGAGCAGAGCGTTTAACCCCCAGGCTGCTGCTGCTGCGCTGTGTGGGTCTGTGTGGGTCTGTGTGGATCTGTGTGGGTCTGTGTGGGTCTGTGTTACTAAATGAATAAAGGCTGGAGAGGCAGTTTATTACGCTGACGTTGGTGAGACTTCGTCTGCAGGTGGAAGAAGCTTCACACCCACAGAACTGACACCCGCACAGTGAGGCGTTCAAATACCGTTTCTATAAACAGCAGCGCATCTGTTTATCTGTGATTAAACCTAATAGTTGTATTCACTAAGTTCACACACACACACACACACACACACAAAGGTGGAAAATGTCACAATTCTACAAGCTGATTTTCATAACAGATAAATTAGTGACTCTCAGTGAATCAGTTGGTCTTTGCACCCAATCCTGTTTCCTACAGACGATGTTGATTTATTACTCATTTGTTTTCTCATTTACATTTTAGTGACAAACAGAATGACAGACTGGATGATGATGATCAGCCACTGTAGCTTTTTAATTCTCCACGTCGACAACTTGTTTTCAGGTCTTCACATCTCTGTGACACCTCGTCTCTGAACTCCTTTACATTTGACACTAATATGACATCTGGACTCAAGGATGAACTGATTAGATTTTGGAAATAAAACAGGTTTTAGTCATGTCTTTAGTATGATGCTGGATAAACAGACAACCACTAGGCCATAATTCTGGTTTCTGTTGTGTCTATTTTGTTTTATTTTAAAATGCTGTGTAAACAAATTGGATGAAAAAACACAAAATATGTTGATACTTTGTTGATCAGCATCAAACAAAAATGACAGAAAGTCTTTAGTTGAAGTGTGAAGTTTAAATCAAATCACCATTGTTTTCTATAATTATAACAAAATGTTGCAAGTGGATCAACAAAACTAATAAAAATGTTGATAGAAACGATGCTGACAGACCAGGAAACTTCTGATCCAACATCTTCCTTGACCCTTGGCCCAACTCTGGCTGATTTACCTTCACATCCGGGCAGAATGCAGCCGTTATTCTCTTGTTTTGTCTGAGAGCTGCAATATTTTCCTATTAGAGGGAGTGCCTGGCAGTCCTGCTGTTTCCAGGTCTGACTCTGTCAAGAAGAGGACCCAGGTCTGCGCTGTGCTTTGTTTTGCCAACTGTATGTTGTCGTTGAACATTTTACTAATACTGATCACAGTTTCTACAAGGCAATGGTGTCGTGTGCAGCTACTGTAACATCACACCAGTTTTTTCACTGCCGTCATTAGATGATATAACCCTGTGAATCATGTCTGACTTTGAGTGTGTGTGTGATCATTTGGAGTTTAGACTCACTTGTTTTTCTTTTTTAAGACCTTTTATGTTGAAGTGTTTGAAAATACACAAAGAGTCTCAGAGTATCAGAGTCACTCTGCAGATGAAAAGCTTCTACTCACAGCTCCAGATTCGCTCTGGAACAAAGGGCAGATTATTAAGAGCTGAAAAATAAAGGTGCTTTAAGAGTGTGATACTGTAGAAATGCTACAGCTACGGTGCACGTGTGTGCATGTATATGTGCGTAATGAGAAAACCTGGTTAACTTGCAGCTTTTGTCAAGTCAATACAAGTGACGGGTCCAACAGATCAATAGTAATAAAGGGCAGTTAGCACACACCAATGTCACACACAGACTTAGACTTACAGTACAACCGTCCATGACTGACTGACTGACTGATAGAGTTACAGCATTGGTCGGAAGAATCCCATGTGATTGAGTTGGTGTTACTTGATTGGCCAAAATTATTTGGTGCAACCATCTCAGACTCACAAAGCCGCATGAGCACCGGTGATGTTTAAACTCCAAAGTGTTACCAAGGTGGTTGAAGTTTGTCGGCTTTTACTGAAAATCATTTTCAGAGCTTAAAAGGAAAAAATGCTTTGGTCAAAGTTTTACTCACTGATCTAAATGGGATAAATACTGAACAATGGAAGCCATTACCCATTGGTCTTTGACTTTCTGAAAGCTTCATGTGCCAAGATTGTCCTTCTGGTTTATTTCTAATGAAGTTAGGACTCATCTCATTTATGGTCCAATTTCTTGGAGCGATTACAAGTAATACATTTATTATGTATTAATTTTAATATCTTAAAAAAGGTAAAGCTAAAGTAAAAAAAAAAAGTGAATCTGCAGGGTTTTTTTTTAGCAAACTTACATTCACCTGACAAGATGTTGAATTCACTGTGTTCACGGGAAACTAAAAATTTACTCTGCATCAACCTGCTCCTAACATATGACAGTATGTGTCACTGTCTGTGTTTCTATTTTGTGCTGGGGTGTGTGTGTGTGTGTCTGTGTGTTTGTGTGTGGGGGAGGACAGGGGAGTTACTGAGTCCCTTTACAGGAGCAGAAAACTGATTGTCAAGAGCGTGGGATGCTGGTTAAAACTGAGAGGGTATCACACACACACACACACACACACAGGGACCATCTGTGGGGCTCTAGAGGAGATCTACACTCAGCCCACCTTTCTACTTGAGATCGTGTGAGGACGTGATATTTGTCATTTCTTCTCCAGTAGTAACATCTGGTTTTTCAGATTTCTCTATAACGGACAGTAACAAAGTCCAGTTTTCCAAATGAATGATAAGAAGAATGAGCGAGGGAAAGAGAGAGAGCAGCCAGGAGTCGAGCTGGATGACAAAACACACTAAACTGTTTCATCATCATCATCTTCATCATCATAGTCATCATGGCAAAAAGGATCACTCGAGTCAGACACACATACATCACATTGGTCCATTTCACACATTTAGTGCATCCACTTCTCCCCGAGGACACACACACACGCACATACCGAGGCAGACACACACACACACACACACACACACACAGTGCATGTGGAACCCATATGGTGAGTGTCCTGAATGGGTAATGGTCCTGCATCTTCAGCATCACCACATCGCACACACACACACTCGTCCTCCTCATGCCCCGATTGCTCCAACGCTCATTCATTCACATTCTTTTCATCTCTATTTGTCTCACCCACACCTCCTTACAACAAAAAAATAAGTTCAACTGAACAATACTTCCAATAAAACACAGGAGAAGAGGAAAATATGGATCTTAAAATATGTTTTCATCCGTCTCCTACATCTGTATTCATCTGTCAATGTGACTGTTTATCTCATCTCACTGCACCGTCCCCCTGTCCTCTCTTTCTCACTCTCTCTCTCACTCCTATCCCCTCTCTCTCTCTCTCTATCTGTCTCTTCGCTTCGCTGTAATCTGATAAGTGACAAATCAATAATTGAAGTGCCATTATCGGGGCAATGGGCCAAACCATAAATGCAAACAACTCATCCATCCATCTGAACGTGAGCACCCCGCCCCCTCTCTCTTTCCCTCCTCTCCCTCCCTCCCTCCATTTAAAAAAAATCAATTCATGATCCATCTTTCTTTCTCTCCCTGCTGCATACCTTCTTGTCCCTCTCTCCCTCCCCACCTTCCTCCCTCCCTCTCCCAGTCTCTCTCCATCATCAGTGGCTTGTAAACACAGACACTTCACCATTAAAGTGAAATTTACTTCCAATATGCGCCGAAAGAAAAGAGCTTTTAAAGCATCAAAATCTAATTCATTTACCCCTATTACAGCAAATGGAGCAGGTGGTGTGTGTGTGTGTGTGTGTGTGTGTGTGTGTGTGTGTGTGTGTGTGTGCGTACACCCGATGTGCGCTTGTGTGTGTAGAACTTTAGAACTTTGTCATTTCCTTCCAAACTGTGGTAAACGGCCTTTATAATGCATTTGCATTAGTTTACATTGCGCTCGGCCACTTCCCTTTATTTGTACAAAACACCAAAGCTGAATGTTTCAGCACCGGGTGGTGGGAGGGGCTGCAGAGGCCAAGAAGGAATCACAATGATACAGCAAATGTTACAAAGTGTTAGAAAGAGAGAAAAAGAGAGAGAGGGAGGGAGGGAGAGGAGTTGTTTAAGGTGACAACACAGGAGGTGAAAGGTCAACGTTCACCTGAGAAATATGTAGTACGATGTTTTTCCTTTAAGTGTTTGCATTAAAGCAGAAGTAAGCGATATGTTTGTGTTAATATAAGTCTTAAATAGTTATATCTTCCGACAGCAATCACTTCTATAGAGTGTTTGGACCGAAACACGGGTCTGTCAGTCACTCTGCTCTGCTCTGAGCCCAGGAGAAAACTTTTCTCGTATCCTACAAGTTTTATCCAATGAGGAGAGAGAACGGAATAAAGGGGCAGTCCTCTCTGTGTGTGCAGCCAAGGGATGCGCCTGAATGTGGTGACGTAGGGACGAGGACCAATAGATCCACGACGAGGGCGGGGGCTGCTAACTCCATCTGCTGACAAGATGTTATGGTGCGTTCAAGGCAACTCGTAACTCGTGTTTTTCCGACCTGTGAAGTCGTACCAGTTCGATCTGGTACGAGTTCACGGGTCGGAAGTTACGAGTGGCCGTTATAGTGACTTTCACAGGTAAAACAGCTACAAAGTCGTAAGTCGTGACTTGAAGCTGTAATTTACGGTTTCAAAAGCCTGCCTGGAACGCAGCATTAGCCAAAACCACCGGATCGCTTACTTCTGCTTTAAGCATCAGGGTCCACAGGTTAGATTATGTCCTGAGTTGTATTGTCTGGTATTGGACAATTCTTCCAATTTGGATCAAGTTAGGAGTCAGCTGATCCACCCTGCAGCTGCTCACTTCAGTCCTTATCTCACCTGAGTGAGGCTTTGCTCCACACGGGAGCTTGAAAACAGAAAGTATGTAATTATTCACTGTAGGCTTTTGTCCTTTTCTCATTATTTGCATCTATTTTGTCTTCATTTTCCAAAGGTTTACTGCAGTGCTGCACTGAGAGTGAAGTTATTCAATGTTGAGCTCCAACACATATTTGACACAATAATATTTGAATCATTACAAAAAATGCATTGTGTGTTATGTTTGTCTTGTGTGTGTGTGTGTGTTGTGACCGTGTGTTTCATCTCAGATCTCAACTGATCTCCACATCTTTATCATAGTGTGACTGACCCTGTGTGTGTCCGTTGTGTGTATTATGCGTGTTGTGACGTTACATTTAATTTCACATCATGTCTGAGGCCGAATCTGTGTGTGTTTGAGATAACAGCTGATGTCTGTTTGTGTAATCTCCTATCAGGACAATTCTCAGCAGCCTGAAAAAAAACTTTATCTACAGAAGCTCCGTTACAAACTTTTTTACAAACAATGACGTTTTGAGGTTCAGACATGAAAAAGAGTTTGTGCAACAAAGCATGACGGAGCCCAGACTAAATCGCTCTTTAATAGATCAATTACATTCCCAGATTTTCTGTTGAAACACAACATTGATGCAAGATGTTCACACAGTACCATGGGCTCAGATGGCTCCCTGGGGTCTTTGCTCAAGACGGCTGTCTTTTTTTCTTTTCTTTTTTTTTGCCGTGTAGCTCTTAAATCTCTTTCATTCTCCTTATCGGGTGTTTTGTGTCTGTCGTCTTTTGGATTAAGATGTCCTCTGAGCTCTGAGCAGGAGCTCTCGCAGCTCTTCCACCATCTGAGGGTTCGGTTTACATTTGTAATTTTGACGTCAGGTTTTTCAAACGCAGCGATAGAGATGTGATTTGATGGCATGCTGAGACAATGTGTGTCCACATGTGGCCTGAAAATGTCCATCATGACGCCCCTGTGTGTGTGTGTTTTTGTCTGTTTCATCTTGTATCTCTGTCAAATTTTCTCTCCACGTCTTTAAAGACTCGTTTCAGTGTGACTGAGCGGTGACCAGGACTTTTCACAGGCAGAGTAATGTGAGTTTCTATTAAGCAAAGAATTGCAGATGCAGCTCTCTGCAGGTGAGTCTGCTGCAGGCTTCAAATACAGGTGTGCAGCTGGGAGAGATCGAGGATCCATTTATTTTCCACAGCTGTTGATTTTTCCACAAAAAACTAACAAAAAAACATCATGTCATTTTTGCTTTTGTGTGAAAAGCTCAGTGGTCTCTTAAAGCAGGTTATCTGCACATGCAACACTGCAGCAAACAGCTGATGTTTCACCCTCTTTTATGAAGTCAACTACAATTAAATCATCTATCTATCTATCTATCTATCTATCTATCTATCTATCTATCTATCTATCTATCTATCTATCTATCTATCTATCTATCTATCTATCTATCTATCTATCTATCTATCTATCTATCGTATCAATATCTATCGTATCAACTTTGCCTAACTTCTGACTGGATGTTTCCACAGAGGCTTCACCTGTGTTCACCTACTCGGTGCTTGATGCTATGCTAACTACAACCTGCTACATCAATGGACTTGAGGAGCCTCAGACTGAACAGCCAACACATTGTTACTGTATCAGAGCAGGAATCAGACTGTTTATCCACATGGCCCTGTGACACAACTGTAAAGGTTCAAATGTATCTTGACAGAGCTGATCTTGAACCTTTACAACATTTTCACAAAGACAGAAAATACAAATAATCAATAAACTTATTTTATCCTTTAGTTTAGAAGAAGAAAACATGTCCGTGCACACACAACTACGGTAGATCCCTGCCCTCTACAAGAAGTAGAGACATGTTCCCCACTCACTGATCTGTATTCACAGCGTGGAGGCCGCTCTGCTGTTAAATAAGGAAGGGATGGATGAAGTGTCTCCGACACACGCGTGTGCCCGCGGGCCGTAGTGGAGCTGCTATAATCCTTCCCTAATAAGGTGGTAAAGACAGGGAGATTGGCATTATTGATCAGGCCTTTGGGGGAAACCTTTCTGTTTCTCCCATACAGAGCTAATCAATAGGCAGCCTATAAGTCACACACACACAGCGGCAGATAGTAAATCCCTGTGTTAGATTTGACCCGTGGGAACTCTAAATCCCAAAAGCCCTTGCTGTGCGGGTCACAGGTTGGGTTGACCTATAGGAGATCGAAGACTGAGCATGTGACCGCTGACACCAGAGACAATGGATGGGAGGTTGTCTTCTGTTTTACCCCAAGGTGTCTCATCCATCAGTGTGTGTGTGTGTGTGTGTGTGTGTGTGTGTGTGTGTGTGTGTGTGTCGGAGGAAACAACACATTGTAAGAGGAGTGTGTGCAGGCCTGAGGTGTCACAGTTTATCAAGACAGACGAGGTCGAAGGAGGAGAAGAGAAGGAGTGAGAGAGGAGAGAGACAGTGACCGACTGGAGAGAAAGCAAGTTACTGTAGGACGGAGGGATGGAAATGAAAGGGATCAGAAAAGTGAAGAAGAAAGTGAACAGTAACAGAGGTGAAGGAGGGAATCTCTCCCTCTGAGCTACTGAAGTTTGTTCTTCATGGGTTTATGTAGAGCTGTAGTCAGCACCTCTACACACACACACACACACACACACACACACTGATGCAGATGTCCCCTGAGCAACGTGTTTGACACTACAATTTACACATGTCACCAGTGCCACAGAACGTTTGGCAGACATTACAACTAGGGATGTCACAACTACTTGTTTTCACAATTAATCGCGGTATTAAACGCCACAATTAATTAATCGTAAAGATTCTTAAATACCGTCACTTTCCAAAAAAGATTATTTTGGAAACACAGAGGCAGATGTGCACAAAAGTTAAGGTAAATGTAAGAAATACTGGTCAATTTACCTTTAACGTAACATGGTAGAAATTTAAATGTTAGCGTCTCATTTGTGATAAAAAAAAACAAACATTTAAAATAAACTTAAACATTTGGTATAGATGACAATGATCTGAATATTTAAAACACTTCCCCTGGAGGATTAATAATTGGTTGCATATGAATAGTAGATACTTAAAATATTTAGTGTAAAGATTTGTAATGTAATTATATTTTGACTGTGTTTGATTTTACACATCCATATGTTGTGAAATTAATTAGGCTAATGCGTAATAATCGTGATAATCGTAATACCGTGATTATTATTTCTCTGACAATAATCGTACAAAGAAAATCTATAATCGTGACATCCCTAATTACAATTTACAGATGTCCCCTGAACACATCCCATACAGACTATTAGAAGACACTACGATTTACAGACATACTGTGACAGATGTCCCCAGATTTCTGAATGCCCGACATGCTGGAAGACACCACAGCCTGCAGACTACTGTACGTACCCCTAAACGCCTCACATTCAGACTATGAGTAGAGTGAGATCTCATCCATCAAAGCTAAAACTACACCCAAAATCGTGCGAGGTGGAGGGGCGGAGCCTCGGCCCCGACCGGATCGCGCTACATCCTGAATCAGCAGCAGACTCAAATCCACCGCAGCTGTTCTCATTCCTCTCACGCTCAAAACTCAATCTGGCCTTTTCATAAAACTTTCATAGGGGAGCTGAAGTTCAGTGGTATTTCCCTCTAATGAAGACGACCCCATGGTGCCGCAGCGCCACTCAGGGCTGAAGTGTGTGTGTGTGTGTGTGTGTGTGTGTGTGTGTGTGTGTGTGTGACCAGTGTAATTATGTGAACTTTCCCCACATCTCTGGAGCCAAGAGATAATTACCAGTGTGTGTGAAATGATAAATCTTAGTGTGTGTGTGTAGGTATGTGTGTAGCTAGTAGGTTGGTTTGACCTCACACACACACACACTTGCACTGGCTTGTATTGCATACATGTGTGTGTGTGTGTGTGTGCGAGAGAGAGTGTTTGTTTATTTGGTCGTAAAGTGAATATGAAAAATGGTCATAAAGTTTAATATTGTTTCAAGCAACACAGATTTATGACACAGTGAATTAAACACCCATTCTTCATTTGGACAAGCACACACACATGCACACACACTCTTACACACACACACTGATCCATACATCATCAAATCTGCTCACACAGTGACGCGTTGCATACACACTGATAAACTGATACACAGAAAATACAAAGGGGCAAATATAACACATACTCACACAACACACACACACACACACTTGGTTTCCATATATCAGTGGGTTTACGACTGCTCTCCTCTCTGTTCCCTGATCTTCCCCCTGTAGCACTGAACCTGTGGTAATTGGCTTTTTAATGACTTCTGCATTTCCACACGTTCCCCATCGTGGTTATTCGCCTTCTCAAGCCTCATTTGAGAAGTCATGCTGACAGTGTGTGTGCGTGTGTGTGTGTGTGTGATGATGAGTTGACAGGTAACAAAACAAGAGACGGGAGGAGACAAACAGAGCACTCACAAGCTGACGGCTTCCTTCCTACATTTTCATGCAAATGAAACGGATCGAATTACAAAGACAAACGGGAAAAACGCAAAAAAATTTCACTCTGAGCAGAAAATGGTTTGAAACGACACAATAAACAATAAAAAACAGAGTGAACACACATCCAGAGTAAACGACAGCGGCAGCTCAGGGTGATCAGCTCTGATGAGCGGCTCACAGATGCTACGTCTGGACGACGTCTGTCCCTGTGACCTTCAGAAATGTCACAGCTGCCTCTCCTTCCTCATGAACATCGAAAATTATGAGCAGACTTTATCTGAACTTAATCATCTGAAAACCTTTCAGATTTATTTTGCTCATAGTTTTGCCCCCTCATCTATGTGACTTTTTCACATTGAAAAAGACTTTGGTTGAAACGTCTGTGCTTGCCTGTCCTGTAATAAAAATGTGTCAAAGGGATCGTGAGTGTGCTGGCTTTCCTCCCCTTTTCTGATATAGTTGATTATCAATTAACAAGATACAAAATCCTAATCTAAATCTAAATCAGCTGGTAGGTCTTTCCAAACAACTAATAACCATAGATATTTTGTGGAAGTAGGCCTCCTCAAATCCTTCTGTCTCTTCATGTAATCCCAGACAGAGGGCTCTGTGGGGGCCATACCATTACCTCAAGGACTTCTTGCTCTTCTGTACATTGAAATGATCTTCTGTATCTCTCTGTCCTGCATTGAAGAGAGAGGAGAACATCCACCACTGCCGTTTTTTGGGTCCATCAAGGTGTGGATGGAAGTGGATGATCTGAGCTGTTTACAATGGCCCCTAACATCTCCAGTGTGCATCTCTCCATCCAGCTTTCTAAACTAATCTGTCCAGTCGCCTTGCATCCTTGTGTGTGATACTGCCTCCCCAGCAGACTGCAGTATACACACACACACACACACATACACACTTGCCACCACAGACTGATAAAACATCTGCAGCATCTTACTGCAGATGTCAAGAGGCGTTACAAAGTAGTCTACTTGCCAACAATGAGTACCCGGAAATGTTGAGTACCCCAAAGTTTTATGTTAGAAATAGATAGTATGGGTCCCCAGTATTCAGAAACTGCCGGATGCTAACTTATATATATTAGGCAATTAGCATAACTGACATAATTAGCACAAATTAGCATAATTGCCTATATGGGCAATATTTCAACAAAATTGACTTGGCTGATCTGGGCAATATTGGAGTGGTTTTAGGGGTTTAGTGTGGTTTTAGGGGTTATTGATGATGCTGAATCCATTTCTGACATTTTCAAAATTCAAAATGGCTGTCTAAACCGGAAGTGACCAGATTTTGAAATCCATCAAAATCGGCCCACTGGCGGTTAAAATCTGGTCACTTCCTGTTTAGACAGCCATTTTGAATTTTGAAAATGTCAGAAATGGATTCAGCATCATCAATAACCCCTAAAACCACTCCAATATTGCCCAGATCAGCCAAGTCAATTTTGCTGAAATATTGCCCATATAGGCAATTATGCTCATTTATGCTAATTATGTCTGTTATGCTAATTGCCCAATATATATAAGTTAGCATCCGGCAGTTTCTGAATACTGGGGACCCATACTATCTATGTCTAACATAAAACTTTGGGGTACTCAACATTTCCGGGTTCACAATGGGGCCCTATGGGCTGGCAAGTAGACTAAGATCTGAGCCTCCTTAATATAATTTTGGCACATAACAGTACTTCAGTAAACACACAGTGAAAATTCTTATATATGGATCTGATTCAATACATGACTGTTTCATTTTCCAACAGGTTCTATGCATTATTTTATATATAAATATATTTGTACTTGTTCATACATGTATTAAATATGGAAATGAAGTATACCTTTTTGTCTGGGACACACTCTCTGACTTTCGCAGTAAAAGCCCAGTTGACGAAACGTAAACACTCACATATTAAACGCATCACTGTCGACTGATGACGACAGTTCACGGCTGCAGC
This sequence comes from Trachurus japonicus, assembly GCF_045865225.1. Classification (NCBI taxonomy): domain Eukaryota; kingdom Metazoa; phylum Chordata; class Actinopteri; order Carangiformes; family Carangidae; genus Trachurus; species Trachurus japonicus. The sequence continues at coordinate 20,178,375 of NC_140911.1, forward strand.
TCGGTAAGTTCAGACGAGTCGGAGAGAGGAGGCCTCTGGGTAATACGGATGGTTCTGCCTCACAGCTCCACAGGCTAACACCTCGCTAGTAGGCCAGCAGGCACATGAAATATTGATGAAGAATAGTTTATTGCCATTATTAGTTTATAATACTTCCAGGAGGCAGAAGCTCAGCACGGATTTGTCATGGTTTTAACTTTCACAACTGGTTTCATTCATCAAGAGCAACAGTTGGTGCATGTACACATCCTCATTCATTTATTCCCTATCACAGAGAAATATGTTATGTATCTGTCTGTCTATCATGATGTTGTATTATTTGTTACTTGTATTATTATTATTATCATCATCATCATCATTATTATTATATTACATTCATGGGATAGAGAATTCTGTATCTACAGATACAATTTGTCAATTAGATTAACTCTTAAATGGTATAAAGTAGTGTTGTCACGGTACCAACATTTTGGTACCGGTATCGGTACCAACATGTTTTTCGATACTTTCCGGTACTTTTCCAAATAAAAAGAAAACACAAAAAATGTCATTATTGACTTTATTTTAATAGAAAATCTTAGAACTATAACACATGTATCAGTAAATAATCAGTAAATCAATAAACAATCACTGCTGCTGCAGGATTAAAATTGAAATTTCCATCTATATTAATCTGAACTCTTCTTAAATTAAAACATTAGTGGTCTGTTTAAAAGTGAATATCAGCTGCATTATTTGAGGTCTGAAAACACTGCATCTTTTTTTGTTATTTTGACCAGTTGTAATTTTTGGGAGAAATTGTTATCAGTAGTTTATAGAATGAAACACAAACGTTCATTTTACTCAAACACACACCTATTGTTTCCCATATGTAGACCAATGTGGTGCAGCGCCACAGAATCAAGACCAAGCCACAAATTGCGAACGCAAAGTTAACGAAAGTTATCAACCAGCAGTGTTTGCATTAATTAAGGAGTCTGTGGCGGCCCGTCTCTCTTGCGCACGCTGGCGCACACAAACACAAACACAAACACAGGCACGTGGACAGGTGGCGCTGTAACGGTCATAAAAAAAAGCACCTTGCTTCGTTTGTGGCTCACTCGCTCGCCTCGGCTCAAATTACAATGCTGCGACTTCACGTGGCGACGTCACCGCTGCCGGCGGCGCAAAATGAAAGTACCGGTCTCATCTAAGCGCAGTATAGTACCTTTTTAAATGTCTCAGTATCAACCGAACAACCCTAGTATAAAGTTATATAAATTATATTCTGCATTTAGAGTATATGCACTCTGTATTTGTTTTTTTGTATTTTTAATTTCTGTTAAATATTTTCACTTGACCAGTGAGTGATTTGTTAGGTGGTAACGGAGACAAGAGAGATGCAATCATATCTGTTGATAAAAAAGACCAAGCAGTCTGATGTATCAGTGTAGGTCACATCACAGGAATAATTCAGCAGATGTTATTACTGGTAGATTACTGATTTGATCGTTTCCACACAGGAAGCAGGACGGAGCAGCAGGGCTGTGGTGACGAGAACAAGAAATCTGAAATTACAAAGCACCAGGTGAGCTTTATCTGACAACAGAAAAGACTCAGCTTCTTCCCAATCTTTTCAATGACCTGGTTATGATGATGATGATGATGATGGTGATGATGCTAATCAGGCTGATGATCATGATGATGATGAGCCTGAATTCTCTACTTAGTATAAACCCTGTGCTACAGAACAACCTCATTTAAATCTTCTGATATTTCTCCTTTGAAACAACACGGAACCAAAAATTATCATTTGATTCTCTTCATGTAGTTTTTCCCCTCGTCACGTCACGACTTTATGTTTTCGAATGTTTTGATTTTATTCTCAGAATGACACAATTTGGTTTTCAATGTCTCTGTCACCGTGCAGTGTTATTAGGTTTTTTATTACGGCTGTTTGTGGCGGCCTGCAGGTGGATGTGAAGCCGCAGCTCGGTGACTTGTACATAAACTTATTATCTGCGTGTTTAAAAGCCGCTGTGAAAATTTCATGTTCCTCATCGCGGTCACAGCCGAGGTCACGACAGACTTAGTGCTCACGGCTTCAGGTTTACTGCCTTCATTCTCACAACACGTCAGTGAACACTAACAGAATTACACTATATAATGCAACAGTCCAGGCCTGTGTGAGACTTTATGATCCTAATTTCACGTGCATAAGTGTCACTTTCACGCCTTCTAACATTAATACACATATATATATATATATACACAGTCCACACACATATATGCTGGTGCTTGTATGTGTGCAGCCTTCACTGAGCTTCTGTTGGTCTCTATATCCATCTCTAAATAAGACATGCTGAGCTGTGTGTGTGCGCGGTTGATGCAATTTTCTTTAATGTATTCATGTATTACCCTGTGCCATGCATCATCACATGTGTACAATCACTTCTGATGCCTTTTAGTATGTGTTGCGTTGGTAAAGAGCTGCATTTCACACAGTTGAGTCATCTCAAAGCGCCGGCTCGTGGACTAGAAGCTCGTTATTGACAGAACAATCTGTGGTTTTGAAATATTGACAACGATTTCATGAAGCAAATGTTTTCTCATAAGAGTGAGTGAAGCTGCTCTTCCCGTAACTACTCTCTGCACCGTGACTCTCTGACGGAGGCAGCTCTTAATGTTCATTTAAAATACTCAATTGGGAAACAATAAAAACACAGTTTGAAAAGCAAAAAAGTAACGTGTGGCCCGGCCCTGCGTACCTCAGATGGTGAATTGAGTTCCAAGTATTCTGGATCTTGCAGCCACTGAGCTTAACAATGAAACACAAACCGTTTCCTGCCTCTGTTCAAGCGCTTTTCCTTCATTTACGTCAAGCAGGAAATTGCTCAGCCTATTAATGGCTATTTTTATAACCCAACATCACTGGCACACACACACACACACACACACATACACACACACACACTAGAGACAAGTAAGTAACTTCAGTACATTTCTCAAGTACTGCACAATTCACTACAACAGTTAGTTCTGACCAAGTGACTGGATGATAGTGTGTTTTGTCGCTATGTTGGACGCAACATGTTGTATGTTGGATGCATAACTGGAGGAGAGTGGGTGAGTTGTTTTCGTCTCTTTTCAACAGAAACCAGGCTAAGCTAACAAATGTTTGATGCCTCGTATTATGGGCTGGGACCCTGTTTGTACTGTTGATGACGTTTGGTGCTGTTCTGAGCATTATTTGTGGCTATGACTGGCTTTTTGATCGCGGTTTGCGTGTGGAGAAAATAGACTTGCTAAAGTTGCTACAACTAGAAAAGCTAGCGGTAATCAGACGTCATCTCTCGAGGGGGGGGGGTCTAACTCGGTGTTACGGTGCATTGGACCATAGGTACAATCTGCCGGAATATCCCTCCATTGGGAACAAACATCCGGCATATCATCAACACAGACATAACGTAAACACAATGTATCCCTACTACTACTAGCTACTGTGGACATTTTATACAACCAAAATTAAATATTGAATATTGAAAATATTGTATATTGAAACACAAAACAGTGATACAATCACAAAGCGTGTTTTTACTTGTTTTGTTTATTTAACTTGTGAATCACAACTTCAGGAGAAGAAAAGACAAAGAGTCAATGCTTCCCACATCTGAGACTGGTGTTAGTGACTAAAAGAATAAAGGTTGATGTTGAATAATACTACTACTGCTGCTACTACTACTACTAATAATAATAATAATAATAATAATAATAATGGTACACTACTTCAACTACCAGTCATCAGAATCAGTCATCTGCTCTTCATGCTCTCTCTCCTCTCAAACCCAACCACTGGAGCAAAGAGTGAACTCAACAGCTACGTATACTTGTGCTAACGTTCGCTGTTAATTTACCACCTCCATTACAGTAATACCTGCAGGACTTTGTCTTGTTAGGTGGTATTTTGACATTGCTGTGTGTGTACTTTTTCTCATCTTCAACTGCAGGCAGACACACACACACACACACACACACACGCACATTCGGCTCATAATACACAGCAATAGCAGCTGGGTGTGGAGCAGATCATCTAACCACTAACTGCAAATGAAGAAAGAAACACATCAGGGGCTCAGATCAGACGGAGCTGCAGAGATGGAAAATGAAACAGAGGCCAATGATGGCGTCTCTTTCTCTCTCACTCCGTGTTTATCAGCCCCTTTTCTTCCAGGCTGTCTGTCATTTTCAGACATTATTGCCTCTCGCTCAGTGTTTGTCCCATTCATTTTGCTCTCTCTCTCTTTACACACACACACAAACACACACGTGAACATAGAGTTATCACTGGCCCACAGGGACCCATTACTTCTGTGATCTGAGGCTTTTATACGGTGGCTTGGTCTTAAAAATGGGCATTTACTGCTCGCCCTGATAAATTGTGTGCGAGTGTTACGTCTCTCTGTTTTCTTTCAATCAGCTGTTTGCCTGATTTTCCTCTGCAGAGAAGTCAGACGTAGATAAAAGACTCTGCATGCACTTGCAGACTTTCTGTGTATTTGTGTATGTGTCTGTGTAGTTTAAAGAGTCTGAAATTAGAAAAATGTGAAACTGACACGGGCATAAAGACTTGGGATCTGATGTAATTTTCAACTAATCTTATAAACACAAACTGCTGTGGAGCGATAAAGGCTCAGAAGAAGTGTGCGGTCCAGTTATTCAAACACAACTCCGCAGCAGATCAAGTGATATTAATATTATTTTAATGATTTGTTTGTTTTATTTTTGCCTCAAGAGAACTACACTCAGCCACACAGAAACACTGAAAGCACCATGATGCTGTGACCTCCTGCTGGGTGTGTGTGTGTGTGTTTTTCCCCTGGTCTGTTGGTCTGTGTGTTGTCTTACAGGTATCTTGCTGCTAGGCGGAGTCTGTTAACTGGGAGCACCTGGCTGGTCTCCCAGGGGTGTTGAACAGCTGGATGTCAGTCCCCACTCCCTCTCACTCCCTCCTGATGGCACCATGTTTTTGTTTCGGTCTGGTTTCTAGTTTGGTTTATCCCATCCAACACTTTCCACATAACTGAATCACTTCCACATCCAGCCTGCATTCAGAAACCGAGTCTTAAAACCAGTTGTTATCATTTCTGGGACTTTGTGATGTCACAACAAGTATGAGGAAGAAACCTGCAGGTGGACTGACTCAAACATGACAAAACATAATGAGAGACAAAATAGTCAGTCTGTTTGTCTGGTGTTAGGAACCCTGAACATTATACTGGAGGAAGCCACACTTAAAGCAGAAGTAAGAAGAATGTTTGTGTTAATATAAGTCTTATATAGTAGTATATCTTTTAGTATATAGTTGTATCTTCCGACAGCAATCACTTATATGGAGTGTTTGGTCTGAAACACGGGTCTGTCAGTCACTCTGCTCTGCTCTGAGCCCAGGAGAAAACTTTCCTTGTATCCTACAACTTTTATCCAATGAGGAGAGAGAACGGCATAAAGGGGCAGTCCTCTCTGTGTGTGCAGCCAAGGGATGCGCCTGAATGTGGTGACGTAGGGACGAGGGCGGGGACTGCTAACTCCATCGGCTGACAGGAAGTTATAGCTAAAACGACTGGATCGCTTACTTCTGCTTTAAGTTCATTATCAAAAGTTTAATTGCTCACTTTTTACTTTTATTTCTAATATTTAAATACAATTAATATCAGAAAATTTGTTTTTAAGTACAGTAAATATTATATACTTAGGACTTTTAGTTAAATTTAACTTCTACTAGTCCTCATCTGACTGACTGACAGGGCACAGAAACCATGTATTTATGTTTATTCTGTCTGAAACAAGAGTTTGATGTTTTTCTTCTGCAGTGAGTCTGGGCCGCTGGTTACCTGCCCTCCACTGCTGTGAGTGTCACCTCAGGTGTACGGACGCTGCATGGTGAAGGGTTCAGTCTGAGGGGGGGTCAAAGAGAGAAGCAAGACACAGAAACGATCCAAGAAAAACAAGGGAAAAAACGACCTGTTTGATCAACTCAGAGGAGAAACAATGAAACAAAAGACATCTATTCATCAGTAGTTTGTTCTTCACAAGTTATTTATCTCTTCCTGTCACTCTGTTCCTTCTTCCTCTTCTCCTCCTCCTCTGAGATTCCATCGTTGGCTTTAACCCAAACTAAACTTTCAGCTCTCTTTCACCACTGTTCGGATTTTCTTCTCCAAGTGATGTGTTTTTCTAAGTCGTGTGAAATGATCCCATTTCCCCCGTCACTCGTGTTTCACTCACATAGCCGCTCTTCCTATATATAGCGACGATCTATTCAGCCCAGTATTCATTCACCCCCGCCCCCGCCCGTTGCCACCACCACCACCATCACAATCATCTTTCCCCTCTCTCCGTCACTCACTCATCTTCCCTTCATCCCGTTTCTCTTATCTCCTGCTGCCATTTTTGCGTCTGTCGCTGACAGCTCTATCTGCTGCAGTCGGAGTTACAAAGGGATTTTAGCAGTCAGGTAATCCATCTATCTTCGTCTCATACTCTCTCTGTGGATGTAGAGCTGCAGTAATGGCTTCACTGTGAAGGAGACTGACAGCTCCTCACAGCCCTCGGAGCAACGATTCACCAAGAGCCTTGATTCTAAATCACCCTTGCTTATCCTAAAAGGAAAGTGCTGTTTAAAATTTAACAGGACTTTTTACTTGTCGCTATTTCGGAAAAGTTTCCTGTAGAATCGACTTTTAAAAGGTTTTTTTTTTTTCTTTCTTCCCTATATCACATTTTATTCACCAGTTACTTTGCTGAGAGTTCAAACTTTGTCAGTGACAGGAAGTCTGAGGTCCGTCTGATGCTAACGTGGACAAATGCCGTTCCCAGTGACCAGTAAATAAATGCTGCTGTAAAACAACGCAATCATCTGCACCTGCCGTCATTTTCAAGGGGCAAAAGTGTGACACACACTTATTAATAACCAGTGACTGAATATTAAAGTAATAAAATTTAGTGGATAGGAAAATCCAAACAAACAACCACATACATTGTTAGTGGACGGATCTGTCAACTTCAAGAGTTAAAGGCTGCATCTGAAGGACAGCACTGATAGCATTACTGTGATGCATTTGGTCCTGAGTGCCTGTTAGATTAATTGGTTTTTAATCGTAATCAGATTGTTTACAATGTTAAAAACATGTAAATCGTAAAAACGATTTTTCACTTACATGGTAATTACAATACAGCCCCCTTTCATGTATATGGGTTGCCGAAATGACTTCTGCCTCCTTCCTCACATCACGCTCTCCCCACACACTGTAAACTACAAGCATGTCGACATTTGCTAAGGCCAGCGAGGATTTCACTGTCAAAAACGGACTCGTCTGCACCTTGATTATGGACCACACAGACCACACAGACCACACACAGCGCGGTTTTCCACACAGTCATTTAACTCAGGTGAAAGAATAACAACAGTTCCAGTACAGATCAGTGGGCGCTGTTGTCGGTGTGTTTTTAAAATGAGCGGGTTTAATTCTTGTGTTGGACGTCGCGCTCACGACTCTTCCAGTGACGACGCTCTGGTCGATCAGTGGAAGGCAGTCGTTTGACATCACATTTTAGTATAGTTTGTCATTTCACAAATAAATCATAATCGTAATCGAAAATCTGGATTTTATTCTTGGGCAAAACAGCCCTATAGTCCTGAGACACAGCTACAGTCCTGCCGTTTCCATAGAGATGGGAAAAACATCAAGAAAGACACCAACATAGCCACAGCTGAGAAGTCGAGTTAGGAATCTAAACATTTCTCTTTATTCATTCTTCAGTTTGATGAAACTTAACTCATCAGCAATTCTGCTGCTAAAATAATGACGTCACCTCCGCATCCAAACCCAGAGTGAAACTTTGTCCATTAACACGGGGAGAACAGGTGGGTGGGGGGGGGGGGGGGGTTTACACCACGGCTGTCCGTCACCCTGTCAATGTGTTATTATTGCTTTGCAGCATTTGTCATTTGAGCAGCTCTACCTCACCGCCACAGCCACCCACAAATCACAAATGCAATCAAGTCCGCCCCCGACAAGGGCCCTCGAATCACCACCACAGACCAAAAAAGCAGACGGGGTATTTAACCTCTGTACCCATCAGCAGCCACTTCACACACACACACACACACACACACACACACTATCATGCCTTGTTTAAACTGCCATCGGTAATAGACTTCTGAATTATAGTGTGTCACAGCCATATTGCAATAATCCTGTGTGTGTGTGTGTGTGTGTGTGTGTGTGTGTGTACGTGCGTGTGTGCATGTCTAAGTATGTGTCAAAACCGACTGGTGAGGCACTCGCTGATTAGTACTGATTTGTATTCAGCTTCTCAAAGTGAAAGTAAGAGGCAACACTGACAAGCAGACACACACACACACACACACACACACACGCACATGACAAAAACACACCGATACAAGAAGAAACGTCAAAATACAACTCAAGACATTTGCTGTAGTTCAAACATACTTTTCTGTCAACCTGTCAAACCCCCCCCCCCCCAAATAAAAAAAAAAAACATCGATGGAAAGTGAGAGGCAAATTTAGGACAAAGACGCCTCAGGAGGAAAGAAAGAAGGAGAGAGAGAGAGAGGGAGGGGAGAAGAAAAACTGAAGGAATGAAAGTGATAACAGAGAATGGAGGCAGAGCTGTGAGCTTTCTGCAACACAGTTTGGGTCCTGAATTGTCAGTCAGCGCAAACAACAGGGTGCACACACACACACACACACACAAATACCAAACCTCTTGTGTTAGCTAGGTTTTGTTTTGTCATTTTCTGCAAAATACGTGTAACCTGCAAACTATAAAGAAGAAGAAATAAAAAAAAAAAACATTATACTTTGTTGTCAAACCTGTCAAACAACAAATTGAACAAGGGAAATGTAATCATCCAAAGAGGCCGTTGTTAACGATAGGTGAAGCAGACCAATCACAGCCCTTTGGAGGTCCACAGTCTACAGCATAGGGGTTTGCAGCGCCGCTCTGCGGAGGTACGCCGTTAATCCAGTTGCCCTGACCTGTGGTTAGGTTCTGCTACTAGATGACTTAGTGGTCTAGAGATGTTGATGACGTTGTATAAAGAGACAGGACCACATCGGGTCACTCAGTCCTCTCACAACGGGGTGGACTGGTACAAATTATTCATCCAGTGTAATTCACAGAAGGGCTCGACGGAGACTTATCAACACGTCCATGTCGCTGTTTCACTTCTTAAATGTATTTTAATATCGTTTTGTAAAGATATAGAGGGAGGGAGGAGAGAGCCGCAAAGAACACACATAGTATGTACACTAGCCTGATTGATACACACACACAGAGACAGCTGGAGCCTGAGGGGAGAAAAAAAGTCAAGGACATCTATTCTTTTTTGATTACTCCTCCTGTGGGAGAGAATGAAGTCCCTGTCCACCTCCACCTGAGCCCCTCGACTCCACCTCTTTGTTTCCCTGTGACAGTAGAAACGTTTCAGTCAGCTCACTGGAGCAGGGACACAAGAAATTAAATAAAAAACTATACTGTTTCTTCTTTTTCTTTTTTTAATCTGAGCCTAATTCCTGTACTATGTACTCAAAAGTGACTGGTTCTGTTATGCAGCCAGAGGCTAACAGTGGCTATTAACATTAATATAAGCTCTCTTGCCTACATGACTGGCCAAAGAGGTCAGAGCCTGCACAGTAGAACAGCATTAGCTCAATCAATAAAAGACATTAAAGGGGAACCATGCAAGTGGTCACTTTTTCGCTAACCCTAACCCGTTCTCTACATAGCTCCCCCTACAGTTTCAGAGTGCATATTTTTCCTGTCATAAAAACTCATCGCAGTGTTGCGGTTTTATCAACAGATTTACTGTAGTAGACTAATCCATAAAACTACTGATGCTGTGATTCAATATAAACTTAATGACAAAGTCAATGCAAAAACTCACGACACAACCAAAACGTTTCTGAGGACACAAAAAAGTGGCGGATCTGACTCAGCTGTGAAGATAGCTACCACTTACTGGTTTTAAAATCAGGTGGGTTTGTTTATTATGACATCAATATCACATAGCTTAGCATTAATCATTAGCTGCGTCACTTTTCCCTTATGTTGTGTTGTCAAGTTGATGTTGTTTTATGAATTTGTAGTGTGTTTGTGTCTTTGCATGTGTTTTCTTCTGTCTTCTATCATGTCCCTTATTTTCATCACAACTGAGGTTAAGTGTTGTTATCATGAAGTTTCTCCTTTTCTGAGCTGTTGGACCTTCAGGCTCTTGAAACCATCAGCCGGTGATGTGATTCGTCAATAATAAATCAAAGTCGTGTTCCCGTGCTGTCGTTCTACACCGTTCTCCCCTCTAGTGGTCACTAATTATATAACACAGTAGTAAAATAAAAATGGACTTCGCCTACACTGATATAAACCTTTAAAGACAAACTGAGACATTGTGTTTCACTCTTCAGATGAACTTGTGACCAACAACCCATCAAAGGAAACTGTGTGTGTGTGTGTGTGTGTGTGCGTGGGCTGGTTTTCGTCGTTACTGATCTTTCTGGAAGCTTCTCCTTCTGCCTTTGTCGCTCTCTTTTGTGCTGTTTTTCATTCGGCCCTGTGAAGTCGCTCTTTGTGCTCTGCTGTGAGGACAGAGCCACTTACTTCTCCTCTACCTCCATTTTGTCTTCAACTTCATTTTTTATCTGACTCATGAATGTCTTTTGTTGACAATTATTGTTCTTCATTATTGATTTATTTTTCACATGTAATTTCTCACCATTTTGTATTTATGAAAAAGATGTTCTTTTTCTTTGTGTCAGTCCCATAGTTTGGATTTTTCTCTCTTTCTTACGTGAGACATGAAGTCTCTTTTATTTGACAATATGCCCACGCAGACACACAAATGTATATATCATGAATACAAACAAACACTCACGCATCCTTTCATATGCTGATGATGGTTAAACACACAGGTGACGACTTCTCTCCACGTGTTGGTGTAGCTATAATACGTTTCTCTCCATCATCCTCTAAACTCTCTCTTTCTATCTTCACTCTCTCCCTCCTTCACTTCACTCCCTTCTCCCCCCTCCCCCCCCCCCCCCCCCCCCTCCTCTCTGATCATTCCTCCCACCTCAGATTGTGGCCGTGTTGACGGCTGCTGAAAACATCCACTGCCTTTGATGTTTGTTGTTTGCTGCTCGCGTGAGTTTGTCTCGCTCAGCCTGAGGTTTGAAGGTAATAAGAGGTATGAGATATGAGAGAGAGAGAGAGAGAGAGAGTGTGTGTGTGTGTGTGTGTGTGTGTGTGTGTGTGTGTGTGTGTGTGTGTGTGTGTGTGTGTGTGCAAGGCCAGGCAGTGAGTATGGAGAAAAAAAACAAACCCAAAAGCCTCTTTTCTTTTGGTGATTTGCAGGTTTGTGAAAGTTTGACGGTGAAATAAATTCACTGCGGTGGCTTTTTTCCTTCTTCTTTCTTGTTATTGTGAAAATGCTGCTCGGAGCTGAGCTCAGAAAACCAGAGGTGTGCGAGTCAGTCAGGCTCAGCAGATGAATATAACCTCATGAAATAAACAGAAAAATACAGTCAGCTACAGTAAACGCTGCTGTCACAGCTTCTCCCGCACCTTTCACCAACTTCTTCACACATTCTAGCACACAGGTACGTGACCTTTGACCTGCGCTGTCAGGAAACATCATGTCCTTGCCACAATATACAAAACATTCTATAGAAAACAGCCGCCCTGGGAGACATCTTGTTCCATCTACATCTACACTCACACTGTCACAACCACGTGAACCGTTGGATGGCAACTAAACTCATCAATGCAAAATCTAAAATACTGTTCAACCCAGAACGTCCTCAGTCCTTCATCTGAGTTCTGTCCGACTCAAACCTGTACATCCATCACCACCTGAAGCCACACTCACAAACTGACCTGATGAAGGTCATACACACGTTCATCTAGAGCTGTGGCAGCAGCCCTGAAACTACCGCTAACAAGCAGCTAACATTAGCACGATCAGAGAGGAAGAGTTCCTAGTGGAAAGACGCTTCTTCACATCACATCGTGGAGCTGTATGAACTTCAGAGAAATCTGAGGTTTTACTTTGAGGCCAGATGAACCCAGCCTGATGTTCATCTTCTCAGCTGGACAACTGTAACTCCTCTCTGCCACCAACCTAAAGTCTCTCGCCCTGCTCTACTTGCTTCCTGTTTCTTTTAGAATTGAATTTAAGGGCGCTGTCACACTGCTAATTTGATTATTTGGTCCGCTCCAGGCTGTAAAATTGTTACATTGTAGCATTCAGACTGCAGTGTGGTCTGCGTTCACACATGCAAACAAACCAAAATTGGTCTGAATGACGTTTCGTCATCTTCCGTATAAGCGCCAATTTGGACTTTCACAAGAGACGACACTGTAGAACACTGTACAATTAGCGTGATATAGGCTATACATAGATACATAAATCTACCGTTTATTAGGGGCCAAGCGCGACCTATCCATGTGCCCCTGTCTGGAGGTCTCGGTCCGCTTGATTTAGTGCGCACCCGAGTGCGATTGATGCTTTCACACTGACGAAAACGAACCGAACTAAGAGCTTTTGGTTCGAATGGACTGTTTAGTGCGCACCAACTGTTGTTGGTGTGAAAGCGCCCTAAGATTTTACTGATCACCTTTAATGAGGAATATGCAAACTTGACTTGTTACAGGGAGAGTGGAAGTTCTCCGCCTTCCACCTTGCAAGATCAGCGCCGACCCGCTGTCCTAGATCTCGTCTTGAGAGAAACATGGACTGCTTTACGGCACTACGACACGAACACGCCCCATAATCCGTAATCTCTTGTTAACGATATCCACCTTGTTAGACATCGCTCCCTGGATTGCCTTCACGCCAGCTTTGTTGAAAACAAACACACAGGGCCAGGGGGGAGGGAGGAGTGTTAGCTATGTTGTTTATAACAATGAAAGTATGCACTCCAAAACTGTAGGGGGGGCTCTGCAGAGAAACCAAAGCAGCGTAAAAGCGGCCGACTTCATTGTTCCCCTTTAAAGCAGCTGTGGCTCAAATTACATCACTCATCATCTTCTGACCTAAAGGTGAGAAAACGTTCACCATCAGGACTCTGGACTGTGAAATTGATGGGTCACTCACTTCTGAAAAGTCATTTTTATGGACTTGATTTCACATAATGTTGTCTTTTTATCTGCTAATCGTCTACATTTGTCCTTGTTTCTACTGAATCATATTGTTTGTCCTTCCTTTGTAACTTTGCCTCATTTCTGTCACTGATATTGATTCATACTTTGTAAACAACACGGTTCTTAAAAGTGCTTTTTAAATAAAGTTTTTATTGTGTTAACATTGAGCCATAAAATTGATGAATGCCCAAGGATAAAGATTGTAAGATTATTATTTCTAAATGGGAAAAATACTCGCGTTCATCAAGGCGCATCTATGAGACAGGAGGGGATGGGGGGGTTTGTCATTCATTGCCGATACAGTCGATACTGAGATGATGAGGAGAACTTAACAAACCGTCCACTCCAATCCCATCATGCCTAAAGCCTGAGACCTATGAGCTGCCAGGACTATGGACTATATGACAACCATGTCTAAGTGGAGGTGGAGAGAGAGAGAGAGATGGGGCCAATCCAATCTTGTCAGATCTACACACTGTGGAGAGTGTGGGTTACACTCCGTGACAACTGTATCAGCCACATCAATACTACGGAGGTGAGGCGGGGAAGAGGATTATGTGATGACTGTGTCGATAATGGAAGCGAGGAGACAAAAGCAGCAGGATCGGTTTCACGCTGCATACGTGAGCGTGCTGGACTCAAACCTGCGGTGCTGACACCACAAGGGAACCTCCCTGATCTGAATATTGAGCCCTGGAGCTTGTTGTCCACTGATCACATCTGGTCACATTTGAGACTTTTTTTTCTATCAGTTTCAGCGGGACTGTTGGATGTTGCTAACTGTTTGTATCAATACACATCCAAATGTTTCTTAGTCATACTAACATTTTGTATTTCTGCTAATGTTTTACTTTTAGTTCTTTAGTTTATTTTTCCCAGGTTTTACTCGTATTGAGATCTTGACCCTGATGTTTAAAGCAGTACTAAAGAACTTTCAGTTTTGGTTGAGTTTGGCGGCGCCTGTGGACCAAAGCGGTAGTGTTTTGCCTGAAGGAAGACTCCATTTCCCATGAACACTAGCGTGAAGCCCTGTAAATATCCTGCATTAAAATTAACAGAAGACATCAAAACTAAGTTTCTGTTTCCAGTGGATCATTTCAAAGTGAAAACACAAACATAATCCATTGCTAAAGTGCCGTTTTGCCTGTTCCCTCCTTGTTGTGACTCGCAAAAGTGAAAGTGAAAGTAAAGTGAGAGCAGGGTTCCTACCATGCTCCTCAAAGCTGCTTAGTGCCAGAGAAAGAGATACAGACCATAATGATACAGACCCCCTCAGGCCATGACAGAGGTGTCATTCAACTTGTTGTAAGTCGATGTATCATCACAAAAGTTATGAAAATATTTTATGAAGGTTGAAAAGTTACTTAGTGCTGGTTTAAAAGAAACTCCAACATTATTTGAAACTGTTATTTGGTCACTGCATTGTAATTAAAGCAGAAGTAAGCGATCCGGTCGTTTTGGCTAACTTCGTTAGTTAGCAGCCCCCGCCCTCGTCATGGATCTATTGGTCCTCGTCCCTACGTCACCACATTCACGCTAGGCTTGGGCGGTATCCAAATTTTGATACCGTCAAACTTCCTCCACATTTTACCAGGGTATACGGTATTAGCGTGACTAATTAAAAATGATGACGTTAGTGGCATTACCAAACATTGGCTTGTGTCTTCACCAATCAGAAACTGAATACTAGGGCTAAACATTAGCAGACCAAAATCTCATTGGTCAATTGGTCGCAGGAAAAAAACAAAAAACATTTGGAGCCCTGTCTTGTCAAAATGAAGTCAAAATCTATATGACCGAACTGTATATGAAAGGCTATAGGGCTTTTATTTTGAAGGGCCAGATACAGGAAGTCATGACAAGCACTCGCTGTCAGTTTTTTTTTTTTTTTTTTTTTACACGGCACAGTGACGGCAGGTCCGGTCCCTATTTTTTTTTTTTTCTTGTCAAGAGCGACTTTTTCCGATGTTGTTCCAGATGTTTCTGGTTTGGAGACGTATCACTGCTGTTTTCAACAATTAGCGGACCTGTCCCACAGTCTCACCGGCGGTAAAAGTAGGCTAAAACATATTAAACTAACTGAAAATTCAACCACACATAAGTGCTACTGGACATAATCAATTTTAGACATTAAATTACTTTTATTTAATATTTAATCCTTATCTCCTGTATAAGTGCATTGCATTTTTTCATGACGGTATTGAAACTGATACCGTTGCTATTTTTAAACACCTGCAGTATACGGTATTACCGTAATACCGCCCAAGCCTAATTCACATGCATCCCTTGGCTGCACACAGCCCTTCATGCCGTTCTCTCTCCTCATTGGATAAAACTTGTAGGATACAAGGAAGTATACAAGAAGTTTTCATGGGCTCAGAGCAGAGCAGAGTGACTGACAGACCCGTGTTTCAGACCAAACACTCTATAGAAGTGATTGCCGTCGGAAGATACAACTATTTAAGACTTAGATTAACACAAATATTCCGCTAACTTCTGCTTTAATAATAACTTGTTTTTGTTTTGTCTGTTTGCTTTTGTTATGGCTGTTAGATTTGATATTTCTACTTGAATGGTAATATGTATGTGTGATTTTTTATATCTGTGTGTACTGTGGACCCAAGAAGACTAGCTGATTGCTACGGCTTCAGCTAACGGGGATCCTTAATAAAATAGGAAAATAACTTTCCTGATGAAAGTGTACAGTGTTTGCTCTCCATACCTTCATGGTATCAACACCTGAAAACACCTTCGCTAAACCAGTTTTAAATATGCTGCCGGTCATGTGAGACCTGTTCAAAGGCTGTAGGACAAAAAGTTACTTATTGTACAAGCTCCAATTTTTATATTAAAGATACGGTATAAAGGTACATGTTTGTATCAAAGCTCCATAAAGCTAGACTTCTGCAACTTTATGATGTCACAGAAAAGCAGGCACCAGGTCCCATCCCCACCCACCTGGACCCACAATGCAACACTTCCAAGAACTCTAATTACGTGTGGGTTGTTCAGATTTTGTAGTGTCATTATTTTTCAAGGGACGATAATTTACTTTTATGTCTGTTCCCTAATTCTCTCTCCCCCGTTTCCTGTCATCCTAGCCTCCTATCTAACAAAGACTAAAATGCTCTTAAAAACAACTAAAATAAAAGGTTTCATCAGTGGAGCCACAAAGTCCTCATTCAGGCTTTCAAACTGTAAATTGGCATAAATCAGATGAAACATCTTACACATGAATTCTCCTCTCCTGAGTATAGCTCTCTCTCTCTCCCTCTCTCTGCTTTAGGAGGAAAGGTTAAGTTGTTAAACTTCTCTGTCTCTGTCTTTACATCTCCATCTCTTCCTCCGTTGGCAGACTGATACAACTCTGTAGACACATCCTGACATGAACCCAGCTGGGTCTCTCTCTCTCTCCCTCTCTCTCTCTCTCTCCCTCTCTCTCTCTCTCTGACAAACGCCAAATGGCAATCAGATGGCCCGTCTATCCGTCTCATTCTCTCACACACTTGTGCCCTTTCTCGCTCTCTATCTCTCCCACACACAGCACACACACACACACACACACACACACACACACACACGTCTCCTATTTCACACCTCCAGCCTCGTCTCTCTCTTTCTCTTTACGTCCGTTTTGATTCACCTTTTCTTTTCGATCCTCCTCTTTGACTGACAGGACGTGTTTATCAGCGTTTAGCAGCATTAAAATTCAAATCTATGCTAATGTGTAAATAGCCGGCGAGGCCGTTGTCTGCCTGGTGATTGGTCTATATACACTGGTGTCATGGTGATAATGTGTCAATAAACTCAATAGGTCTGTGATGTCATCTGATATATGTATAATTATTAAAACAACCTGCTGTGATCTTTATTCCTCAGTTTATGCATGAATCCTTCCCTGGTCCAGGCCGTGAGGTCACCGTCGAGGAAGTTACTTAACACACTCGCCATCCCGTCATTCTCATATTACACCCTACAATCCTCCCTCCCTCCCTCCCTCCCTCCCTCTCTCTCTCATATTAACTCTCAGTCGTGTCCATTATCGCCCTCATGCATCATCATCATCTCCCCCTGTCTCATCTCGTCCCATCATTGTCTCTGACACGTCGGCGGCGGTGGAGAGAGAGATCTGTCAGATCAGAGCTGAGGATCTGATACGAATGAACGGACACGAGCGATGTGCCGGTCTCCCTCTCTCTTTCTCTCCCTCTCTCTGTTTATATGTCTCATGTCAGTCATCCGTCTCATCTATCGTTGCGGGCGGTGGTTGTCAGGGGCGATAGCCATCACAGCCTATAAGTCCTTCTCATCATAGGTGACTTATCGAGCGCTCGCTGCCCTGACAGCCTCAGATCTGATCGGGCAGGACAAGAACAAATTGTCTGTCAGTCTCTTTGTCTTCGTCCTTTTATTTCATGATGTTACATCTGCAGCTGTGTATGGACGAGCTATAGGCACCATATTCTATCAGTAGACCTGTTAACGGCATGAGGCTTTAACACTGACCAGCAGTTGGCTCAGTAGACATCCAAGATATACTATACTGTGATATAATGGCGCACAAATAACATAAAATTGAATACTATCATTCATTCTTCCACTGGCACTGGATGCAAAATGACTAGATTAGGAAAGACCTCATATTTTAAAATCTGTTGTCTTGTAACCTGTTCTCACAACCTGTTACTACATGACAATGCTGGTTCCTGCCCAGCTACACTACTGTGTGTTGTTGTATGTTTCAATTTATTGGAGATAGATTGGTATTTTTAATGTATAAGCAAAGCCAAAGAGAAATGTCCACAAGGTGGAAAATACAGCCAATTAGGGATGCACGATAACTTTTTTTAAAAACCGATACCAATAACTTTCTGCTTCCAAAGGCCGATAACATATAACATATATATGAGATCAATACTAAACAAAACCAAAAACAGTTTTGACTAAATAAAGATATTCTATAAGCAACATTTGCTAAAAGACATCAAACAGAACTTTTCTGACATGAGGGAGTATTCTGATAATTTTTTTCAGCCAGAAAGTTGTTTTTCCGATTGTAACGACACTTGAACGCAGCATTCACTGCATGACATTCAGGTCTCATGTAGGAGTGAGAGCGCTTGATTAAAATAACGACCCACACTGCAGTGCTGACAAAAAGTATATACTATATCTTATTGGGGCTATTTGTTATGATATCAGACTTATCGGAATGACATCATAATCTCCTGATATCGGTTCAATAATTATCGGCCAGATATCAGGAAATTAAGACCCCTACAGTCAATCATGAGGCAGTTTCTACAGCAGTGTACAGTATAAGACATATAAAACCTGACCTGCTTTGTCACCAAACAACACATCTATCTATTTACTGTATGGAGCTCTAATATAAACATGTCTTCAACTATATCCACCAACAGACTCTGATGTTTGTTTCTCCGCAGTTTGACAGTGTGTGATCTGACCACCGTCCTCTGTGTCCCTGCCTCACCCATGCGGACAATATACGCTACGTAAAGGAAAACTAAGAGTCCTACCTGAGGGCAGGGCAGGATCCATGGTGGTCTTTTCCCAGGAGTTGACCTGTTCCCAGGTAAATCCATTGGTTCCCAGGGAAACGCTGTATCCACAGCTGCTGTATGATTCTTCAAATGTACAACCACCTAAACAGAGAAGAAAAGAGACGCAGAAATTACAACATGAGACACCTACAGTGTACACTCAGACGAGATTCTGATAGTTAGAAGGTCTGGGTCATGTGATGTAAGAAAATCTGTTTGTTTTTTTTGTCCAGAGAGTAAAAGAAAACATAAAATATAGAAAATAAAAATTAGAGGAGAGAAAGAAAGACAACATCTCCCACATTCTCCTGTGTGGGATCACAAACTGTTGTCACCAGACACATAAAACAACATGCAGCTGTTCAGGTTATGATCTATTATCAACTCTCATATGTTGCAGTTTTAACAAGGTCAGTCTTCTTTAATGTGTGTAATGACACTTCCTGCTTAATAACAGTTTAACAAATAACTTGTTTACAGTGCAGCCAAACAAACAGAGAGGATTATTTGTGTCTCAGATATTAAACAGACAGTTGAATGGATAACAAGGATGAAAACTGGATTTAATTAATGAGTGAAAATCTTTAAAAGCTCTGTTCCTCATCATATATGCGATTAGACTTTCAGTCTTCAAGGCTTTAATCACTTCAATAACTTTCTTTTATTGTGAAAACAGAGCTTTCAGAAGCTGCTGTGGTGTCGTTAACGATATTATACTAATTAAGTTATCAGTGTGAATTGAAAGAGCCAGTGCAAGACAGACACTGTCACAGTCTATCAGAGGAGGGTGCACGAGTAGGGAGGGGGGAGAGAGAGCCAGCGTGCCTTTACATCAGAGAGCGAAGGAGTGCGAGCTCGACATGTCAACATGATTAAGTCACAGTCTCATCGTTATTTCATGGCCCAGCTAAGGCGCATTTTCCACTGCATTAGCCTTCTCTGCTAGCCTCAAGCACTACACTCTTTTACGTGCACACACACACACACACACTCTCCTAATTAGACATATGCTTTGACACACAACCATTTTAATTTGTTTTGAAGCATTTGAAAAAAAGGGGGAGCGTCACTACTTTATTCATGAAATCACTTAAACCTACTTTCTTTTGTTTTACATCTTTGTGTGCATGTGTGTGTGTGTGTGCATAAACGTGTTTATAATGAAACTGAAGCTGAAGCAACTAATAAAGTTGTAAATAAAGGAGAGTGGTATCTCATGGACCAAAAATTTTCAAGATAAAGTAATGCCTGAAGATGCAGAAAACGCAAGTAAAATTTGTTCAGAATTTACTTTTTGCCGATATAAACTATATTAATTGTAGCTAAATATCGAAGTGTATATATGATACTATATTATTAACCTTCAAGTATTTGACATTTTAATTTTTCACAGAAAAAACAGATATTTGAAAAATAAAAATTGAAGTCACATATGTGAGTCCGCCCACAGGTTTTGGAAGCTCAGGGTGAGCTGCCCATCATGGTGCATGTGAAGCCAAGGCTTGAGTTTATATCACTACAACAATCCACCTGCCAGTGAAAGAGGCCCTGCCCTCAGTCCATCACACCTTTAATAGTTGTGTGTAAAGAGGTGAGTTTAATAAATGTTCATCACGAAGGAGGAAATTAGCTGCGGAGACCAAAGGTGCTTTTGTACCAGGCTGTAAACATGTTAATTTCTGCTGTAATGTTGGACATTTTAACATGGGAGTCTATGGGGACTGACTAACTGCTGGAGACACACTTTAGTGGCCAGCAGAGGAACTGCAGCTTCAGATTTCAGCCTCAGAAGTTGATTTTCAGTCACACAACAAATCAGCACCCTTTGTGATGTCCCTCTACATGTATGTTAAACTACGTTGTTAAATATTTAAAGGCCCCATGCTGTGCACTTTTCTCTGGGTTTATTTACCTGCTGATATCCCTAACAAGATGTATCATTGGTTTTGAGTACCTGTGATCTGCTTAATATCGTCTATATTGCCCCTTTCTGTTGCCTCTTTCTGGAGTTCTAACAGGCACAGGTCATTTGGCCAATCAGAAGAGAGAATGAGAACCTCTCCTCTGATTGGCTGACTGTTTTAGAGTGGCATGTGGTCGGGCCAATCACAGGCAAGTAACTGAAACCTAAGCTGCATTCATAGAAATTGAAAAATAACAACTGGTCACGGTGGGCGGAGTTACCTTGTGTGTGACATCACAGAAAGGAGGAAGTGCTATCTGCTCGTCTTAAAGAGAATGTTCCTACAAATGGGCGGTGTGTGCTTCTCCGTTTATGACCAGTTTGATGCATGGGACAGTATATACGTGGCCCAGAGACCTCCCCAAGCATGAAAAAATAACCAAAATCACATTTTTCATGCCATGGGGCCTTTAAATGAAATGACTCTATTGTTTCTCTTGTTTCTCTTGTTTGTGTGATGTGATGTCGCTCAGTGAATAAATCAGTATTTAGGAACTGAACCTAGACTGTGACCATGGCCGAGTCGACCATGTTCAAACACATTACACAGAGGAGTTATATGGTGCGGTTGAGATTACATGTCTCCAAGAAAGCCTTACATCAAATGGGAAATGAAAGTGAAAACGGAAAAATCCTCCTTCAGCGTCGATCTGTTCTGTTTGAAAAACAACCTCCAGCTGTGGGTGGAAACCAGGAAAAACACAATTTTTCTTACAGATATGAAAATAGCTTTTATAAATTAATCACTACAGAGATAATTAGCCTTTATCGCCCCCTCGTTGTTCAGTGATCTCGTTAGAAATGAAAAGAAATCAAACTGATCTCATTAGAACAGAGTAATAAACAGGAGAGGGAGGGGGTGGGGGTATGGCATCAATATTCAATATCAGATCTGCAATTTTAAGACCACTACCAGAGGGGATGTGGGGGAGAAGAGGCTCACAGCGGTAGTCAAGAGAGTGTGTGTGTGTTTGAGTGTGAGAGAGCAAGTGTGTGTGTGTTTCAATGCCTCTAATCTAGTTTTGAAAATGAGTACAACACCTCCCCTTGCTGCATCTCATTGACACAAAGACACAAACATAATTACACACATGTTCTGTGTCAGAAAGTTTCTGTAATGAAAACATAACACTGCTGTGTGTGTGTGAGAGAGAGAGACACAGAGACAGGGAAATGTATGTGGCCAAATATGTGTGTGTGTGTGTGTGTGTGTGTGTGTGTGTGTGTGTGTGTGTGTGTGTGTGAGAGAGAGACACAGAGACAGGAAAATGTATGTGGCCAAATATATATGTGTGTGTGTGTGTGTGTGTGTGTGTGTGTGTGTGTGTGTGTGTGTGTGTGCATGAAAAGCTGTAGGGGTTGTGTGTATATGTTAATGTCTGCGTGTGTTAATGTGACACCAAAACAAGTAGAAGCCCTTCATCTCTGCTAATTAACCTTCCTGTAACCAATATGATAAAATATTGATATGATGACTAGAACATGCCTAGACACACACACACACACACACACACACACACACACACCGCATTTGATCTTTATTTAACTGACGTCATCAAACTTAATCAATATTCATTTAAAATGTGGACGTAACTTTGTTGTTTACTGTGAGCAGCAGCACACAACAGAAGTGTTTCTGTGACGGACGCGGCTGCAACGGTTTCAGTGCAGCGCTCCCTGACCTGAGAAGTTGTGAGGACGGATACTTGTTTGTGGTGTTTGAAGATAAAGTGAGTTTATTTATTAGTTTATTACAGTGTGGTTATCACTTGAGCTTCCTGTAGCCTATAGTGGAACATTCTCCTCCTCCTTTCCTTTCACTATGATGCAGAGTCCTGCATCGGGTCGGGTACCCCGCAAAAACGGTGTTCAACGGGTGGATAAGCTGTCTTGTGAAAATTCACGGGTCGGGCACGAGCGGAACTCAAATGAACGCGGGTGGGTAGCGGGTGTGTGTGTGTCGGCCTACAGAGAAAAACTCACGCGCAGCTGCATGAACCAGCGTAGCAAATCATTTTTTTTATCACTCACGGCAACAACAGAGCAGCATCTTGATGTAAATAAACGATCTTTGGCCGCTCGTGTGACCGCTCACAGCTTTCCCTGGAGTTTAGCCTGTCATGGCTCGACTGCTCGGCTTCTGGGTAAAAGCTACAAACACACCGATGGGATCAATGTAAAGGCTGAAGTGTCCTGCTTTCATTAAAAAAAGAATTACGTCGCTATCATTCTCCGTTCCGGAAATAGCCGCGAAAGAGTACGCCCCCCCCCCCTTTCTCTCTCTCTTTTCTTTTCTTTCTTCTAAAGAGTACGGCTGTACCCCCGTTATCGCCGGTGATGACGGTGATCTAACGGGCAGCGGGTCGGGCAACAGGTCTTAATATTGACGGGCGGGTCGGATCCGGGTTGTAATCAGAAAGAATCACGGGTGACGGGTCGGGACACGGGCTTAAAAACCAACGGGTCGGGCGGGCGCGGGTTTCCAAAATTGGACCCGTGCAGGACTCTGCTATGATGACAGCAGAGCTCTGTCATCACTGGTCTCCAACCACGAAGCAAACCATCACGTTCAAACGCATTTTTGTCATTTATTAATTAAAACAGCAGCAGCAGTTACTGGGGGTAAATTAAAATCACAGGGATGACTGATTGTTGATGCCGTCAAGGTTGAGTCTGTTTGCTGTCAAAATATAAAAAAAACATTTCAGCCCAGCTTAACAAGCAGAATGGTCATTACTGTTCACAGGATGGACTAGTAATGGGATGTGCATGTGTGTGTGTGTGTGTGTGTGTGTGTGTGTGTGTGTGTGTGTATCCAGGTGGGAACGTCAGACATTTCAAAAGCAAAAAGCTCTGTGGTGAATCAGAAAATTTAATTAATAAGCTGTGGGGGTTTTAGATTCACTCTGACTGATGGATTTCAGTTCATATTTGTTTTTCATATTCAACGGCGTGTACACACCTCTGCTGTTCATGTGTGTGTGAGCGAGCTGGGACTAATACATATTGCTGTATATGTTTTATATATTTAATGCTTCCCTCATGTCAGTGTCACACATTGAACGACCACTCTGTGATCATGTTTAGTTTAGTTTAGTTTAGTTTAGTTTAGTTTAGTTTATTAATACAGGACAGTGTACAATACCATTAATCACTTTTAGAACAGAGAAGAGATGGTTGTACCAGATTTAGCCACTAGGGCTAATTTCCATCTGTAGTCCCAACATAAAACTCACAATACAATGTCTGGTACACATACATTTATCTTGCCTGATGTAAGTGACATACTGTGGATGTCACGTATTACATTTCTGTGTGAGGAGTCACATTTCTAAATGTCATGTCATCATCTCCTCTAAACCCTTTGTACCAGAGCAGCTGCAGATCACCTTCATGTCTGTGGGTGTCAGGGTCACTGTGGTGGTGCTGACCAGGTCCACGTGACACCTGCAGGGTCTTATCTGATTCAAAACGTGTTTATAATGAAACTGAAGCTGAAGCAACTAATAAAGTTGTAAATAAAGGAGAGTGGTATCTCATGGACCAAAAATTTTCAAGATAAAGTAATGCCTGAAGATGCAGAAAACGCAAGTAAAATTTGTTCAGAATTTACTTTTTGCCGATATAAACTATAAAAATATACTAAATTAGCTGCGGAGACCAAAGGTGCTTTTGGACCAGGCTGTAAACATGTTAATTTTTGCTGTAATGTTGGACATTTTAACATGGGAGTCTATGGGGACTGACTTACTGCTGGAGACACACTTTAGTGGCCAGCACTCGAGTGCATTTTTGTTTTGCTTTCTCTGGAAAAGTTTGGGTAATTATATGCATTATGTTTGAGGTTTTAGGGTTTTCTTGAAGTTTGTTTTCTTGCAGTTGATCTTTGAGCCAGGTCAGACGCTGTCACTCCTCACTTTTTTTTGTGTTAATAGCAAATGTTTGGAGGACGACCACTGCTCCTCCTGGCTGCTCCACTATTACGGCTAACTGAGACCAATAATAAACAATCAGCCGCGGTGGGCTGAACACGGGAGAAATTGTTGACGCGCACACTTCGCTTTATTCTTGCTCTCGAAGCACCTTTATTTCCATATCACGGCAACACAGAAGTAGCCTGCTTACATCAGTCCGTGCTTATTATAAGGGAAGCACAATGTGATGTGATAGCGCAGCGGTCAACAGAAAATTTCACCCCCGTCACCGTGGCTCACCCCACACCATGTTCAAACGCCAACTGATGAGACCAGGTGAGTGCAATCACAAGTAACCACGGATCACACGCTATAGTCTACTTGCCAGCCCATAGGGCCCCATTGTGAACCTGGAAATGTTGAGTACCCCAAAGTTTTATGTTAGAAATATGTAGTATGGGTCCCCAGTATTCAGAAACTGCCGGATGCTAACTTATATGTATTGGGCAATTAGCATAACAGACATAATTAGCATAAATTAGCATAATTGCCTATATGGGCAATATTTCAACAAAATTGACTTGGCTGATCTGGGCAATATTGGCGGTTTTAGGGTTATTGATGATGCTGAATCCATTTCTGACATTTTCAAAATTCAAAATGGCTGTCTAAACCGGAAGTGACCAGATTTTAACCGCCAGTGGGCCGATTTTGATGGATTTCAAAATCTGGTCACTTCCGGTGGCCTAAAAGTGGCCTAAAAGAGGTCACTTTTAGGCCGTGAAAATAGGCCGTTTCTTTGGGTCCATTCACAACAATGTATGTTGTAAATCTCTGGGCAGGGCTATTATGGGCTGGCGATGCTAACGGGAGGAGTGCAGAGAGTCTTCTACTGCAATTAAAGTACTTAAAGCAGAAGTAAGCGATCCGGTCGTTTTGGCTAATGCTGCGTTCCAGGCAGGCTTTTGAAACCGTAGCTTCAAGTCACGACTTACGACTTTGTAGCGTTCCAGACAACCCACTCGTGTTTTTCCGACCTGTTTTACCTGTGAAAGTCACTATAACGGCCACTCGTAACTTCTGACCCGTGAACTCGTACCAGATCGAACTGGTACGACTTCACAGGTCGGAAAAACAGGAGTTACGGGTTGCCTTGAACGCACCATAACAGTCCTCGTCCCTACGTCACCACATTCAGGCGCATCCCTTGGCTGCACACACAGCCCTGCATGCCGTTCTCTCTCCTCATTGGATAAAACTTGTAGGATACGAGAAAAGTTTTCTCCTGGGCTCAGAGCAGAGCAGAGTGACTGACAGACCCGTGTTTCAGACTAAACACTCTATGTAAGTGATTGCTGTCGGAAGATAGAACTATTTAAGACTTATATTAACACATATACAACACAACACAATATATCGCTTACTTCTGCTTTAAGGGCTATTTGTAGATCATACAACCCCACTTTAAAAAAATGCTACTATCCCTTTAACGACGCCTTATCTGCTGCAGTCATTTTTTTTGCAGAGTTCTTTACAATATAACCTAATGTATCTATTTTCAATTCTACCTAACATTGAACACTACACTTCCACAGCTGCATTGTAGTGAACTCTGTTATGTTGTTCACTACATAAACACATCACAAACTTATGTACACGGTCGTTACATCATGATACAATATCACTTCAACAACTTCATGAATATTCAGTTTTAATAAGTTAATAGGTTATTGTGCATTCGTCCATTCAGAAGAGATTTTTCTGCTTGAGTTCATATCTGGTGCATTTAGACATGAAGTCAGACGACATGGGTCACACTAACTCAGTATCACTGCAACACACACACACACACACACACACACACACACACACACACACACACACACAGACATTATGCAAGCAACCTGGTTTTCACCCAAAAACACTCACAGCTGGCAACACACACATATACACAGAAGAGAGAGAGAGAGTCTATGCCCTGAATGCAGCCACTTACACACAGATAAACATGTCGTGTGATGATAAAGCTTATTTAAGCAGAGCCCCACCCCCCACCCCCCACCCCTGTCTTTCTCATGTTAAGACTTCCAGCCCCTCCAGGCACCAATAGCAGCCATTAGAGCCTTTCATCTCAGCCACAGCTAACACAGTGCGACAGAACCCACGGAGTCACAATCCAGGGAGGGTGCACCCCGAGGCGACCGGCTCTAAAGAGTCTGTTTACTGCTCACTTAGATAACATCTACTGATCCCAAGTGTGACTGTGTGTGTGTGTTCAAGTGTGTGTGTGTGTGTGTGTGTGTTCAAGTGTGTGTGGGAGCAAACCCAGGACATGTTGTTGTGTGTTCATGCTTGAATGTGAGCACAGAGCAGAACAGTTTTGGATGTCAGAGGTGGGAAGCAGCCGAGGACGTTCACCAAAGCGAGAGTCAGGACGGTGGCAACACTTTGCATTCATCGCAGTTATAGCAACCTCATACTGTAGCAACCAGAGATTTATAGAATTAAAGTTGTAGAAGTCTGTTAATTATCCACAGCATGTTAAAGATGATCACATTTGAATTCAACTTGCATTGCAACCTGGAGATGGTCACGCAGATTAAGTGACGATTGCAACATAGTTAAAGATGCATTAAACTTCACTGATCAACGTTTGCTTCTCGTCTCAATGAACAAAAATAATGGTATTATTTAACAGATGAACAGATATGATATCAGTACACAATGAAGCTGTATATGTTGGACTTTCATTCTGTTATTTCTTTATACACTTTATGTACTGTTAGTTGTTATTTATGGTTCAGATTATTGCATTTGAAGCATAAGTCAATATATGTACAGTGTGCAAAAGTCAGAGTGTATCAAGACTGTGAAACTCTGGAAACACAGGTGTGACTTAGGTGGAATGACTCAACTGCTGTGCATGTGTGCCTGCGTGCACATGCGTCAGTGTGAGTGTGCCCGTGCGTGCATGCGTGCGTGCATTTGTCTATGTCTTCCTACATTGTCTTGTAGTTAACTCAAATTAAATCCACTGTCAGCGAACATGACAAGATCCTTAAACATTCCCATTAAGTCATTTAAAACCATATGTCAACATATGCCATCTGCCATGTAGCGCTCTCTCTCTCTCTCACACACACACACACACACACACATCCTGAGGCAAACAAACACACTGGCTAAACACTAAATGCAATTACTGCCACCCCAATAAGCCTGGGTAATAAGAGAAAGCAGATGGAGGTTGTTACAACACACAGTGTGTGTACAGATACATATATATGCACATCATTAAAAGTAGCGGGGACCACGGGCCATTTGGCCACCAAGAATGTCCCCAAAAATTATGATCCAGTGGCCAAAATTGCCCCCAAGTTTTGAAAAACTTTATATCTGTCTATTATTATGACATGACATTAAACTTTAATTTTATTTTCATTAATTTACCGTCATGTCTCATTATTTTCCTGATTCAGCAGGCTTAATGTAATGTAAATCAACCCCTCACACACAAGCTTTGTCCACACTACCAGAAGCAAACAATGCTGCCACTGTCGTCCTGCGATGGGCCGCTATTCGATGAGACCGGCGGTGACCCACAGTGAGTCAGTCCCAGTTAGATCCCCCGAAAGTTTAAAAAGGTAAAGTGACACGTTTTTCTTTTCTTTTTTTTCAATGGCCCCCAAACATTTTGAAAATGACCCAATTTTTTGGACTGTGGGGGCAAAATATTTTCTTAATTTCATACCCTGCACATACTATGCTACGCTGTGTGCATGTGTGTGTTTGACGGAGACTGTGCTAAGGTGTCAGGTGAAGTCATTTCTCTTCCTTAATTTGAAAAGAGGCAAAATTGTTCGAGGTACAGCGTTGTGTGTGTGTGTGTGTGTGTGTGTGTGTGTGTGTGTGTGTGTGTTTGTGTGTGTGGATTACAGAGACAGTCAGAGACAAGGAGGGCCTTGCGCAGGTTGTGTGTGGGTAGAGTGTGAGGAGCCCTAGGGATTCAGACACCTGACTGATGTTTGATAAAAAAAAAAGAGACAATAGAGCGAAAGAAGCTACAGTAAATGAAATGAAATGATTATAAAGAAAGATCTTGTGAATCTGCCTGAGGCATTTGTGCTCTGAAGCTTCTGCATGTTGTGTGTGAGCACGACAAGACGTGACGTTATGTCTAAAATGGAGCCGAATGCATATCCTGGCTTCAACAGTACAAACTTTGCACTATGAGGGCAAAAAAATCATTAATTGTAA
Source organism: Trachurus japonicus (assembly GCF_045865225.1). NCBI lineage: Eukaryota > Metazoa > Chordata > Actinopteri > Carangiformes > Carangidae > Trachurus > Trachurus japonicus. The sequence goes on from NC_140911.1 coordinate 20,207,276, forward strand.
TTACGGAAAAATTAATTGTGATATTGATTTCAGGTCATATTCTCAGCCTCAATACAAAGCCATATTGATCAACTATGAGTTGAGAGTTTATATAACAGCAGCTACTCAGCATTTATTTTGCACATCAAAATAACAAAAAAAGACATAACTGGTTAATAAAATATCCATATGATTATTTTTAATGATTGTTAATAAGGTGAATGAAACCTTTACAGACGTGGAGCTTGGACGATGTGGATGTGGAAACAGTGACATATGGTTCACACTGGTGTCTTTACTCCACCTATTAACATGTTTGGAGAGTGGCATCGTTGTTGTCCACCTGTGAGCCGAGGAAGGACGGGACAGGACGTAAACGCTGCCGTGTCGTGTGTTTGAATGAAACATTTATTGAGTGTGATTGTTTCCCTAAATCTCCTTCCCGCTCCAGTGTGTGTGTGTACGTGTGCGTGTGTGTGCGCGTGTTTTCCTGAAGGGTCTATTGTGACTTTAATTATCTGCTACATAAATCAATATGGGAGCTGCCTCGTAACCTTTAGTTCTACATGAAAGAACAGAGAACAACGTCGCCACCAATCGCTTTCAATGGCTTACACACTCACACACACACACACACACACACTTCCTGACCACAAACCCAACATTAACAAAAATACACAAACACAGACACATTAACACCTGCACGTCTGTCTGCACTTGACTGATCCAATTGGATTGGACGGAAAGGTAACTACGAAGAGGAAGCAAGAGATTGGAATGAATAGGAAATTCATGCATGCACACACACACACACACACACACACACACAGAAAGCTGATTCGATTGCTCCCTCAAGCTGCTCTAATTGTATTCCACTTTCCAAAACACACAAGGCCAAAGTCCTAGTCGTGCATCTGGTCAGCTGGCCCTGGACCTGGACTCACTGTTTGAAACTGGCCCAGATGAGCTCTGTTCAATGTGTCAGAAAAACCTGGTTCAGCCCAGTTTGGCCTGGAATGAATGAGGAGCAGGTTTAATTTTAGTCCAGGTCTATTTCAGGTCCCTAATGAACCAGGAGCAGCTCCGATGTCCCACATGTCTCAGACTGAAAGTGGATACAGCTCCGCCCACAGACCTGTCATCTGTAGCTTCAACGTCTCTAATGTGGCCAAACACAATCAATGAACCCTGTTCAGCTGGACAGTGAAGGCAACACTGTGGTTCACTGCTGCTGCATTCAGCGTCAAATCTCATCACACACATGAAAGTAGTGACACAGACTGTCAGAAACTTTTGTTAGAGTGTTAGAGATTCACAACATGATTTATTTCTCACACACACACACACACACACACACAGAGGAAGACAGCAGCAGTCACACACACACGCCCTTTGTTGCAAACCCTCTAAAAACTCAAACGTACTTCTGTCTTTCTTTCTTCTCTTTCTTTCTCTCTCTCACACACACACACACAGCAGTTGGTTTTTGCGACGTCCCTGATGAGGTCCTGTCACTATTAGCATGCTAATCCTGCTCAGGATTACGCTGCTGTCTGAGCACAGAGCTCTGTATTAATAAGCAGTGCCACCTCCGCCTTGGCTCTCTATAACACTTAAACACACACTCTCTCTCTGTCTTTCTCTCTCTCTCACACACACACACACACACACTCCTCAATGCCTGTACATTTCTCAGATCTAGTTTTTGTCTAGTCTATGTTGTTCAGGCAAATTTTAATCAAAAGAGGCAAAACTGTCAAATATTCTCGTGTTTGTTCCTTTTGTTTTGCCGCCAGTTCCTCATATCGACTGACTGTTACCACTCACACAATATCTCTCACACAATGGGGAGGAGGTTTAATTTCAATACTCTCATTAACACCTTGAAAAGTGTTAGAGCAGATCCCACACACATACTGTACACACTGTGAATCATCACAGCACTCTAACAGACTCTACTACCGCTGTTTATGAATCGCCATTGTTGTTATAATTATCATCTCCATCTTCATCATTTTACGTAACAGGTTGTAATGTACAGTATTCACAAAAGACAGTTGTGTTTGTTTGTGTGTGTGTGTTTGTGTGTGTGTAGTGGACTGGGTGTGGCGGACGACTCTGGTTCAGGTTAGTGATAAATGATGCTTTTGGTTACACTGACCTCCACTAACTACTCAGGGCCAACTGAACCCCGTTCATTGATGCTGTCTTCAGGGAACTGGCTCTGCTCCAGCTCTCACTACCAGCGTCTTGACCTGATCTCCTTCGCTTACTGAACAGATGTTAGACTCCACCCTCTCACCGAGGTCTCTGCTGCTCTGAGACTTCGGTCTCTCAGAGGTGAGTCGCTCTGATAAATGAGCCGATGGAAATGCTAATGCTACCAAACACAATGCTACCAAAACGCTTATCTGTATTTGGTGGATGTTACATTGGAGGACCAGACATTTATTTTGACCATGAACACATTCAAAGACATGAAGCAGGGGAGAGGTCCAATTAAAGGGATAGTAGCATTTTTTTAAAGTGGGGTTGTATGATCTACAAATAGCCCCTAAGTACTTAAATTGCAGTAGAAAACTCTCTGCACTCCTCCCGTTAGCAACTCCAGCCCATAATAGCCCTGCCCAGAGATTTACAACATACATTGTTGTGAATGGACCCAAAGAAACGGCCTATTTTAAAAGAGGTTTTACGTTAAAAAAAATACACTGTTCCATTGTTCGCTATAATATAATTTTTTCCAGCCCCTCAAAGTGCAGGAAAAACACAGTTTTTATTTGGACCTACGTATCCCTCCGCCCAGGGTTAGCGCCCGCCGATCAGCAGTTGGTTAGGTCCAAATAAAAACTGCCTTTTTCCTGCACTTTGAAGGGCTGGAAAAAATTATATTATAGCAAACAATTTTTTTCAGGTAAAACCTCTTTTAGGCTGCGAAAATAGGCCGTTTCTTGTGTAGATTTGTTTTGGAAACCTCGGAAAGAAGATGGGACTTGCTTTGAAAACTTTTTTTTTTTTAGCAACTATCTGCAGCGTGCATATGGATGAGGTAATGTATCTATTTGTATGGTTTCGTCAGTGGTCCGACCCGACCATGCCTTCCAGAGGTCTAGAATTAGACTACTTAGAAATAGCGTATCTTCACACTGACGGGCTCATTAGCTGTTGTAGGTAACAGAGACACATCAGCAGAAACCAGAGACTCTTGCGTATCCAGTTAAAAGCTCCGTACCGGGGCTTTAAAGAGCAGCAAAATAACCAAGGCAGGGGAGGGGCTGGACTAATTATCATTAGCTAGTTAGGTAATCTGCGTCTAGATGGTTATATTAAGGGTAACCATGTGTAGTGTGATTATAAAGCAGGTCTAGGTGCCATATTAATACTGTGAAAGTATCAAAGCCTCGGTCCACAGAGAAATGTACACAGCCTGTTTTCAGAAACTGAGCCTTTAAAAACCAGCTGTCAGGACTCATGTGACATTGTGATGTAACAACAAAACAGTCACCAAGGCCCGCCCACCTGGACCCACATCTGTATTTTCTCACATCTGGTTTATATTTCATCCAAACCATCCGACACTTTCAGGATTCGGGTTCTCTCTCTCTGAGTGTTTTACCTGAAATCTGCTCTATTTTTATTGGACGGCTCAGAGCAGTGAGAGGCTCAAACAGCTCTCTGAATGTGTGAGGGTGGACACACACACACACACAGCCCTGGGGATAAACCTCGACACACACTCATCTGTCACACACACAAAGACAGACGGATAAAACAGGGCATCTACACACACACACACACATCTCTCTCTCTCTCTGCGGTGCTCATTAGCAGAGGTAGCAGGTCCAGACCTCCTCCTAGCAGAACTACAGGGGTGACCGGCCTCCCCTCAGTCCTCCTGTCAGCTTCACTCCTTCCTTCACCTCCGTCACCCTCCTTCCCTCATTTCTCTCTTCTCCTCTTTTTAACCTTTTGTCCCTCTCTCTCTCTCTCTCTCTTTTCTCATCTGATTTGTGTTGCTTTTTACCTCTCTTTCACTCTGTTCGTTCCTCTGCTTTTTCTTGTCCTTCTCACCCTGTCTCCTTTTTCTATGCCTCTGACCTCATCCCTCTATTCTCTCTCTTCACCTCTTATTCTCGCTCCTCATCATCTTCTCTCTTTAATATTTTTTCCTCAGTCTCAGCTCCTCATCACTGAACTGAAAAGAAGGATAAACTCAATCTTCCTTTTCTTCTCTCCGTCTTTTCCATCAGCACCTTCTCATTTTGTTCTCTGGTCCAAGGACACAACATGTGGATTGTAGCAGCCAGGGATCGAACAGCCGACGACCCACTGAGCCACAGACTTTCTTTTGTATGGCCAGACCTGCGCTGCAGTTTAATGTTAACAATAAATAAAAGTCTTCTCTACTTCTCACCTCTCTTTCTCCGGCCTCCTATTTCCATAAACTCCTTTCTTCCCTCTCTCTTTTAGACCTATCTCTCTCTTTTCTCTGAAGCTCATTGACCTTGAAATGCAGCTGAATATCATTGACCTCTGGTGGCGTCTCTCTGTTCAGTCAGAAAACAACGTCTGAGTCCTTTCTTCTCATTGACCAGCGAGTGTACTGTACTGTACTGTACTGTACTGTACTGTACTCTCTCTATCACACTGTATTTCATCACATCTGGGTTCATTATTGCAACGATCAATGTCCATTTATAATTCATTCAGTGGTTTTATATTTCACACTGAGAGATGGAGGGAGAGCAGAGAGAGAGGAGAAGCTGTGCCGAGATCCTCCGTACTGTACTCTGACATGAAGACCAGCACACACACACACACACACACACACACACACACGCACGCAGGCAACATTTAAAAACTCTTTTGCTCTTCCTCTCTGATCCACAGAGAGACAAGTTCACAGTAAGACCTGAACCCTCTCCAAGATGAGAGCTGACCCCTGATGTGTTGGCTGCTGAACGACAGAACAAACTTATTATCTCTGACCTTTGTTTCTACCTGGACGTCAGAAGAATCAGACACTGATGTGTGTTGCTGTTCGAGAGCACTTCCATTACACCAAGTGTTGTCTCCGTTACAGGAAATTCTCAAAATCAAAAATACTGAAACTCATTGATCTGGTACACTTCCTTCCAAACAGCACAAATCATGTACAGGGCAACAAATAACACACTACCAGTAAATATTCAAGCATGTTTTTTTTCTGAGAGAAGGGGGATATAATCTGAGGGGGGAACTGAACCTAAAACATCTGTATGCACGCACAACTTGAAAAACCTTTTGCATTTCAATATGTGGAGTGAAGCTGTGGAACAGACTAGCGGAGGAGCTCAGACAATGTCCAACCATGAGCAGATTCAAACAGCTACAAACAGACGGTATTCACAAGGTAAAGGGAAGAAGAGGGGTATGACAAACATTAAGGTTTTCACACTTTTGCCATACTTGTCACTTATTGTATTTATTTTGACACAAGCAGTCATGGTGTTGTTGTTTGTTGGTATTAAAAAAAAAAAAAAAAACAGGATATACAGGAAGTAAGATAACCTAGGATTCTAGGTGGAGAAGGGATAGGAATTAATAAGCTGATGCTTCTTCCTATTCCTTCAAACATACAAGGTTTTTTATTGACTAGTGCTTCAAGTGTAATATGTTATTCACATGTTTGAAATAAAGTATTCATTCATTCATTCATTCATTCATTCATTCATTCATTCAAATAATGTGCCTTCACTCAATGGCAGTGTCGGGGACCATCTACCAGCATACGGCTGACTAGAAACTCAGGAGCAGGCCTACATTCTGCATACTGATACTAGATTAATAAATGCCATCACAGGCTGATGTTCACACTAAAGTATACAGCCAGTTGAGCAGAAAGCAGGAACCAGTAGTGACAACTGACCTAAAGCTGTTACAGTTTTCACATATTTCACTTCAGTTTTGTGAATCAGCTGAAATTGCAGCTTCACGTGTCTGATGATGTCATACGGTAGTTCAGAAATGAGGATCTGACCACAAGTCCAGGTTTTAAACCCACACAGACAGTGTATGTGTATGTGGACAGAAATTGTAAAATATCTTGGCACTAACTACTGTACACCGCTGAGGAAGAGAAAGAGCAAGATGAAGAAACACAATGATGACAGAAAAACAAAGAGACAAAAACAGACCCAGTCTTGTTTCAGTTTCAATTTTTTTGTGGATGGAAACTGTTTGCATGTAAACAGGACTTAAAAAACAGACGCAACTTCTGCCCCGAGACGTGCTTGTATGTGTGGGTGAGTAAGTGTGTCTGTGTGTGCGTCGTGTTCTGAAGCATATGTGTGCATAGACACACATGGGAATAAGTGCAAGTAGTGCTTATTTATCACCCACTGAATTCCCAGAGCTGAGGAAGTGTGTTTACTGCCAAAAGCTGCTCTCTCTCTCACACACACACACACTCACACACACACACACTCACACACAAAACAAGCATATGAAAGACATGCACACAGAAACACAAAGTGTGTGAACCAGGGGGCCAGAGCTCGCACTTGCCTATGTGTGCGTGTTTGTGTGTGTGTGTGTACACTCTTCACAGCCCTGAGGAGCGAGCAGCAGTAGGATGCAGGATGTGCTCTCTCTCTGCATCGTCTTGTTCTGACAAATTTTATGAGTTTTATGTTTTTATGAGTAAACGTCGGTCACTTCACAGCAGCTCAGGGTGAAAAAAAGAGATGTTTTATTTCATGTTAACTATCCACTGATGATGTTAACGGAGAGAAACACAGAAGAAACATAGGTGGAGGGAGAGAGAGCGTTAATCAACTTAAATGGTCGTATTTTTAAATTAGACCTGATGTTTTAACACCAGTGAGTTATTGACGCATTTACATGGTTGTTGTCAAGGAGACGCACGCTTTGCATTTCTGATTATTTATTCATTCAGTCACAGCTATAATGTCGTCATCACCAAGATGGTGGCATCTGATCATAAATTAAAGAATGAGCTTACATTAGAATACATTTAGAAGAATATATTTTAATCTGAATCACAGATACGTGTTGATTTTTATTTATTTTCTCTTTTTTTACGGCAGGAAAACTGTTGATTTCTTTTTTACTTGTAAAATGAACGAGCCTAAATTGTCTAAAACAGCCACAAACTGAAATACCTAAACTACTGTTAAAACTACAAACTGAACACACACACACACACACACACACACACACACATAAAAACACACAGGATGAAACTGTAAAGTTTTCACAACAGCTCCCCCACGTACACACACACCCACCCACACTCTCTTGTGGCCTGCTAACACACTGCACAGATGCTCTACATAATTTCCCTTGGAGCTAAAGCCGGTTTAATCCTGTTAATATTCATAACAGGGACGTGTAAGTTGAAGTGGCCCTTCACTCTGCACCTTAATGCTTTATTTAAATTAGGTTCAGCGGTAAAACCTCCTCTTAGCGGCGCTTCAGGTCTCAGACACGACTAAACATTTGGCCTGGACTTCAGACTGGAAGGTCACTCAGGTCCTCGTTAGCCCGGGCGCCGTTTCCTCCCGCAGTTCTGATCTGACACGCGGCGACTGATGCTGAGCTGTGACCGGTTCTGAGCGACCAGCGCCGCAACGCTCGATTTGCATAAAGAAGAGGTCAAAGCTACTTTATGCAAACGAAGGGGGAACCCTACGAGCACCCGCCTGGAGACGCTGTGTGTGATGATTCAACATATTCATCCTCCTTTTTCATGCTTTGAGTATTTTCGTTAAGAGAAGTTGGTGAGGTTTTCACAGCAGGATCAGAGTTCCTCCACAGGACAGGAGCAGCTGTAACTACTGTACACCGCGCTGCTGAATCACTGTGGTTAAAGTACGTGGACTTGACCTGCCGACACACTCGTTAACACACCACCACTCTCTATCAGCTCCTTTTACTCGTCATAACGCTGTGATCCTGACCCACACTCGTCAAACACACACACATCACACGCACATTGATATGCACGACAGGTCGCTCTGATCCATCGACTGCCACACACGCACATATTGATTACCCATCCTGCTCTCTGTCTCTCCTCAGAGTCGACTGAAATAGTTATAGACACAATTTATGCTTTCTCTCCCATGATGAAGATGGATCACCGGCAGGGACGAGCCAAGCTTCCTCTGTGTGTTTCTGTGTGTGTGTGTGTGTGTGTGTGTGTGTGTGTGGGTGTTTGTTATATAAAACGACAAGACCTAAGCAGACGAAGTAACTGTACACGTGTGTTTCACATGTGGCCCTGATCCTCTTCGATGCAGCACGAGCTGGAAATGCAGTTACCTGTGCAGTCATGTGTGTGTGTGTGTGTATTTGGACCACCTGAGGTTATAGTGTTGAAATCAGGTCAACCTATTGTCCTGACCGGAGAGCAAGGACAGCCATACCCAGGGGCTTCTCTGTTTGTGTTGGTGTGTGTCATTGTGTGTATGTGAAAGTGTGTATTTATAGCTTTGGACAGGTGCATAAACCTCCAACGCACATCCACCGCTCTGTCTTACATACTGTCCTGATTTTATATGTGTGTGTGTGTTTGTGTGTTCCCCACAGAGACTGCCTTTGGCCCATTTTAGACTGAAATGTTAACCCCCCCCCCCCCCCCTGATCCAGCTGACCTCTCAGTGACCTTGGTCCAAACAAAACCCCCTCCACCTGAAGGCTCGTCCGCTTGGCATCGAACCTCAGAGCAGAGACGTGCGCACCGAGCATGAAGGACGTGAAGTGTGTGTGTGTTTTCAACATATAAACAGAGATGTGAGATGATATTATTTTCCTCACTCAGACAACGTTTGGTTCGTTCCAAAGATCTAAACTTAGCTCAGAGAAATACGAGACGAGATGGGGCCCTGGTATTGACAAGCCTAACTGTGTGTGTGTGTGTGTGTGTGTGTGTGTGTATTCATCTATAATGCAGGCCAGTCGCCAGGATGAAGACTGTGATTAATGAGTCGCTCGGGCAAAGATGCTAATCTCTCACAGCCACACACTCCTAACAAGACCCCTGTGTGTATTTGTGTGTGTGTGTGTGAGTGTGTGTGTGAGAGTGTGTGTCCTTATTTGTTAGTTAAAGTGTTTAAACATCACTTCCTCTTTGTGGACGTGAGACAAATGAAGTAAATTACAGGTAAAAATCCAATAAAAATGTGTGTGGGTCGTTCTGGGATACAAGTAACGTTTGTGTGTGTGTGTGTGTGTGTGTGTGTGTGTGTGTGTGTGTGTGTGTGTGTGTGTGTGTGTGTGTGTGTGTGTGTGTGTGGTGGTTGTGGACCAACATGACTGACAGCTGGTCTGGGCCGGGGTAGTCGGGTGAAACGAAGCTTCACACAGCCCAGTAGACACCGCCTCACACACACATTCACAATGGGCCCTAACACAGCATCACTGTCTCTCTCTCTCTCTCACACACACACGCACGTGCACACATACACACACACACACACACACACTGCAGGGACCTCGCCTCACCTCAACTTGTCTCCCTCTGACAGCTTTCAACAGTGGTCAACACACTCACACACAAACCATGGCCGAGCGCACCAACGCACCACACTGAACTCCTGACAGATACATCCTCCCTCTCTCCTCCCTGTCACAGCGCCGGCTGCCTCGCTACCTATGCATGGACACACACACACACACACTGAAGAACAGGCGCTGGTCAGGTCAGTGGTTTGTGCTACAGGAACACCTTCACTTGTAAAATCCAGGGGACACTTCACTCTGTCCTCCTTGTCTTTAAATCACCCGCCCCGTCTCTGCACAGAAGCTGAATTCAACCTCTGATGTTCAAGAATTTTACCAGCTCCTTTAGTTACACACAACAGAGGTTTATTCCCACAGAGGATACCTTAAACAGAGCATTTAAATGAATTTGAATCCAATTAATACAATGGATCCTAAGAAACCAGTCATGTCAGCATTAATCATGAGCCTAAATTATTTTTAACCTTGGCAAAGTGTGAAGTATTTTAATAACTGTATGTTTTGTTAACTGATATGACATAGGCCTATGTCCTGAGTGTTTGTGATGTGTGAGAGGGTGTATATGCATATGTGTATATGGATGTTTAGAACGCTATGTAAATTGATAATTCTTATATTTCTATTGTTCTTATTCACCTGCCCAGGGACGACGGATGGAAAGTAGCTAGTAAGCTAAATCCGGTACAAGGCTTCTCGTCTCATCTCGAGACTAATGTTACCTACATTGTCCCTGATACAAATAAACTTATTAAACTAAACTAATAAACATCATCAATGATTATTTTTGAATTCAGTCACCTGCGCTGCCTCCGCCCCCTGACCACCGTTCCCCATGGACGCCGTTATAAACCTCTCAGATATCAATGCACGCACACACACACACACACTCATTATAGTCCAGCGAACACAGGCGAAGCTGGTGAGGGAATAAAGTTTTGTGCCTTGGGACAATTAGGTGGCCATGTTGGAATTTCATAGACATATCAAACAACACTTCCCAGGTTTCCACACAGTTCCTCTTCTCATCTGAAGCAGCACAGGACAAAGTTCACAGTCACAAAAACTACACCTCCAGCTATCTCCTCCAGTTTTTCTCATCTTCTCCTCATGTTTTTTGTCCTTCTACTGTATCTCATCCTACAACAATCATTTGTTTCCCAGAGACATTAAGTTTTATCCAATAGAGTCTTGCTGACCTTCGACCCTGCAGGAACTCACACTGCTATTTAAATTGTTGATTGTTTACTGTTTGTTGCTTTCTTTTCATCCGCAACATAGAAATATGAAACTTCACCTAAAGGGGATGTTCAAGTTCCCCGTTACCTCACATGAGGTAAAGAAACATATTGACCTTGCAGCCAGGTTACCGCCAACAAAACTTAAATCATCATCGTCCAAACTATCAGCTCCCCCGTTCCTTCAAATATCTGACTCACAGGGGTGAATTGGATGAGATTCTTCTCTTTTTGGAACGAGATAAAGAAAAAGACACGTTTCAATTGGTTGGAAGCACATTAAATAGAAAAATAAAACACGGACGATGGACCTTTCAGATTAAAATTGTGAAAACAAAATGACCTTGTTTCAGTGTGTGATTTTAAAGATCCAATTTCTGTGTCTCTAAAAATTGGGCTTCTCTCTAAAGAGACATGTTTGATCTGCTCACAACAAGGAAGAGGGATAAAGGATTTAAAAGAGGGGATAAGTAGACAGCTGTGATTTGATTGGGAAGCTAATCAAAGACAGCGTCCTCCTCTACCGCTCAGCAGCGACAGAAAAGGCACCGAAGCCTTGAAAAACTTCTGAACAGTGGCCTCTCGTCGAAGTCTGAAAGGAGGGCTGGAGGACGACTAAGCTTTCAACCCATTCACTCCATCACCCCCACATGGAAACACACACACACACACACACACACACACACACAACTATTCAAAGGGCTGAGTGGAAGTGTGAAAGAACCTGAGGTGCAATTAAGCTTCGTAAATTAAATCATGTTTACCAATTAACTAATTGAGACGACTTTATAGTTGAATGAGGAAAATGAGGCTTCAAAGTCTGTGAAAAGACATTTTGTATTTGAGTGATGTTGATAAAAGCCCCCACACAATACACACACAAACACACACATTTCCAATTTTAGAGCCTTAAGGTCACTGACTTGGAATAAGGATGGGGTCCGGTGTGTGTGCGTGTGTGTGTGTGTGTGTGTTTTTTTGTGTGAGAGAGAGATTTTTAGCCTCATTAAATAATCACCTCCTGGGGCTATGGAGGAGCGTGGCGGCTTCTCTGGCAGCTGTTTTCACAGTCATTAGCCACTCGGCATTGGACCATGCTAAAATGCTAACAACGTGGTGTTGATAGCCTTTCTGTTGCTAAGCTCCTGTGTTTCTCTTCTCATTCAGTTCCTCTACACAGAGACACATCTGTTTTATGTGAAACTGTCATACTAAGCTGCATTGCTCATTTTCTGCATCCCTATATTGTGTTACAGTAACATGTGCATTGAATATAGGAGTATTTCCTTCTGGCTTGTTTTTGGTTTGTTTTCACAGCATCATGCTAAAAAGCTAGCTAAACCATTGATGTTAATCACTCACTACAACAACATTAACTTAACTTAACTAAAAATATATAAATAAAGAATGCAAATGAAAAAAGATTTCAGTCTCAGGTTACTTCCTGTTTACCAGCATGAGTTAAATTCTCATGATTCTTTTCTGACCAGAGGAAGTTGTGAACAGATTTTATGTCGGGTCGAGGGGAGAGTAACATACACTCGTGAATCCTTTGTTAAAGACTGAGACTCTTCGGTCAGACCTTCATGGCTCTGATAACAGCTGTGAGTCCAGATTTGGTGATAATTAAAGGTTCCTGCAAATAAAAGTCTGAAAATGTTTGATTCGTTCCCAAAATGGGAAGAAGAAAAAAAAACAGAAGCTGTGCGCGAACCAGGGAGATAATTAGACTAAAATCTCAAACCCAGAATCCTGAACAAAGACAACAGCAGAACAAGCAGGAGGATGTGTGACGATTAACACGCTCCACAGATACTGTAACACACAGTTTGATCACAGAGTCGGACGATGTGGCCCGACGTGGGGTCGACGTCACCATGACGACCTCCAGCCTCCCTCGTCCTGTCTGATCACAGTTTGACTCTTCACTTCCTTGTTTCTCCTTGTGTCTTTGTCCTCGAACACAAAGACTACACAACAATAACAACAAAGCAGTTTAAAGATGTTTGTTCTTCACACTTCTCTTCTCACCCTGAACTCAGGGGACAGTTATCATGACCAGCGCTCGGCAGCAGCATCACCACCTGGTGGTTTCCTATCCATGGAGCTGACGTCTGTTCTGCCCCTTGATTTGTTTTTGCCACAGAGATAATTAAGGTCTTTTTTTTCACCATCCTCCCTCCCTTCTCCTCCTTTGTTGATGTTGTTGTTATTTACTGACAACTCTTTGTTTCTTTCAGTAGCAAAAAAGAATCAAACTTTAGGCTTTTTCCCTTGTCCTTTATTTTCATATGTGCTTTCTTTTTTTAGTTGTGGTTGTCTTTCTTCTTGTCTTTTTGTTCCTCTTCCTTCTTTCCAGCACATCCTGAATCCAACTATTTCCTCTCTGCTCATGTTGTTCTTCTTTCCTTTCAACCATTTTTCCTCCAATCTCAGTTTCTTTGTGCACCTTCCTCTTTATTCTTATTATTTCTTTTCTCTTTTTGCTCCCGATACAAAAATAAAAAATAAAATCTAAACCGAGTGAAACTCCTCAGAGCTGTGGAACTGACAAGAAGCCTGCTCATGCAGAACAGCGCGACGCTTTTCCATATAGTATTGTACTTTTAGGTATTAAGAAAGAAAAAACGAATGAAAACTTTACTCTGCCCTTCAAGGGAGGAAATAATCTATTTGAGTGAGAATGAATAGTCTGCTCATGATTGCACAGGGACTGATTGAAAACACTCACCACATTCTCTCTGGCATACCAAACGCTCTCAGCATTTACATTAACTCCAGGCGGCGGCTTCCATAGTGGATGTAGTGGAGGGAACAGTGGAGCTCAGAAGCAGATACAGAGGCCACACTGTGGCGGTGACATTAACGTCTAATGTGAGGGGAGTGATGGAGGCCGAGCTGCACAATAAATCACAGTCAGGCTGTAAATGAAACATTTTCCCTCCCAGTGATTGGCCCTCATTAAAAAACAAAGACTGAAGAGGAAACATAAGACCTCTCCACGATTTAACACGATTTTGGATGCGTAACTAACACTAACCGGGTCATGTGACCTAAACTTCAACATGGAGGATGGAGGAATCTGCAATAGCATCGCACAGTTATTGGAAGTCATGGTCAGGCTGATGTTCAATAACACTGAATATAGTGGGAAACACTGTCATATTCAATATTGTCATATATGTTTGGAATGATGTCAGTATTATTTAATTAATAACATTATTAAATATTTATGTTTGCTTTACAATTTGGAACACTCATTTACCTTGGTGTGTGACAAATAATTAAGGAAACAGTAATCAAAATGATTTGTTTGAGCGATGTCACAGAAATGAGTCTGTCTCTTGCAACAAATGAAGAGAAAAGTCGCGAGTCCCAAATCACTGAGAAAAAACAGTTATTTGTAGCTCTATTTTATCATCATTTAGTTGAGGGTCAGTTACTTATGGACACGTGACCGGTCTTTAAGATTCAAACACCTGAGAGTCCTCTCTACCACAACACACACACACACACACACACACACACACACCTGGCCCACAGTAGTCGTCCATCAGCTGCCAGGTGCAAACACACAGCAGAGCACTGACTCACACCCACAGACACACACACATGAAAGTAGCTCGATAATAACAGCTGAAGAAAGAACCACCTGCACACTGAATATAAAGAATCCTTTTCTGGCTGTTTAGCACTTGTGAATGTGCACACACACACACACACACACATTATGCAATGCAATCAGCAGGATCTCTTTTTTTTTTTACCACCTATAATCATGTCCAAGCACAGATGGGTGTTATCAAATTACACAGCATGGTAACTCTGTGCATTTGTGTGTGTTCAAGTGTGTGTGTGTGTACACTGGGAAAGGAGAGAAGGGGTGAACGAGTCAAGATTTCGTTTTATATACGAACACAATTGTTGTTTCACAAGCTACAACCTTCAGTGTTAGAGATTTAATGTTGTCTTAATTTAACTAATTTATCAGATAAATGTCATATTGGTTCAGTCTAATATAAAGAGTTTAGGCTGTGTGGTGAAGTAGATGTTTCACAATTAAAAAATTACATTGTCCAAACTGGAAGAAACTTTTTTATATTTGGGTTGCAGCCTAAAAACATCAATATGTTGTTATTTGTTCTTTTATCCGTCTTTTTAAAATTTCATTCCCCATTGCTTTATTTCCCTGTCGACTTTTCCCGTTCAAATTCTCTTTTCCAACTGGAGCTGATGATAAAATAAAGAGAGGGAGGGAATAATCCTGTGGGAGACAGACAGAGAGTGGAGGGGGAGGACGGAGGGAGTATCAGGAGGTTGCACACAGGGAGAGAAAGAAGAAAAGGACAAATAGGAGAGAAACAGGAATGGAATGGGGGGGGGGGGGTCAGAGAGGGAGCGATCAATAAGTCAGGTCTGGTTTATCAGTCACTATTAATGGGAATTAACCTTTAACCCCAGACTCGCAATAACACGCTCACGAACACAAAGACCTCTGATTACAAATGTCATGTAACTGCATCTGCCATCGATACCAGGACATTACTAACCGTGTGTGTCCGTGTTTTGCTATCGTTCTGAGGACCAGGGGGTGAACATCCAGACTATGGTGTAATCTTGAAGCTTGAATTAAAGGGATAGTAGCATTTTTTTTAAAGTGGGGTTGAATGATCTACAAATAGCCCCTAAGTACTTTAATTGCAGTAGAAGACTCTCTGCACTCCTCCCGTTAGCAACGCCAGCCCATAATAGCCCTGCCCAGAGATTTACAACATACAGTGCTGTGAACAGAACTGTGTTTTTCCTGCACTTTGAGGGGCTGGAAAAAATTATATTATAGCGAACAATGGAACTGTGTTTTTTTTTTCAGGTAAAACCTCTTTTAGGCCGCGAAAATAGGCCGTTTCTTTGGGTCCGTTCACAACACTGTATGTTGTAAATCTCTGGGCAGGGCTATTATGGGCTGGCGTTGCTAACGGGAGGAGTGCAGAGAGTCTTCTACTGCAATTAAAGTACTTAGGGGCTATTTGTAGATCATACAACCCCACTTTAAAAAAAAAATGCTACTATCCCTTTAAGGCTCCAAACTCCAAACCAAACCAAGACCCGTTCCATCAAACGAGATCAGCTGGCTCCACCTGACGCTAATTCAAGCCTCACCTGGTCCGGCCCGCACCAGTCGAGCACCGAAAGCAAAGGAAACGCACACGCTGAATCTTCTCCACAGCAGAGTAAAGGCTCCTTCTGGAGATTTCTGATGAATATAGCCAGAAGCATGGTTACCGTTACCGAGGTGGAGCTTATTTTAGCCACGTTGATGGAACCGGACTCTCACTAAAATAAGCGAGCCAGGTTATGAGCTAAGCCTAAACTACCATGGTGATCTAGTCGATATAGTAGGTCTAATTATCCTATCTACTTACATCTATGTGTTGGTGGGACTTAGAGCCTGCTTTCTTGTGACATCACAAAGTCACAGAAGTCCTGACAACTAGTTTTCAGACTCAGTTTCTGAATAGTCTGTGTGCATTCTTCTGTGGACTAAGGCTTTGATGCTTTCACAGTATTAATATACAGTATAACCTAGACCTGCTTTAAAATCACACTACATGTGTATTTGTCATTACACATTCTCATTAGCTATGGTTTTAGGAGCAACTGATAATTTTCTCTTTTTTGCTGTTTAAATATATTTGGGTTGTGTACGTGTGCAAAAACGAAACAAACTTTTGTTTACAGCAGATATTGAAGCTCTTACCACAACCTAACAAATGGATGGGCACACACACACACACACACACACACAGTTCCACAGCAGGTAAACAAATTGCAGACAGCTATGTGTGAAAATTCATTATCACATGTCCAGACACACACATCACACCACACACACACGCGCAACCAATCACTAATGTGAACCACAGAGCGAAGTATAATTAGTCTTCCTCCCCTACCTGTCTCTCTCCCCCTCTCTTCCTCTGGGTCTCTCACTCATCTAAATGCTAATGCCATGCTAACCTTTCCGCGGCACAGCTAAGCTAACAATTGGTTGTGACTGCTGGATGCTCTTTAGCAATTAACTATATGGCAATTAACGAAGAGAGGGGTAGAAAGAGGGGGGCATGACCTCTGATTGTCAGGCTGACAACAACGTTTTTGGAAAATACCAACTCTAACAAGAGGTGTGTGTCTATGTGTGTGTGTGTTCATTTATTATAATGTATTATTATAGTACTGTACATGTGTAGCTGAAGATCATCAGCAAACATGAAAACTAAATGCAAATCTTTATCTCTGCACCGTCACACTCTCAGATCAGTCCATGGTCTCTGGTCTGCAGCCTCGGCTTTATCCTGATAAGCTTCGTTAGGACAATGACAGGTTCACACATGCAGCCAGAGGAGGAGAGGATTGGTTGTTTGTTTTTTTTCTCCTGCCATCAACAAAGTGCATTGGATTTTCAAAGTATAAAATAATGTATTTACTGACTCAAAGTCTGGCTTCAAAGTAAGAGTCCTTCAAAGAGTTGTAGTATAGTCAAAGGCCAACATTTGTCTTGAAATGTGGAGAAGTAAAAGTTCGATGTTTACAAAGAGAATAAAACTCAGGTTAAGTGTAGAGAATGGGGGGAAAAAAAACATCCAGTGCCTTTCTGGAGTACTACAGTAGGCCTACTACAGTACTACTCAGGTTTGTGGGTTGTGTAACATGTCAGTGCTGCTGTGAGATCACTAACACTCCTGTGAGTTGGAGAACATCTCTGTAACCACAGTGTGTTACCACTGCGGCGCTGCAATGACATATTGAAACTAAAGCCTGACATATCTAACCACCAGGCATCCACATACACGTTCGGCACTGAAAAGCCCGGCACAGTCGCACAACAATTAGGATGACAACTCCTGTGAAGTGGAGCTTCAGTGCTACGAGTGTTAGTAGGTCAACAACATCCAGTCTGATGAGTCGTTAACGCGGCCTAAGACGACATTTCGGTTCTTCCATCAGCTGTTTGTGAAGCAGCAGAGGAAGAGGAGGAGAAAGAGGAGGGTGGGGGGGGGGGGGGGGTGAGCATCCCTGATAGATAGTACTCCTCCACTTGTGTGTGTGTGTGTGTGTGTGTGTGTGTTTTGGTATTCAAGGTCTGAACAGCCGCCATCAGTATTCCATGACTGTATTCATTCACTGTTTCCTCTGCCAACCAGACTCCAATTACTGCTGCCAATCACACACACACACACACACACACACACACACACACACACACACACACACAAGAACATACAGTACTAAAAAAAAAGAACTCAATGGGACACACACACACACACCAGGACAGCCCCAGTGTGTGAACGTGTGAACAAGTCATCCATCACTCTCTCCCTCTCTCCTTTAGTCCGAGATCATTAAAGGCATTTAATTAATTTATATACTAATTATAAAAGTGAACCACTGTCAGCACAACCTAGGCATGAGTGTGTGTTTATGTGTATGTGTCTAGACAAATCAGGATCAAGGATATTTCTTCAGGTCCTATAATGAAAACCACTGGGTTTTCAATGCAAATTGCTTAAAACCACCAGGAGCGCACACACACACACACACACACACACACACACACACACACAGTCCATCAAAACATGCTCAGACTCAGGTAGAAGATCACACCTGAGGGAAGACAGTTCGTGACCTTGCAAGCCTACACACACTGCCTGGAGGTCGTGAAACAAGCGTGCGCATGCATGCACAATGCACACACACACACACACACACACACACACACACACACACACACACACACACTTCCCCTAGGAGATGTCAGCTTTATTCATCACCACAGAAAGTGATCTATTTTCTATTTTCGCCACAAGGCAAAACATACACACAAACACACACAAACACACACACACAAACACACACAGACAAACATCTCAAACAAAAAAAAAATCTCAAACACATACACAGTTTAGGTTTGGGACCAAAAAAGCTGCTTCATCTTGCCAAGTTGGCGAACCACCATTGCCATGGTAACAATGATAAATGGAGTGATGTCCCCAACATCAACTATGTTGCTCAAACTATTATTACGTCACTTGATTTTCATAACAAAAGTCATTCTGGGTGATGGTGATCATGTCTGTACTAGGGTTTTACCAACAAGTTCATTCTCAGATGTAAACAGATGTAATGAGTCATTGTTGGCTGGTACAGTCGCTCCGCTCACCTGTTGCTGCTGCTTCATGAAATGTGCAGGCATTGGCACAATTAAGAAAAATCCCCCCACTTCCTTTATACATACATCCTGATTTCAATCTTGACCAAAATAATGTTGATTGTCAAGCAGCCCTATTTCTAACGAGTCCCAGCCAGAGGATGGAGCCGGCAAGGAAATAATTATCTATCGGTCTTTACTGACATCAGGTCACTGATTTCCTTTTACTTATAATAACTTCAACAGTTATAGCTGTATGTAAGAAAGGTAGTTGAATAAAGTTTTTTTTTCTTCTCATATTTATTAGAAGTAGGCCATTAAGCAAAAGAAATGTCCTACAAATACTCAGCCCTAGTCTGTGCTGATCTACTGTCCAACCAAGTCATCCCAACCTCGGTTAACCAGATAGAGAGAGAGAGAGAGAGAAACAAAGGGATTGAGAGAGAGAAAGAAGAAAGAAAAAACTCAGATGAGAAGTCAAACAGATAAAAGAGTTTTCACAAACTTTCAAAATTTGTATTTGACATCGATGCCACTTCCCTCTCTCTCTTTCTGTCTGTCTGTATCTACCTGATAACAGCAACAATCCAATCTTCAGAAAGTGAATTAACTCCCGCCACTTCTTCACCTCGTCTGCCGGCGTGTCTCATTAGTAGGAACAATAGTTGAAGAGCGAACGTTTGCACCGGTCTCTTAGTAAATGGTCGGGCTTATTTGCATATCATTAGCATGCGTACCTGTCCTGCTTTCTGATTGTATTACAGCTTCACAGCAATTGAGTGATGATGTGTGTGTGGTTTGTGAATCTCTGACTGCCAAAATGTAAACTTTTAAACTCTTATTTCAAACCTCTTCTCCAAAGGGAGGAGATTGCACTTGATAAACACCACCTTCATTCACTCTAGGTCTGGAGGGTTACTCAGTTTCCCTAATCTGGACTCTGGACTCTCTCTGGACTCACTGAGAGAAGAGGGGATGGGCTTCAGAGAGAGGGGGAGGTGGTTTGGGGGAAAGTCTTCACCACTTTCACTTGCTACCTGGTTAGACGGTAGGGATCTCGCTGTCTCAACACGCAATGAATGGCAAGCAGTTGTGTTGTGGTGGTGTGCTCAAGGACTTTGAGTAAAAACAAAAACACACTTCAGAACAGAGACATAGACAAAGAGTCGATGTTGCATATTTCGCTGAAAGACTCAGATGTAATTAAAGTTCCAAACGTTGTAAAGAACTGAACATTTGACATTTCACTTATTTTAAAAGCCTTCTGATGTCAATAAACTAACATAAAGAAGAATATACAAAGCAACCAAAAAGCATTCCTCTTCAATGTTCGCTTCAAGGACATAGAGTCATCATTTTCTAATGTTCTCAGTAAAACTACACAAAGACAGAAGCTGTCTGGAACTGGAGGTCTGACTGTTTGTCAGTTTGTCTGAACCATCTTACAGGTCCTCAAGTGTATCCTTTCACCAAAAGACCTCAGTTATATCACTGTTGTTGTCTCAGATATCTACATAAAATAGTCCAGAGAGAGTGAGGTTCAACCCTAGGAACTAAAGTCAAGAGCTATGCAAGATTATTTAAAGCAGAAGTAAGCGATATTTTTGTGTTAATATAAGTCTTAAATAGTTGTATCTTCCCACAGAAATCACTTCTATACAGTAGAGTGTTTAGACCGAAACACGGGTCTGTCAGTCACTCTGCTCTGCTCTGAGCCCAGGAGAAAACTTTTCTCGTATCCTACAAGTTTTATCCAATGAGGAGAGAGAACGGCATAAAGGGGCAGTCCTCTCTGTGTGTGCAGCCAAGGGATGCGCCTGAATGTGGTGACGTAGGGACGAGGACTGTTATGGTGCGTTCAAGGCAACCCGTAACTCGTGTTTTTCCGACCTGTGAAGTGGTACCAGTTCGATCTGGTACGAGTTCACGGGTCAGAAGTTACGAGTGGGTTGCCTGGAACGCTACAAAGTCGTAAGTCGTGACTTGAAGCTGTAATTTACGGTTTCAAAAGCCTGCCTGGAACGCAGCATTAGCCAAAACCACCGGATCACTTACTTCTGCTTTAAGTCTGAGAGAAAAGTGTTTCAGAAAGTTGGGATTCCTGAAGAACAAGACTGAAACATTACTGTAAGGGAAAGTTTCACGAGTCATCTCAAAGCCCCACCCCCTCAACAGAACACACACTTTTCTAAAGATAGTCACTGAGAATGAGGCCATAAAGCACTTTCATCTGTGTGTGTGTGTGTAACCTAAATCTGTGGCTCTATACACACAGCCCTGAACACCACTGATTGATCATCCAGTTGTTCCACCAGAGTAAAAGCTCAAGTTTCAGATGGTGCCAGTTCTGTTATTAAATTTTCTCTCTGACACTTTTTTATTTTATTTTTAATCTTGTTAAAAACAAGAATATATATTTAAAAGGAAAAAGCACTTGATATGATCTGATAGGAAGGAAGGATGTTCAGGCTGCTCAGTCCTTAGGACACGGATATACATCTACACAATGTAAGCACACACACACACACACACACACACACAGCCAGCCTATGACTCTGACCCTCTCCATGGGGACCCAAGCATGACGGTGGCATTAACTTTCAACAGAAAATTAGCCTCTGCAAACCAATTAACCAGCTCTTAAATCCCATAAGTGAGGACAGTGTGTTTGTGTGTGTGTGTGTGTGTGTGTGTGTGTGTGTGTGTGTGTGTGTGTGTGTGTGTAACAAAAGAGAACATGAGAGTGTGTGTGAGTGGGACAGCCCAAAAGAGAGAGGGCGCGTGTGTGTGTGTGTGTGAATGTTGAGCAAAGGTTAATAGGACCTCAAGAGGGATAAGACAAGGGCCTTGTTACCTTCCCAGAGCTGTCTCCTCCTCTTGCCACACACACACACACACACACACACACACACACACACACACACACACACACACACACAGGGACTTGGTGGTCTATTGAGCGTCGGGGTAGTTCATTACCGTCCATGGCTTACACTCTCACTAATACTCTTTAATAACCAACACTCTCCTCTTATCACACCCACCCTCTCTTTCTCTTTCTCTTTTCTTTTAGTTTCTTTCATCTTCTCTGCCCATTCACCCACCACACACACACACACACACACACACACACACACACACACACTCACATGCAGACATACAGTTGCCTCTCAACAGCTTGCGCACATGAATGGTAGACCGTACCGTATGTGTGAACTATAGTTGAATGAGATTAGGCTAACTTTAGCTGACCAGGCTGATTTTAGATGAGCAGGTTAACAATAAGAGTCTAGGGAAACATTCAGTACGTTTACATGACACTTGAAAAAAACGAATTTTTGCCTTAATCCGACTAGAACTGGACAACTGAAGTGCATGTAAACACCTTAGTCCGACTGAAATCGGAGTTGGAGAACTCTGATTAAGACACCCAGATAATGTGATTGGAATTCGATTTTCTCCGTCATGTATTAATACACCTTAGTCGGAGTAGAACCGGACAGCGCATGTGCTCATGCTCCACAACCGTAGAGACGGCACCAAGTGGAGCAGAGAAGCCGCCCAAACCCGGCCAAGTAAAGAAAAAAACCCAACATCAGCGCCGATTCAATGCATTTCACACAGCGTGACCATCAAGAGTATTTTATTTAAAAAAAGAGAGAGAGAGAGAAAGGAAGCCCGTATCCTCTTCTCAGGGCGCATCCGGCCCAGACTGGTGCGTCTGGTCGGGAACTGCAGTTGAGAATTTATTATTAAGCTACTAAGTTGTTTATATTCAGTTTTTTAGGAGGTGACAGAAAAGTCAACAGGACAGGCGGCGTATTAACCTGCTGAAACAACGGGTGACGCCGCATGAGGGGGCGATGGACCCGTCAGTTATTCGGTTTTCTCAGTTGCATGTAAATTGAGACAAGGACAGAAGTCCGACTTGACGCCAAAATCGAATTTTGAGCATAGCTGGATTAAGCTCTGCATGTAAACGTACTGAGTATCTTGTAAATCTTAACGTTAGATAATCATACTGTCAGCTGACTAGACTAATGTTACTAAAAGTACCAAGTTACTGTTAGATGACCAGGATAATGTTAGCTGACGAGGCCAATGAGCGTTGATTTGGCTTGATGCAGTATCAAAATGAGTTTTCAAATATTGAGGAGCACAGACAGATTTTAAAAAAAAACATCTGGAAAAGAACTCTATCTTTTTCCAGAGGTTTTTCTTCCTTCCTCCTCTCTCTTCATCGTTGTTTCTTGTTGACATCTCTCTCTCTCTTTGTTGATCCTTCTCCACCTCTGTTTACCTGAGAACATCTGTCTTTATCTCTTGCTCCGGTTATACCTCCTCATACTCTCTGACACCGTGCCATTGTCCTCCTCCCTCACCCTGTCACTTTCCCTCCATCTCTCCATTGATCTCTCTCGCTTTACATCTCGGCCTGTCACTCCCTCTCTCACCCCGCCCTCCACCTCCTATCTCCATCCATCCACAAAGCTGCCTCTTCCTGATCGACCTCTGTTCTTATCTCCCTCCTCTCTGGTCTGTGGTAAGGCAGAGGGCTGTTCTCACGGCACTTTTAATATCTGAAAAACACAACGTGCTGGTTGCTACTGCTGTTGGTGTTGGATTCTCATGTGTGTGTGGGGGGATTGTTGCTCCTTTGTTAGTCATGCTATTCTGGGCTGCAGACTGACAGCATGATGGAATAAGACTCTAGCACTCAGACAGATGCAGCATCAGTGAAACAAAACTTATGGAAGCCACTAGTGACTCTCAAAAACGGACGGGTTTTATATAATTTGCAACTAAAATATTGAAAGTAATAAAGACTGATGAAAAGTAGTGGACATAATGGAAGAGCAGATACACAAATCAAAGACAATAAAGTAGAAGAAATGCAGGGAAGCTTCCATACTTGCAATTTATGTGCGTTTTGGATTTGCATAAGAATCTATAAACCCAAGGAAGCTGAAATATTATGAGCAAGCAGGAAAAGATACAACAAAGGCTGATGGGAGAATATTTTTCATAGGATAAAAACAGCTGTAGTCTATTTGAAATTCTTAATGGAGCCGTATAATCTGACAATCTTACATCATGGTTCTCTCCAGATGAATCACACACATTTCATCATTAAAAGTTTCTATATTTAAATGTTTTATTTAATATTTAAAGTTTAGAGATGTTCGCAGAGAGATGAGCCACGCACATTTAACAACAGAAAATAAGAGAGTGACAGATACAACTAATCACGTCATCATATGATTCAGATTGTACATCACGTTTCTACTATAAGATGGTGACTACAATCTACTTGACTGACCACCCACCCCTCCCTCTCAACTGCTGTCACTTCCTGTTAAAAGGTGTCCATGCTGTTAGACAGGCCAAAGACTGACGGTTACACACACAGTAACCCTGTGGTCATCCTCTGTTCCAGTCCTGCCACTGACCGCCTGCCGGTCACAACAAGACCATAGGGCACATACGAACCAGAGAAGACGGTACTCTCATTAACATAACATCATCTTGGCCATGAAGAAACAGTAACACCTCAGGGTATCAATGTCATTTAGTTTTTCTCGATTGTTTACACACATTTTCTGAAAGCATGCCTCATACTCTCAGAACTCTACACACAAATCAAAAAAAACACACACAATGGGCAAAACCCCTCACTGCTCCTGCAAAATGAAACTTTACATTCAAAACAATGTTATTTCTTCTCAAAATGCTATTTTAGTCTCAAATGACACACACAAACCATCATATGACTAGACATTTATAAGAACCAGTTGAACACTGATGTGCTCAGTGTAAAACACTAGGATGAATGGAAAACACTTCTACTCCATTCATCATAATGACTTAGGCTTTTTTTTTACTGTAACTACAGACAGTATGTAAATGTGTTGTAAAATATTTTAGAATATTGTTTTTATACTCAGAACACTCAAATACACGATAACAAATGAAATGCGTGAAGACGCGTCCGAGGTGGTCGTGTGTCGATGCAGCCGTGCTGATCTGACCACAGAAGAAAAAAAAAAAGAGTTGGTTGGGGTCAGCTGGTTTACGGCCGGCCAGTTTTGAAAGACTGAATACATAATTTTGATAGAATGAGACAACTGTAACATGTAACTCACCTAGTAGAGCAGCTCTATTTGTAGTCAAAGACTTTGTTCTAGTCCAGGTTCGAATCTTTCCATCAACATGCAATTTTGGTGATCAATGCATTTTCTTTTCTCATCATCATTATGATCACTGCTATATACTGTATATGTGTGTGTGTGTGTTTGTGTTGTGTGGCCTCTCTGTTTGGTTTCTCTCTTTTTGGTGTCAGTCCATCACTGCCTGCTATGTTGCCCTTTTTTGCTAAAGCTCTGATTGCTAATTGTAAAACTGTGTGACAGGTGTTTACCCATGTGATGAGTCAGTGTGCATAGTAGGGAAACTAACTTTAGAATTTTGAATAACAGTGTGTTACTCGTGAAAACAAGAGATTTTCTTCATGAAAATTGAGCCAAATGCAGAGAATTGTGTGTAGTGTTTTGAAAAAATAGTGTTTTAGAACTGCAATTTGAGTGTGAAGCAGAAATTGTGTTCAGGGGGTCGGTGCGTGAGTTAGATGTTGAGGCCATTGTGTCTCAAGCACCAAAAATTGTGTGTAAACAATCGAGAAAAACTGAATATGAGATTATTTTGCATAGCGTAGCGTACACCATACTAAATGGTCACACTGGGTATTGCCTCCTAAAATGATCTTTGGTTTGATGCTAAACTGAACAGGATGACATTGTGTCCATGTCCTCCAATGGACACATATGAAGGTTTCATCATCTCTAGTCAGACGACAGAGACTAATGTGTTTTGTCGACTTTTTCAAATTAATTCTGTTGCTGTTTAATGGGCTGGGACTGATGTGTACAGTAAGTGGAGCCTCTAACTCTGGGAATGATCAGTTTTATAATTAGGAGCATCAGTGTGTTGATGGGTGTTGCTGGCTTCAATTGGGACTCAAGCCTGGGCTCTAAAATGATGAGACTATTTCAGAATACACTTATGAAGCCAAAATGGGTCGTGCACCTGTTTCACGTGGGTCCATGCATGTTAAGAGTGTTTTTAATGGACCATTATCTCACTGCACACAACGGTGGAGGACTTTAAGTATATTCATAATTAGTCATGATTCATAACTCAGCGGTAGCCATCAACAAAGTCTCATCCAGCATCTGCTCTGCAATTATCCTCGACTAGTAGTAACAGCAGCGGCAGCCGATTCTCTCAAAGGTTGTCGAGAGGTTGGAAAAAGCATTTTGTAATAAAACCTCTTTTCTACTACGTGACACATTATTACTTACACATTCTTGCAGCTAAAACAGGTAGAAAATATTGTGGTTTTGACAAATGTTTCATTTGTGTTGTCTGACTTGCTTCAAGGAGATTCTCTTCTATCCAGAAACCTCTTCTATCACATCTAATTCAGCTCAGAGAACAATGGCACACAGTTTGCAGAAACACCCATTGTGAAGTTAACTTAACCCCTCTGTCCTTCGGCATAACCTTTTTATTA
This sequence comes from Trachurus japonicus, assembly GCF_045865225.1. NCBI lineage: Eukaryota > Metazoa > Chordata > Actinopteri > Carangiformes > Carangidae > Trachurus > Trachurus japonicus. The sequence goes on from NC_140911.1 coordinate 20,233,791, forward strand.
TTTCCTCAAAAACTGATTACATTATGATGAACTAAAAAGAAGATATTTCCTTTTTAGAATGATGAGCTGCAGCAAAGATCACCGACTGATCACTGCTGGTGTCCTCTTACATCTAATTCATGAGAGACAGTTGTTAACATTATAAGAGAGAAAGAGATACATAGACATACGCTACATAGCTAAAATTAGCATTTGCATTAATAATGCAAATATGTTTATTTCTTCCGCTACTGGTTATATGAATTATATGGGTATTATATCATTTCTATTTATTGTATTTTTCTATTTTATTTCATGTGTTTTAGAACATTTTATCCACCTTTATCGGTCTTCTTATATTTAAACTCTTATGTATATTACTTTTTTTTCCATTTTTGCATTGGGTGCTTGTTTGTATCAAAGGAATTTGCCTGCAGGGATCAATAAAGATATTCTGACTCCAATCTGGAAGAAATGTTGCAAGTTCAGCATTAAACATCATTCCTTTACTCATCAGCAGCTGTATCCAGAGGTGGAAATCTCTTCTTGCTTTGCTTCGTCTTCTATCCCTTATTCTCTTTTACCAAAGTAGCATGCTTATCACTTTTCCCTGGTCACTTTCCGATACCGAGTCACTGTAGCGTCCAGTCTAACTTGAGAAAGCACTTGCTCAGTGGATGTAATAAATTCTGGTCTTGTGAAAAAAAACTTTGATTGAAGCTCTTGGCAAGACAGGTGGGCAAATTAAACAGCTGCAAACAAATAGCAGTATACTAAATTGCTTGTGCATGTTTTGTTTTTTTGCCTTAATTTGGAGTTTGCAATAATAACAACAACATGAGCAACAAAAGACATTTCATGACAGACTGCAGACAAAACAATCCATGAAGCTGTGATTTGCACTTGAAACGGCTGCAGCATTGTGAATGTATAGGGTGTCTGTCTCTTTTCTCAGTCTGCTCTGCTCCAACATCCAGGTGGAGAGACTTCACTGGAGCGTGTAGCTTTCATCTAAAAATATGCACGACCGACTCAGTGTTATTTACAGTCGAAGTGCCTTCTGCTCTTTGGCTTTCCATTAAGTCAAAGTTGATGTGGATTTATTTATAGCATGTTTAGTAACAAACAGTCGCTTCGCAGAGAACAAAAGGACAGAGACACAGATTAAATGCAGATCATCGCTCTGTCTGCATCTATTGTGTCTCCCTGTTTGTCTCACTGTCTCCCTCTGTGCTGCTCTAGCTGTTTTTTTTGTTTTTTTTCCAGCCATGGAATCTGTAGCATTGCGGGGTTCATTTATCTGCATAAAGTGACGTCTCTTTTATGTTAATGTTCCATAATGGCTCTGTTCAAAAATGGCAGGACCACCGTGGAGCACTGCCGGAGGTTAGTGCTGTAATATCTCTTTCAGCTCTCGTTCAAAATGCATAAATTATGGATTACAGAACTTGTTTTGCCATTGATGCCTAAATTAATGACCACTCTAAGTGTGAGGGCTCTTTAAATTGGCTCATTCTAGGAATTTTATTTGATTTCATTGTTTATTTAACAGTTCTTGTCTTACCCGTGTGCAGGTCTTAAATTCTGGGGGGTATTGGAAGGGTATGCCTTCCTAATTGGACCCCAAATTGAGGTAAACAGAACAGATCAGAGTGTTCAAACATTTATACATAGTTTACTTATTTATTTATAACTTGTGATTGTAATTAAGATCGATTTCCCATATTTATACCAGGAAGAATCTTAGCAAGCAACATCCTGAGTATTCTCCTTTTGATGCTGCTTTATAAATGTCCACTGTTGCCCATCAACCTCTCTTGTTGTGTAGTGAACTACATGTGTGAGACGGACCGGAGCAACGCTGACATGTTACAGTGTCTGCGCCTGTGACGGTTTCGGTCAATGTGGCACTTCTTCACACATGAGGATCACATGTAAAATCACATTCACACGACACAGCGAAGGGCATATGGTAAAGAGGCAGGGCCGTTGCTAGGAATTCTGGGCCCCCTTAAAGAATACTAAAGTGGGCCCCTCCCCCTAACTTTTCCTTTTTTTTCTTAGACTACGTATGTATTATCGTTTTTTATTTAGCCTTCTTTGTTTTAATGCTAATGCAGCATTACACTGCAAAAACTCAAGTATCTTACCAAGAATATTTGTCTTATTTCTAGTCAAAATGTCATTTCTAGTCAAAACAAATCTCATTCTACATAAAATAAGACACATCATATTAAAAGTAACTTGTTTTTAGACACTTTTTACTTCTTTCAAGCAGTTTTTCACTTGGAATAAGTAGAAAAAATCTGATAGTGGAGCAAGTTTCTCTTCCTTATTACAAGCACAAAAAACTTACTTTCACTTTCTTCTATTTATTGTGAATTTAAGTGAAAATGATCTAAAAACAAGTTGATTTTTAGGTGATGAGTCTTATTTTAAGTGGAAAGAGATTATTAGCTTTGACTAGAAATGAGACATTTGGACAAGAAATAAGACAAATATTCTTGGAAAGATGTTGAGTTTTTACAGTGTACTATGAGTATTAGTCAGGGTCTTACGCAGAATAAATCAGTCATACAAAGATTAGACTACTGGGGTTTTTTATGGGCCCCACTGGGCGCTGGGCCCCTAGAGTTATCATCACCTTTCTCCCCTGTACAACGGCCCTGTAAAGAGGCCTTTATCTCCTCACCTCTCTCTCTCTCGCCCTCCCTCTTTACTCCCGTTCTGCACCTCCTCCTCAACAATCAACAATCTTTATTCCTCCTCCTCCTCTCCCACTCATCCTCCCACCATTTGTCATTTCTGCCCTTTATCCTCCACGGACAATCGCTCTCATCATTCTCCTCTCCTTCACATCTTCCTCCCTCTTTTTTTTCCTCACAATCTCCCACACTTATTTATCCCTCTCCATCACTCCTCCTTTTCGCCCCCCCACCCTGTGAGTGACAGGTGAAGCAGCCACAGCCGCCGCCTCTCGGCCCAGGAAATGGTTTTTTTCTGTCTTTCCATCCATACACCTGACTCTCTGTCTTTCTGTATCATTTAACCGGACAGGGTTTCCTGTCACCGCCAATGACAGAGGCAATTATCATTTAATCAGCATTCAATCCCAGCACACACACACACACACACACACACACACACTTGGACACATATGCACACACACAAATCGCACATGAGCACATACACAAGAGGCATTTTCCTGCTCATTTCACATGCACTTTGTAACTGACGGATGGTTGATGGATTGACATGCAGATGGATGAGTGAACAGGTGGAGGTGATGGTGAACGAGTGGATGAACAGATTAAAAGAATCACACACAGATGCTGGATCACAGTTATGTACACTTGGCTGTGTTGTATTGTACTGTGTTTTTGTGTGTCTGTGTGTGTTTGTGTCTGTTTACAGATGAAAGTGTGTAAACAACTAGAAGATGGTTGGCACCGTCACACCGCTCCATCACGGGACGACATGTGTGCATCTGCTAGTGTGTGTACTGTATGTGTGTGTTTCTCTGTCTGTGCATGTGTGTTTTGTGTGTGTCTGTTTGTGTCTGTAAATAACGAGGCAAAATCCAACTGTCAGGCAAATATTATGATGTTTGCTCTTGTCTGTTGCACTCGCTCCATCTCTCTCTCTTCAGACCTTTTCCTAGTTAGCTCACTTCTTCTTTCACAGCTTTATCTTCTCTGCTGATCAGTTTTTGTCTTTAAATGTTTTTTTTGTTTTTTCAATAAAGCATCTTACAGTATCTGATTCCTAAGGTTTAATAATCTTACTCTCATTTATTTCTTTCCTTTGGGTTTGGTTAAACTTGGTCGCTTATGTTCGCTTATGTTTCTCATACTGTTAAAGAGTTCGGGTCTTTCTTTAGTCGCTCAGGGAGCTGACTGAACAATGGAACAAACCAGAAATATCTGACTTGATGAGAATCACTTAATTAATCACAATGGGCTCAGAAACCGGTCCCTGTAGAGGTGGATTTGGACGTTTTTCTACGGAACGTGTTTTCATGCAGAGTTTGGGAGTGGCTCGGTCTACAGCTGTGCATCCATCCTCTGGGTCAGACCTCCCACACAGTCTGACATAAATTACATTTAGTCACTGTGAGAATAAAGTGAAAGCTGTGATCTAATATCTTCTTTTCCCGCTCTCTCTCTCTCTCTCTCTCCTGCAGCTAAACTCCATCACCCTGTTTATTACCTTCCTCCATCTACCCGCACTTATTTGTCTCATTTCCTCTTTTATTTCCTTTCTGCCATTCATCCATACCCCCCCTCCCCACACCCCACACCCCAGCCACGTTGATTCAGTCGACTAGGCAGCCCTCTCACATTCTCTTGCCTCACATCTACTATTAAATATGGATTAATTACTCTGAAACCTTGTTAAGCTTCGTTAAGACCTCCTGCATTAATCAGCAGTTATTTTAATTAGCGCAAAGGAAGATTTCCATGTACCGCACCATGTATGATTCACATCTCCGGCATCCTAATCAGCTCAATCACCACTTGATTTGTCTCTGTGTTTGTGTTGCAGTTTGAGGCTTTGACAGAGAAAGATCCTCTCTCCCCTTAAACAGGGGCAGTAGACACATGGAAGTGGTGGAGGAAGTTATTATCAATGAACTGATCACTAACCTAACCTTCAACATATAGTCTCAAGTTTATGTTTGTTATTGTATTGTTGTTATTTCAGTGAAAAAGGTCCCACCTTTACATTTACTGTGTATAGCAGAACAACACAGCAGAGGATTGTATCAACAAATTGACAGTACAGTTTCTTTCTTTTTTTTTTTAGATTTTCTTGACACTCATGAAATTTGATTCATTTCACATTTAATTGTTTTACTCATATTATAAGTTTTGTTAACAGGTTTTGTGCCTTGTTTTCTTATCTGGAAACAGAATCAACTACAAGAAAGGTTTTCAGAAGCTGGAACTCACTAACTAGAGGTTAGGAGCCATATTTTTAAGGGTGTTGCCAAATCAAAAGTCAAATTTTGACATGTGGTGAAGAAGGGACTGCAATCTCTGTTCTTGGGGCACTACTGTACTCTGAACTGTTATCTGCTGTGTAGTTCTGTGTTCTGTTCCCGTCTCTATAGAGAATAAACTTGGGTGCATGCTACCTCTCCAGTCTTGTTCTTTGACTCTCCACCGGCAGAACCAAAATTTCCGCGACAAGACATATCAAACCACTCATGCTTGAACCTCCTTTCATTTTCCTGTGATTCAAATTCCATCATCATGGAGAAGCAGAGGAAGCAGCTCTGCTCACACATCTCTCCTCAAATCATTTATTTGTACCTTCTGAGAGCTTGAGAGTGACATAAACTCTTATTTATTGAAGCGACTGTCTGAGAGTCAAAGGGCGTTGAAACACATGAGATGAACATCTGCACCGTCCTGCCCTGAGGCTACAGCTCGCCACAGGATAAAAACAAAAATATTTTCCACCTCATTTCCACCTGCTGCATTCTGAATCCTGCCATCAGGCCCTCCAAGGCTGAGGGTTTCTGGATGCACCGTTGCATCATTTAAGGCTGCTGAATTATTTATGGACTGCTGTATAATTTACATAGTAAAGGAATTAGCTGTAATTAATGATTTTTAACCTGTTATAATAAAAGTGTTGGTGTCCACCAGGCATATATTTTATTTAGAATACTATTGCAAGACACAGACCTGGGCCAAGAGCAGCTGATGTTTCTGCTGCGGTGATGAAACTACTCTGATATCAATGCATTTCACCTCAAAGTTGAAATATGGGGATGTCGGTTTGTTTCTAATGAATTAAAGAAGCTGAAGATGTTCGTTTTGATTCACACTGCACAACGAAGAATGTTTCAGGACATATGTTTTCTCCCATTTCTATAGCAACAAGCCCTCAACCCTGATGCCTTCAAACAGACAGACTGACAAACAGGAAGAAAACCTACTCTAGTGTTCTACTGCTAAAATTTTCAATTCATGGTTTCAATTTACATAATACAATATTATATCACAATATTCACCACCACCCTCCGTTCACCGCAGCCCGACCCCTGCAGGTGACAGACCCACAGCACGGCTACTATAGTTTCTTATCACCCTGCTGGGAGCAGGACGTCTGGATTGCTTTGCTTCACCTGCTGCCACTGAGCCCCCCCACCCCCCGCCCCCAGAGGAAGGATGGAATGACTTTACAGGATTATACTCCTCATCGTTTGTTTGAAGTCCATCCCTCCAATCATTCTTCCCCACCTCTCTCTTCCCGGATCCTCTGCAGGTGGAGAAAACGATTTCTCACTTCAGTCCAAGTGCATTTTAAAACTCAGTGCACTCACTTCATCAAATATCCTGAGGCCATTTAAGGAAGTTATCTCTCATACTTAATACACCTCTTTAATGGCTACAGACGTACATTCGTTTCCATTGAGCTCTGTGAGCTCTACTGGCTCTGTTGGTGCAGGGGGGGAAACTCTCCCTCAGGGCAACTAAATAACCATTTTTCTTGTCTTTCCACGAGATGTGCTTTTCCGAGCCGTGTTATCATTCACTACTCATAGGATCTCATTCAGTTTTCAACTGTCAAATTTCCCCATGGCAGACACAACTGTCAGTCTGACACCATAATCCATCACTGGAGAACTCAGGGAAATAACTTTCTTCTTGTTGTTTTGTTTTTTGCTGCTCAGAAACTTTGATAACCGGCCATGAGCTGGCAGACAAACAGCATTTCAATCACAACACGCAGAGAGGAGGAAAAGAGATGCTGCTGGTTGCGATACCACCACAGTTTTTCGAAGCAAACGCGTCCCTTTGCGTACATCACATCTATTTTAATTACATTGATTCTCTCCTCAGTTATAATCAACAGATGGACGAGGAAGTTGCTTCACTGCTCCAGAACCCAGTAATCAATCTACAATGGTTCACTGGTACAGTGGGCGCCAACACATGCATTCAGCCCACAACCTTAAAGACTAAGGCTACGTTTACACGGAAACCATCTGAACAGAAAACACAAAAGTGGCGTTGCATTCTCACTTTTTATTTTGTGTTTTTACCACTGATGGGATTGGACCACAGGAGGACACACAGAGTGCTGTTAGCTGCTGCTAGCATGTAGCTAATCTAGTATTTCTGTAATTTGCGTCATAACAACAACTCGTCAACTAACAGAGCAAATGGTCACTCAGCTTCATTTCCTTCTACACCTCCATCTCTCTCTCTCTCTCTCTCTGTCTCTCTCTGAGTGCACATCACTGATGGCAGAGTGGTCTGTCTGACTCAGTCACACTCACACTCACACACACACGACACCCCGGCAATCAACATGCTCTGCTATTAGGCCGTCAGTTAGTCAGGCCAATAGAATAAGTGCTGTGGATTAGGCAGAGGCACACACACACAGTGAGGGAGGATGGACAGCATACTAAACAGAGCGGGGCCTGAGGTGACAGACATCCTGTCATCAAGCTCTCTCTGTCTCACTTTTACACACACACACACACACGTGCACGCACACACACACAGGAAACAATTACAGCCACTCAGACAGTCGATAACACTGAGACATAATCAACTTAGTGTCATTTTTTCTCTTCTTGACCTCCTGTCATCCTCTGTCTTTGTCATTTCCTCCGACCACTTCACTTCCACTTCCTTATCCCATCCCTCCATCCTCTTCGTCCTCAAGGTTATTTATCGTTAACGGAAATAAACTAAATTACGAAAACTTGAATTGAAAAAACATTTTCGTTAAAATAAATAAAAACTATAATTAAAAATGAAAAGCGATAAATAATTTAAACTGTGTAAAATTATGGATGAAATTCCCTTTCGATTTATTTTGCTCGCGCAATTACGTGAGCTGGCGGCACCACACGGCACCTCGCGGTCCGTCACTTCTCATTTAGAGTCGGCTTCTCGTCACCACTCTATCTGGAAAAATGGCGGCAGAGTCCTACTGTATAATTGATTTCTTTGAATGCAACGTCGAGAAAGATAAAAGCAAGCGCGTTGTGGTGGAAACAGGTGATAAAATATGTGGAATACACACACGAACGAGCTGCTGAAATATTTAAACATGGTTGTCTTGATGCCAGCGTGAAGGTAACATTTACCATATGTGATTGGTCAGCTGATAAAAAGCCATTGACAGAGTGGATCCCATAAGGTTATATGTCGAAAATGCTGACAGTTGTGGAAAAATGTTAACAAGTTGTCAACTGAACGTGTGAAATAAGGGTTTCTTTGTTTCTACTCTATCAGTGCCTCATACTGAACCAGTTCTTTTGCCACCAAAGAACCAATGCTGGACATGAGGCATTGTAAGGTTCATTTAGAAAATACTATCAGTCTGGCTCTGTGCACTGCCAGATAAATCTGTTTCACAACTCCTGTGTTCACTTAACTCAATACAACACAACATGCAAGGTTTTCTACTGCACTGATATGCCAAAAAACAATATTTATTACACAATAGCCTACTTACTCTAATCCTTTTGAATCCTGCACCTGACAAATAACCCAAAGTATGAAAAAACTCAAACTAATAAAAACAAACCTGTAACTAAGCATTTAGAAAAAATGAAAACTAGCAAACCCGCTCTAAAAACTAATCAAAACTAACTGAATTAGAGAAAAAAAGTCAAAACAAAATAAAACTAAACTATAATGAAAAATCCCAAACTATTATAAAATAACCTTGCTCCTCCTCTTCCTCTTCATCTTGTCTTTACAGCAGTGATGGACGACAGAAGTCTCTCTCTCCACGGTCTCGTCCTTTCACTGCCTCTTTGCCTTCAATCTCCTCTCTTTCTCCTTAAGGTCCATCTCTCTTTCTTTGTTCTCTTCTTCCTCCTCACTCCCCCACTCCTCTCCACCCTCTTCCCCGGTCTCATCCCTACATCCTTACTCTCTTCTTCACCGACTACTCCCCTGACATCTCTTGTTTGGCTTTCACCTCTTTCCTCATCATCACTTCTTCTCCTCATCTTTACCTTCCCGCTCTGCTATTTTTCCGTTTGTATGATACGGTCACACATTCATATGGAGAATGGCACACACACACACACACACACACACACACACATACACTAATCACATCAGGTCTCTGTAATTGGGGGGATCGGTGGCTGTTGATTTGATCAAAGCCAAATCCTTCCACACGTCCCTCTAACATGTCAACGCACCGGGCAAAAGAGTCAAGGAGAGAGAGAATGATTCATGGTCACTCTTTCTCTTTCTCCTTTCGTCTCCTCTCTTTCAATCGTTCTCCCCCTTTTGTCCTTACTGCCAAAGAAATCTAATTAAGCTGAATATAAATTCTAAATTGGTTTCCCCTGTAAACACACACACACACACACACACACACACACACACCACACACACACCTCAACGCCCTAGTCGTCACCTCCAGATTCGACCGGGCATTTAGCAGTTACACACACACACACACACACACACACACAGGCACATGTTTCTCCTCTGTTGGACGTAACAAAGCTTTTTAAAGGTTAATTCACCCAAAACAAAGTGGATCAATGGTTCAACAGCTGCTGCTGCTGCTGCTGCTGCTGCAGGCTTCATGTTTACTGCACAGATGTTAGTGTTGATCTGTGAGTGAGCGTTTTCACACCAGGTTAAGTTTTGGCAACTTAACTTGACTGCCATCAGAATCCACCCACGGACTCTGACTTCAGCAGCTTTGTACTGTTCAAATGTAATTATTTAATGTCTTATATCAGTGCCATCAAAGTTATGTTACTTGTGTAATGTATTTTAATTATACTGACACAGTTCACTAGTTTATTTATCAGATTATGTTCTTTAATCATGTTTCAGATGCTTGTTATTTCGCTCTGCTGCACAGTTAGAATGACAGTAAACACATCCTGAATGTGGAATGTGAAACAGTAAATGGACTGCAACTCCAAAGAGCTTCTCCTGTCTTATCGACCACTCAAGAGCTTCACAATGGAACCACATTCACATGGAGCTCAACTTCTGTATGTCACACACACCCACACACTGAAGTTCAATATAAAGAAAGATACTTCCACACATGGACTAAAGGAGCCAGGTATCGAACCACCGATCCTCTGAATAGTGGCCCACACACTGAGCCACACACTAAAACCACAGAGATAAGCTTTAAGCCAAAAAGATGACAAACAGTGTTTCCAGTGCTCAAGCCCAACGCAGTAACTATATGATAGATAGATAGATAGATAGATAGATAGATAGATAGATAGATAGATAGATAGATAGATAGATAGATAGATAGATAGATAGATAGATAGATAGATAGAATTTCTTGGCTTTTTTCTAAAAGTAAAAGCTGTTGGGCAGATGAAATATAATAATATAATATAATGTAAATAGAAATAAGATGACACATTATCGTGTGCGTGTGTGTGTGTGTGTGTGTGTGTGTGTGTGTGTGTGTGTGTGTGTGTGTGTGTGTGTGTGTGTGTGTGTTGCAGCGGGGTTAGATGATGTGATGGGTCGATATCGCCCCCTGATGGCACAGAAGCAAACAGCAGCCAGCGAAATGTCTCAGCTGTTTCTCCCTCGACTGCGCTCAAACACACAAACACACAGATAACCCCACATCAAGTTATGACAGACAGAGTGCAGTGTAGTGACTGGGGACATTGCACAAGGACTTCACGCGCATTTCCGCACAACTCGTGCACGAGTCTGTTTGGTTGGCGAATCGGTAAAAAACGAGGAAGATGAAGAGGATGAAGAGAGAGAGGGGTCGTGATCCTCAGGAGCAGACCTGCCTCATGTCTGGCTCAGTTTCCGCTCCTAACCCCCTGCTCTGAAACTTTTCCTCCACACATCCGTCTCTCCTGTATGGACTCGATTCCACATATTTGACACGTTATTTCACCCGAACGCGCAGAATGGTTCTTCCTCCTGCTCCATTACGCACGGAGGGAGAGATACAGAGAGAGGGAGGAGAGACGGAGGGAGGGCGGACTCAGTGTTTGGAGCCAGTCTTCCCTTCAAAGTTCCTCTTTCTGCTGCCTTACAGGTCATGAATACCAAGCAGAAGGTGCCGAGAGAGAGAGAGAGAGAGAGAGAGAGAGAGAGAGAGAGAGAGAGAGAGAGAGAGACTGCTGCAGTCACTGAAAACATAAAACATCTCTGTCTGTGATTCTTTGCTGCTCTGTGGAGCCTGGAGACTGAGACTGAGACTGAGCTGCGGGAGCCTGGTGCACCTCTGCTGGATCAACTCTCACATTTGTCCCGGTCTGACTGGCAGATTAAAACTCATATGAAGCAAAATAACATAAAATCAGCAGTTTCACTGACACTAAGAGTTTTTTATTAAAGCCTATATATACGTGTGAGAGTCATTAAATGTTTAAACTTTGATTCCGTCTCCATAATTTTTTTTTTTACCCTGAATTTAATTTACGTTCAGAGTGGATTGAGCAGGTGCCGAGAAAAGTTCGGTTTGTGATCAGTCTGCAAAGCCTGTTTTTCTGATCATTGATAATCAGGGGGAAACAACGTGAGCGGTTTGCTGCAGTCCCACCGAGCCTCCAGACCCCGTCCCCGGCGCGTAACAAGTGCCGGAGCAGCAGCGGCTGCGCTGCGCTGCGCTGCGCTGCAGACCAGACTGATCTGATCTGATCTGCCGCCTGTACAAGTGAAGCCGGTGGTGACGGAACGGGAAAGCAACAACGGATAAAAGTTGAAGAAGAAGTTGTTTTAAAGAGAGAAATCAAAAAGCCTAAACCGGACATTTTCTTTATTGTATTTTATTCGTTTGCGCTGGGACAGAGCCGCTGCGCGCGACGCTCCGCCTGCATCAACACATCAAGCGGCTTCACAGCGGGATATCATTTGTACATATAAAAAAAACACACCTACAACACAACATCCAAGTCACATATTACACCCCAGCAGCGCAAATGAAGCTTCGGAGCTACGTGGCCGGAACTTCACATCTACCTCAGGAGCGCAGAGCAGCAGGTAGAAGCTCAGGCCGGTGGACAGCAGCAGTCACCAGCTCCGACACACACAAGTGATTCTTGGCATTTCTGCTCATAAATATAGACTATACATTTATGTACTAAATAAAAAAGATCTCTGTGCGTTCACAGAGGCACAGAGGCCACTGGAACTGACTTTAACGACCATTTCACTGAAACATCATCCAGCATGATAACAAGTGCAGCTCCACTTCACAGCTACTCCCACACCACAGCGCGGCTCCGAGACGTTCCCAGTGACAAACTCAGAAGAAACACATAGAAAATATTACAGTAAAGTGAAGTTTTTAGACAAGAAAGAAAGAAAGAAAGAAAGAAAGAAAGAAAGAAAGAAAGAAAGAAACACCATATGAAAGAAAGAGATGACGTTACCTGGAAAGAACTGTCCATCAGTAAATCCCAAAAGTACAAAGTGGAGGAAAACTGCGGCCAAAGCGAGGGAATAACTCCGTTTATCCATTTCTGTTGGTGTGGGTTCTTCTCGTGCTGCTGCTCAGTTGCTCTCGGATAATTTTACATGCTCCCGTCTTGTCCGTAAACTGGTTCTCCTGAGTTCGGGACGGCGGCGACAGAAACAGAGACAACAGGAGTAAAATCCTCGCATTGGTGGAGAAGAGACACAAAGACACAAGAAGAAGCGAAGAGACAAGTTAGAGACAAATCACCAGCAGCTCTGTCCCCTCTGCTGTCCTCTCCGACAGAGCCAGCCTGTGTGTGTGTGTTTCTGTGTGTCGGTGCGCGCGTCTGTGCCAAGGACTGTGTGAGAGGGGCGCAGTGTGTCTGTGTGTGTGTGTGTGTTGTGTGTGTTTGTATGCGCGCACTGAGACGGTCTCCGACACACTGACGTTGAGTTGGAGTGGAATGGAGAGCAGTGCGCACCGCGCGGGATGCCAGACACCGCGTAAAGGAGGGCGGATTAGCGCGTGCGGGAGTTCCGGCCGTGACTTTCAAAATAAAAGAGAGCGGCGTCCCCACTCAGAAGCCCGTTAATGAGGCCTCGTGGCTGTCACAGCAGCAACAGCGACAACTGGGCGCGTTCAGGGTGATGTCACTGGACTCAAATCATGTCAGATCAGTTTTTAATTTCCCAGCATTCAACAAGTTGTGACATGATGAAGGCTGATTATTATTCCGGGTTAAGGGCGTTAACAAACAAAACAAGTAGGAAAAACTAAAGATGCTGTAGGATTTGTCACAGAACTGTAAATACATTGTAGACCATGTGTTTCAACGAATTACACAAATTAAATAACAAAGTAGAAAATTGTATTTTAAAGAATCTGCAGCTCTCCTGTCACCTCCACATTCACACCCGACTGTTCTTCTCCAAACCGAATCGTGGGGTCTTTTATTTGTAGAGCCGGATGTCAGTTTCCCGTGATGCCTTCATTGTCTTTCGCCACCTTGACAGAGCTCAGGGCTTTTTCAGTTCTGTGGTTCCCCCCGGGTCCTAACGCCTGCTTCCTCCGCAAGGATACGGTTCATCCCGTCCTCTCCCCTCTCCCGTATCTCTTTCTCTCTCAATCCCTCACACACACACACACACACACACACACACACACATACACGTACACAGAGATGTGTGTACTGCACCTTTTCCGGACAGCAGAATAAAGTATCTAAGTTTGCAGGTGTGAGCTACAGGCAGGGCCGGCCTCTGGCATAAACCCTCTATGTGGTTGTTTAGGGCCACAGCCGTTAGGTGGGGGGCCACATGATCAGAAAGGTACCGGGGTTCATCAAGTCATTTAAACATCCTGAGGTCTGCACGTGCAGCTATGAGCTTTATATGTAATGTGAAGTCAATATTCAGCTTCTTTTATCTCACATTTGAGACATTTGGTGAAAATAGAACGGCAGAATGACAACATTTGTGCTCAAAATAACAATCTTACAAAATTTCATTTTAGACTTGTTTTCTACACTTATCTATTACTGTATTCATATCCTATTTCAAGCACCAAAACAGTTCATTCTCATGACTGAAGGAGTGTTTTCACAAGGGATTTGACATTTTTCAAAAACACATAAAACACTTGAGTATTGTTACATCTGCAAGTATCTTAAAAAGATCAATTTAAGAAAATATATGTAAAAGTCAAGAAAATGGCCTCAAACCTCAGAGGCATAAACACGTCTGTATTCAGTTTTAACCAGTGATTTGGTGTTTGAGCTTAGAGTGCAGGGCCACAAACAAAAACCTTGTTCAGGGGGCCACCATCATCCTAGGGCCGGCCCCGGCTACAGTCGAGGTCGTCACAAATGCGTCCTCTTCACTGAGCAGGGTTGGGAACTGAAAGTCAGTTCCAAGTAGACATAGGAAAATGCCGGTTCTGGGTTTATATTTGTTGTCTGGGCGAAATCACAACCTGAACCGGTAAAGTGAAGGTGTGTGATGCTGGGGGAGACGTCGGGCGGTGACAGCCTCACCTGTGAAAATCAAAGCGATATGAGCTCAAATCATAATTTTTACCATCACAAGTTGCCTAATTGAACATTTTACTTCAATTACATAAACTGAACAACTTGGGGGGGGGGGTGCTTGTAAAGTTCTGGGACAACCACAACTGTCACCAGGGCCGTTGTATAGGGGAGAAAGGTGATGATAACTCTAGGGGCCCAGCGCCCAGTGGGGCCCACAAAAAACCCCAGTAGTCTAATCTTTATATGACTGATTTATTCTGTGTAACGGGGTGTTCCCACCAAACGCGATGAACGCGATTGAATCGCGCGTCAAATGAAATCGCGTCGCGCTAGACGCTCCAGTTTTGACGCTGGTTCAATATGCAAAAAACGCCTCGTCGCGGCATCGCGTCGCGCGACGAGGCGCTGCACTGTTCCTGTCCCTGTAGATGGGACAGGAACAGCGGTGTGGGTCTCTGGCTGCAGGAGGAGGAGGAGACGGCTCCGTGAACTACTGTGTGACTGACCGCCTGTTGAGTGCTTTGGGACGGGGCGGCCGGCTCGCAGCGCCCGCTGGTTGAAAACAGCAGTGATAACGGGCTTTCAGGTCCGAATCTCCAAACAAGAAACGTTTGTAACAGCACCGGAAAAGCAACAGTGAAGAGCTGTGGCTTTGCAGCAGCTAATGGGGATCTGAATAATAAACTAAACTAAACCAGAAAACTTCTAATATTGTCAATAGACTCGCTCTGACTAAACTGCCAAGGGAACACCAGTACGTCCGTACGTCAGCACGTCGGTGACGATCTCAAAGCTGATAGGCTGTCGCGGCGCGTCTTCACGCGAATTCGCCGCAAAAGTTCAATTATTTCAACTCGAGCGATGAAGCGTCATCGCGCCGGGCGACGCGATGGAGGCGATTTTTCGCGGCCAACGCGTCCATCGCGCCGCGCTATCGCGTCCATCGCATCGCCCGGCGCGATGACGCGACTAATCGCGTGTTTGCATTGACTTTACATGTAATCTCGACGCGCGATGAAGCGTCATCGCGTTTGGTGGGAACACCCCGTAAGACCCTGACTAATACTCATAGTACACTGTAAAAACTCAACATCTTTCCAAGAATATTTGTCTTATTTCTTGCCCAAATGTCTCATTTCTAGTCAAAGCTAATCTCTTTCCACTTAAACTTGTTTTTAGATCATTTTCACTTGTTTCAAACAAATTTTCACTTGAAATAAGTAGAAAAATCTGCCAGTGAAAGCATGTTTTTTGTGCTTGTAGTAAGGAAGAAAAACTTGTTCCAATATCAGATTTTTTCTACTTATTTCAAGTGAAAATCTGCTTGAAAGAAGTAAAAAGTGTCTAAAAACAAGCTGCTTTTAATATGATGTGTCTTACTTTAAAATGAGATTTGTTTTGACTAGAAATTACATTTTGACTAGAAATAAGACAAATATTCTTGGTAAGATACTTGAGTTTTTGCAGTGTAATGCTGCATTAGCATCAAAACAAAGAAGGCTAAATAAAAAACGATAATACATACTGTACATAGTCTAAGAAAAAAAACTGGAAAAGTTAAGGGGAGGGGCCCACTTTAGTATTCTTTAAGGGGGCATGTACAGTACAGTAGGCCTATGTTTTTCCAGGGTACAGTGATGAACCCAGTGGCATCGGGTCTGTTCTCTTCAGACACCAGGCTCTGACCATTGTCTGGATAAATCACAGCTTCGTCCTCCACGTCGTCTCTCTCTGTACTTTGACATTGTGTCACAACTGTTCAGACTCTCCTTGGTTTTATTTGGCAGCTCTTTCTTCTTCTTAGTTTTATGAACACATGGTTGTTCTGCTGAGCTGATCAGAGAACAGGTGTGTGACAGGAAGAAGAAGACTTTCTCTTTCAACACGTGAATCTGACTGGGTCTCCTTAGGTCAAACCTGACACTCATCATTCTGCACAGTGAAGCTCAAACGTCCAGGTGAGGAAACTTCAAGTGCGGTAAAACACATTTCTGAGTGGAGGGGTTTTGTAGCTGTGGGCCATTTACTGACATACCTCCAACATTTCAGACAAGTACAGTTTTTGGCTGAGATAACATAGGCTACAGAATAAAAATTTGCATCTCAAAGTTTCTAACTAAGACAAATGTATAAATAGTGGTGGGACAGATGGCAGTCCACTGAGGTACAGTACAGGATGGGAAATGTTCAGGAAGTGAAGGTTACTAAAGCTGTCCATGGCAAAATATCACAGACTCATGTTTGAAGACTCCAGCACATCACTTTGTCTTTATTTAGTTTCTGAGTTGGGCTCTGACAGTTTCTATATATAAATGTAATATAAATATAAATACATAAACACTCCAGAGAGAAGATGGGCAGATATATTTGGGTATAATCCTGAGGACTGTGCCATCTGCAGCATGTACATATTTTCTAGCTGGAAAAACCTGTTCTGGGAGCAGCCACCATTCACATCCCTACAAGCACACACACACACACACACACACACACACACACATGCAGTGGCACTGTCCTCATTTCTTACATCTGCACCAAGCCTGGTCGTTCTCTAAGTCCGTGTTTCCCCAACACCTGGGGAGGCGTTGGGGGAGTTTTAAGTAGAGAAACACAGAGGTAAACTCTTATGAATCCTGGTCAGCTGGTGTTTTATGGGTAATTTCACTACCTAACCTGACAAAAGGAGTTGAGACCGCGGTGGCTCCCCTCTTCTCAGCCCCACTGCCCTTCAGATGTCCCTGCTGACCGCCTGGTATTTGCCCCCCTCCCCTTCCAGGTGAGCGTGACAGGATAAGTTAAATTTAGTAAATTCCACACAGCCACTTGGGAGGAGGGTCGTGACATTTTTTTTGTTCTTTTTTGTGTTAAATGCAGCTCAGTTTGGCTCGGCCGCAGCAACCAAACTGTTGCTTCAGCGCTGGTGGTCCGTAGCCGCTGCGTTTCAGAACGGAAGCAGGTTTACTGTAGCAGCACAGCTCTGCACCTGACACAGCTGTGATGAACATGGTCCTGGAACATGAACCACTGAGTGGAGGACAAGGCCTTCACGGTCGAACCCTCGGGACAAATATGACTCAGATTTGTTTATTAATGGAAGGTGGTGGAGCACAGGTCCAGACCCCCCCGCCTGCTTTAACCACTGACTGGCTGTGTAGTCGATCAATAGTATCAAACTGAGTCAAAACCCGTGAAACAGTGAAATCACAGTGGCTCTTTTCAGTCACATTCTGAAAACATCTTATTAGTCACAGAAACCCTGAATGATTGATGGGGTCTGTCTCTGAGGTCTGTGTCTTTAACACCTGAGAGTGAAGATGAAGCTGACTGAACCTGATTCTTTGTTCTTACTTAATACAACCTCTCTGAATATTGCATTGCACCATTTTAGCTCCTATTTCTGATTCATAGTTTTTTGTTGTCTGTTCAACTCTTCTTTGACCCGTGCTGAAACCAACAACCCCCCCCCCCCCCGAATCTACCGTTATGTATTTTCATGCTGACAGCTAATGAATATTTCCATTATTTAGTGATGTAAAAATCAATGTCTCATTAACATGAGGGTGCGTTTGTCAGAGCCAAGATCAGGACACAGGCGCCGTATCCTCCTCACCTCTACATCATCACTTATTTATTACTAATCAATTATGCAGAGTTGCAGCTTCTCCTCTCTCAGTCAGTCTGAAGGTGTTTACTGTTACTCCTCCTTCCCCACATCGCCCCGACTTTACGTCTGAATAAGAAGCAGGTATAGCTGTCAACCTGAGGGTGTGGATGCCCCCCGGAGGTCACATGAGTGTGATTTGATTTATTGTGCATATGGAAGAATATCATCATATCATCTTGTCTCTGAATGTCTGTGATAAATGTTTTCTTTTAGTGAAGTAACACACTATTTACACCTCGGCTCCCACTTCTGGGTAATCAAATTAATTAGCGCATGGTGGGTATGTGCTAACACGCCAGGAAGTATACAGGATTGTTTTAGAGTTACAACGAGTGTCATAAACACCAGTGAGGAACGGCACTCTGCACACATACACACACACACACAAATATATAGGGAGAGCAGCAATGCAAATGCAGCAGCTCACACAGCCACATGCACCATATATCAGAGGCACATCGGGGGTCGCAACCAATCATGACTAACATCAACTTCAGCAGCCAGGGCCACCTGAGGTGCACATTTCTGTGTGTATGTGTTTGGGTACATCTCTCGCTCTCTCCACGCCTGGCTTTGTGTGTGTGTGTGGACAAATATAAATGTATATTAATGTATATGAAGTCCCATGATACTGAGGTGCATTTGAATTTAGTTGGATGGAAATCAGAGGAGGCCGGAGTGTAGTATACGTCAGCCTGCAGCACAGCTCACATAATGATGTTATTAGGTATGGATAGAGGGTGGAAGCACACTGTGAGGACACAGGGACTGTGTGTGTGTGTGTGTGTGTGTGTGAGTGTGTGGGAAGGTCAGGTCCTGACCAGTTATTGAACCTGGATATTAAGTGATTCTTCTTTCTTGATTTTGTTTTGTGTTTCTGTATTCACAGTCACGCCTCAGACCCCCCTTCTCCCCCCAACCAGGGCCCGGTCCAATACTTCTGCTGAGCACAAAACATCCATCAATCAATTTATCATTTTATAAAACAATAGATGTTTCCCAAACGCACAACATGAACTACTGTGTTCAACGTAGTATAACCACCTCATCCCGTCCTACAGAAATGATACTCATGTTTACATCATGTGTACAATGAGACACCAAATGCATTTTGTAGGAATCGTAATGTTTCAGTTGTCACACCAAACACCTCCTCACACACTGTTGGTTCCAACCCTCTGATACAGACAACAGCGACACCTCAGACAGCGCCACTAATAAACACCGCAAGAGGTATACAGTAATAACAAGGAACAATAGTGAATAATAGAAACAATATGGGAAATAATTTAACATCTTCAGTATTAAACCGGACCTGAACCTGGAGCAGTGAGAGTCTAAACAGAACCGTTAAGAAACGGCATTCTGCTGACAGCGGGTTTATTGGATCATGTATTGATTGACAGGTGTCTTTGTGGAAGTGACAGGTGAAACAGCTTTATGTTTCTGACATCTGCTCAACCTGTCAGCTCAGTCAAAGAGCTAAAACATCACTGTTCACTTTAGCTCACCAATAAATCACAAACAATTGAACCGCTTCAACAGTTTTAAAAACAGTGGTCTAAGTTTTATGTTTTTTTGCTCATTAAAATGAGTTTTTATTGTTTGCAGTGTTATTTTACTGTTCTGTTTTAATGCTAGTGTGAAACACTGTGAATTGCCTTGTGTCTGGATGCTGCAGCCGGAACAAACCTGCCTTGATGTGGGCACAGTGGCCTGGCAAGGACACTCAGCCTGAAGGCAGAACTCTTGGTTTACCAGACACGCTGCTCTGGAACGAGCCGCTTCCCGTTGGCTGGAGTCTCTCTGGATACTTGAGGTTTTAATCCGTCCTTACTCGTGCTGGAAAACACAAATACGTAAAAATTAAATCACCATATTGTGTCTGAGGCGATTCCTAATAGTCGTATTAAAAAAAGACAATGTTGCGTCCCAGAGGCCGTTTGGCTCGTCTGGTTCGAACCGGGACCAGATCCAGAGGCCGACCCAGAACACGCTGCAAGTTATTATGCCCAGTCTGGTTTCGCTGCCAGATTTGCATTCACTTGTTTCTTCATTGTGGATAATTAATTTTATTTTTCCTCACAAGTAGCAGCTTCATGGACTTGTCCACACACTGAGCCCATCAACATTACATTTCTTTCTTTTCTTGAACTCACCATCAGAGCACAAAAATGATCGTCCTTCCATTAATTACTGATCGGTTCTGTCTAAGGACATTGTGCGATGATGGATGGTGT
Organism: Trachurus japonicus; assembly: GCF_045865225.1. Taxonomy (NCBI): domain Eukaryota; kingdom Metazoa; phylum Chordata; class Actinopteri; order Carangiformes; family Carangidae; genus Trachurus; species Trachurus japonicus. Next base: position 20,254,102 of record NC_140911.1, read on the forward strand.
TTGGCACTCGGGTCCGAAACAAAACACACTGCCAGGTTTAACATGCTTTGCAGTGATTGATGAATTACTTCTCCTCCTGCAGTATATTTCAGGAAACTGGAGCGCCTGAGCTCAGCCCAGTCATCAGCAGGTGTGGGAGTTGTAAATAACAGGGAATCGAATCGGTTTTAATTTTCTGTATTATTGCCTGGTGCTGTGATCTAAAATCTCTAGCCAACAAAGACAAAAGTTGGGAGCCTGGTTAAAGTGGTCAATGACATTTCTCGACCTCTCCTCTGAAATGCCCAGATTACCATTTTATACAGGGTTTGACCTTTGACCCTCAGGCTGACGGTATACAGAGCTTGCAGTGAGGACAGAAGACATCAGGTCTCCTTCATGCCTGCTGCCATTTGTGTGTTATGAGGAGCAACGCACACCGTAACTGTAGTAGAGGTGCTGGCGATTGATAAAGTTGAGAAAAGAAGAACGCCGCACGCTCAGCTCCAGTTGCAAGAGATTTATTGACAACGTTTCGACCAGACAAGGCCTTTGTCAAGTCTGTTTGTGTGTTTAACAGCAGATTTTAATTTCTTGCTGTTCATTTCAGACATACACTTTCACATTTTACTCTTGCACGCATGTTTGTAATAATATGTGCTGCAAAAGAATTTCCTAGTAAAAATACAATGTGAAACTTTACAGATGAGAACAAATGAGGAATCTGAAAATAGTTTCATGTCCAAAACACCCAGAGAAACAGGAAAAAAAAATCTGGATTTGCTTTAATGGACCCAGCACCAGGTACTGGCAGGTACTGATTTAGATCCTCTCATTAGATGCATCATTATTTTATATTACTGGTTGAAATAGATCTGTAAAATCTGTCGCCAGTTATTCCAGCTCAGAGAGTCAAGCTGTGATCCGCCTCGTTGAGCTTTCTGGACATTCCTGAAATTACACTGGAAATAATATCACCATTATCCTCAGAGGCCTCTTCTGTCTGACATGTGAGGGGTGTCAAAAAAGGCAATATGGCACTGGATGTGGATAAAGAGAAGATGAAGAAGTTAGACTGCTATCATAAACAATCATGGGACAGACATATACAGAGAGTAATAACAACACATGAAACACTCTTTAAGAAATGTGCAAAATATGTGACAAACTATCAAGGAAGTAAATGCTATGGTTCTGTTATACGTAGATTATTGTTCAACAGTTTGATCCAATGTTTGAGAATATCCAGATACTGTAACTGACTCAAAACATGTCAGCATGTCTTGCTCTTTCTGTTGGGTGGAGGACAAATAACTAAAATGCATATACAATAAATATGTCCTCCTTGGAAAATTTGCTTTATTAGTGTTTTTCATTAGGAATAATATCACAGTGACGATGCCACCTATTTTGTATCTTTCAGCTATATCTTTTCTAATCAGCATCTATAGCGAAAAACATTGGAACTAACTGAGTTATATTACCCAGAAGGAGTTCAAAATAAAGAAAATAAAATGTCACTACACAAAAAATGTCAGGTATTTCTATGTAAGTTCATACATGTTGTGGTGACATATACAGTACGTACTTTTCAGATGTTGATGGATCTACTGTATCTCTGAGTTTCTGCATTGTTTCTATTTTGAAAGAGTTCTGAGGTAAACATCAGATGTGAAAACCTCAACTGCTGCTGTTCAAGCTACTGAAGATCTAAATAAAACAAACAATCATAACTTATCTTGTCCACACTGGCTGTCATCAGTGTGAGAGACAACTTCTACATTAACACTCAGTCCCACTGTCAATGTGAAACATGAATCAGTGCAGGTTTAAGAACAATATTGATGAGAACATACCTAAAGAGTTTAGGGAAGAAGTAGAATTAAAAGAAAGTTTAAACTAAACGGTGCCAAAACATCTCTGAAACACTTTTCTTCTCTGTCCAAAGTCCAAAGACGCAACAACACCGGCCTGAACCACAGAGCAGAAGCAGCAGCAGGAGGCAGCAGCAATACTGAGGAGATTAAATTATTAATAGAGGTTTTTATTGAGCACCTATAACCTCTCAGTAAGGATGGCATAAATCAAACTGTCCAAAACATAAATTACATTTTCACAGAGAGAGGGAAGAATGGTGGAGCTGGATTTATGCAACAAAAGCAGCAGCAGCAGGAGGAAGAGGAGGAGAGTCAGAGCAAAGCGTGGCTCAAATCAGAAAATAAAATCTGACAAACAAGAGGTATGATGTAAAGAATACACACCTCGCTTCAATGAGGATCTGATCTGCTTGGTTTTAATCTGAGGATCCTGAAAATGTGTCCATGCTAGTTTTCTACCACTGACAGTTTGATTTTAATTTAAGATACATTGGGGCGATGTTTATGGTAAATGGTAAATGGTCTGTATTTTATATAGCGCTTTTCCATCGGAAACGATACCCAAAGCGCTTTACAGTATATCATACATCACATTCACCCATTCACACACACATTCACACACTGATGGCGGAAGCTGCCATGCAAGGTGCTAACCACGACCCATCAGGAGCAAGGTGGGTAAGGTGTCTTGCCCAAGGACACTACGGCAGCAACCGGGACAGAGCGGGATTCGAACCGCCAACCCTCTGATCATTGGACGACCCGCTCTACCACCTGAGCCACTGCCGCCCCTCAGTTTAGCTCAGTTGGTAGAGCATCCTCCCCATGTGTTTAAAGCCCCAAAAATATACTTACTTAAAGCAGAAGTAAGCGATATTTTTGTGTTAATCTAAGTCTTAAATAGTTGTATCTTCCCACAGCAATCACTTACATAGAGTGTTTGGACCGAAACACGGGTCTGTCAGTCACTCTGCTCTGCTCTGAGCCCAGGAGAAAACTTTTCTCGTATCCTACAAGTTTTATCCAATGAGGAGAGAGAACGGCATAAAGGGGCAGTCCTCTCTGTGTGTGCAACCAAGGGATGCGCCTGAATGTGGTGACATAGGGACGAGGACCAATAGATCCATGACGAGGTCGGCTGGGAAGACGTTATGGTGCGTTCAAGGCAACTCGTAACTCGTGTTTTTCCGACCTGTGAAGTCGTACCAGTTCGATCTGGTACGAGTTCACGGGTCAGAAGTTACGAGTGGCCGTTATAGTGACTTTCACAGGTAAAACAGGTCGGAGAAACACGAGTGGGTTGCCTGGAACGCTACAAAGTCGTAAGTTGTGACTTGAAGCTGTAATTTACGATTTCAAAAGCCTGCCTGGAACGCAGCATTAGCCAAAACCACCGGATCGCTTACCTCTGCTTTAAATATACTAATTTAAGATACATTAATAGACTCATTCACTTATGTTTAAACTACCTAAGCTTGTGGATTGTGGATTTTCTGTATGTGCTTTAACCTAACTGAGTATGAGTGGAGCTGGCCCAGAGTCACTGCATCAAACAATGTGAACGTGCTTCAGGTTTTATTTAACACAAATGTGTCAGAGGTGCTCACAGCCTGCAGCTGTTTGACTGGAGCACCTAAACACGTGTAATTATAGCTCTGCTAATTTAAAATTTGCAGGTTCAAGTTACTAAATTAATCTTTTTGGTGCACTGACTGGAAACGGCACCGTGACGACAAATTATGTTTTAACCTCTGCTTTTTTAAACCGTCTCCAACCCTGAGACCAGGACCACACATGGACTGGATTTAGAGCCTGAGCCTGAAAACCAGCCTTTAGGACTTCTGTGACTTTGTGATGTCACAAGAAATCAGTCATCAGGATTTGGTTTCTGCACTGTTAAGGGATCACTCAAAGAGCAGTAAGCCAATCAGAGGACGGCCTCAGAGCTTCCTCTCTTAGATATCTGCTTAGTTCAAGAGTTCACAAATCATAATTTCAAAGTAAAAGCCTGAAATGGTAAAAAAAAAAAATAATAATAATAATAATAATAATTTAAATAAAGCAAGCACTGTTAGTCTTTTCTCCATTTATTTATTTTTTTTTTTATCTCAATTTACTGAATACAGAAAAATCACACAACCCACAACATTTTAAGAATATCTCTACATCATGGATCAACACTGCACATGAAACACGTAAGTGTAAAATGAACCTGGACCTGTTTTGGCTGACCTCGTCCAACCAGTGGACACCACTCGTGAGTTTTCTTGTGTTTGGTTATTCACCTGTAGAGATGCTGATTTATCCTGCTCAGTGAAAAATTCACACATTCCCCAGTTTCTGGACAAGTGTCTGAATAATGGACTGCATCCAAAATCAAAGTATTCTTCTTTGCTTTGTTTTCCCATGGACACAGTTTCTTTACTGACTGTGTGAGTGGCAGGAGGGCTGCTTCATTTTGTTAGAATTTTGTATTATCATCTCTTCTCTCTTTTTTTCTTCAAAGTAGTGAGAACAACTTTTTTCTAAGCAGCCGGGTTCAGGCGGTCCTGTTTCTCCTGGGGGCTGCTCTGCTCCTCCTCAGCTTCCTCCAGCTCTGTGTCACTGGCTGCTTGAAAAACTTTACTCACAAAGCAGCTTCTCTGACACTCGCAGCAGTTCTGCAGGGAGAAACTGCTCCAAGATTGACACAGAGTGCCGGCCATTATTGACGAGATGGGAAAACACAGGGTGCATTCATTATTTTGTAGCCGACCCTACTACAGAATAAGTTTAAGATCCTGTTTGAGTAGCAAAGAGCAGTGTGTTAGGCTCTCAGCATCGGTACTGTATATCAATATGTGATTATGTAAATAAATGAGTGGTATTTCGCAAAGTAAAAAGACCAGAGAATATTTACATGATTACAATCATCTATCAATGACAGATGGATTGATGCTTCCATCGATCCATTGTCTTCTGCCTATCTGGGGTCAGGCTAAGTAAAGTAATGTTTTCCTGCACCTCCTGAGATCCTGAGGTGTTCCCAGGCCAGATGTAATATGTAAGTCCTGGATTTACCCAGGGATCTCCTCCCATAGTAGGAGTACCCAACCTCCAAAAGGAGACCCCCAGGAGGCGTCTGGATCAGAATCCAGAACCACCTCCACTTGCTCTAGTTGTGCAGTAGATTCCTTTTAGAGGCAACAAATAAACAGCCAGCACCTGGAAACATAACAATGTTGAAGTGAGGTTTGCAGCTTCAGAAATAAACTTTTACAAACAAAAACTTTATAGAAGTATTGATGTCTATAACTAAACATCAGCTCAAGGTTGTTGTTTTTTTTTTGTTTTTTTTTCCACAGAATTACGAGGCAGACAAATTCTAGTACTTGTTTTTTCGCGGAAAACATCACTGACCTCGAGATGACGTAAGTGTAATTGTTTGAAATATCATACAAAGAGAACTATGGACTGCGGAAGTTTGAATAGTCAAAATACAGAAGTTATGACGTAAAGCTTATGACGTGGTAAAAAGAAGAAAAAAAAAACAGTTGATTCAATCAATTTGTTTATTTCGGGCATGTCAATTTAAATCATCATCATCACACTTCATCTTAGTTCAAATAATACAATACACATGGCCGAAAGGGAAAGCGGGAGAAGCAAAAGCTGATCTAGTCCCGCCCCCATTACCCACAGAATAAAGATCTTTATCATAATCTTTTCTTTTTTCTTTTTTTTTTTTTTTTTACATTTTGATATAACATTCTTTTACTTATGACATTTTGACATGATTCAGTGGAAACTCGGCTTTACGGGCGGGGGCAGGGCCCCCACGGTATGCGGGGGTATTACTTTACGGCCCAGGTTATTACAGCAATGCAGTGGTGCTGTAGGAATCATGCAAGGCCACACATCCCACATTGGCAAAGAAGAGAACAATGACTGTGCTGGATCCAGAATCAACCGGTCCGTACATATACAATAAATACAATAAGACAGACATAACAGGATGACTGGGCGGTAAGAGGGGGGAGGAAAAGGGGAGAAACAAGAGGAAGGGGGGAGGAGAAAAAAGGCAGCTCCTCCCAGACTCTGCTCCTGTGGGCAGGGTTAGGGGAGAGTGGGGTAATTTGTGCCATGGGGCAAGTAGTTCCACCCCTGTTATCTAGAAAACCATAGAAGAAGTTGGACATCCATTTCACTCATCCTATCAAGAAGGGAGACACATGGCTTGAGAGGAAAGCACATTTATGTTCAAAAAACAAGTTTTTGCCCTCCAAAGTAAAATGTCTATGATCAAGGTTTTTTGATTGCCGTGTTTGAACAATTATAGATAACTTTGAAAACAGTTCACACATGTTTTAGTGTTTTATCAAGCTACACCATGAGTCTATACAGTTAGCATGATGCCAGCTCAAAACAGCTGGGGAATCCTTTTTTCTCAAAATGCTGGGCTTGGGGTAATTTGTGCCAAAGGGCCTGGGTTAAGTTGTGCCAGTGGCAGTGCTGTCTGTGTATAGGAGAAACATGGCAGTGGGCACGGATTTGCTTGAAACTTAACATGTGTGATGAGGGACCGCCCCTGAACACACCTGCCCAGTCTGGTTGTGCTCGTAGCGCCACCTGGTGGATGAACGAAACATGGCGTTTCTTTGCGCCACAGCCCCCAGCGTGACTCAGGCCTCCGCGACTGCGAGGGCCCGATCATCACCGCTTCTGGCTTTAATTTTGTATTGAATGTCTTGCTTTTATATAGCATTATCATTTGTGAGATTAAAATGATCTGTTTTACTTCAATTATCAATGGCACAATTTACCCCAGTGTATTTTCTCTAATGGCACAACTTACCCCGCACCGGGGGCAAGTTGTGCCACAAAACCACTTTTTTTCTTTTTTTTCTGAAGCTATATTTCTGAAACAGTTAATTTAAGATTCAAAGTGATTGTTCCCAGGGATGCACAACATCCTAAACTATATGTACATATTTTAGTTGGGGGCATTATTATAAACCCCTTGCTTTAAAGGCAATTTAAATAAAAATTGGCACTACTTACCCGGCCCTCCCCTACAGTGTGGGTGGAGGTGTTCCAGCGCAGACAGGCAGCCACGGCCACAGCCATCTTCGGCGCAGCCTGCGGATGCCGCTTGTCGCACGGGTGTAGGGAGGGGGGGGGGTGTTGCAGAGTCGCTCCGTCTAGCCTCACAATCAGTGGCTGTATTCGAAACCGCATACTATACTGCTAGTACGTACTGATTTGGCCAAAATGTAGTATGTAGTATGCAGTATGCGAACAAAAGCAAAATTAGTCTACTTGCCAAAAATGAGTACCCGGAAATGTTGAGTACCCCAATGTTTTATGTTAGAAATATATAGTATGGGTCTCCAGTATTCAGAAACTGCCGGATGCTAACTTATATATATTGGGCAATTAGCACAATTGACATAATTAGCATAAATTACCATAGTTTCCTATGTGGGCAATATTTCAGCAAAATTGACTTGGCTGATCTGGGCAATATTGGAGTGGTTTTAGGGGTTATTGATGATGCTGAATCCATTTCTGACATTTTCAAAATTCAAAATGGCTGTCTAAACCGGAAGGGACCAGATTGAAATCCATCAAAATCGGCCCACTGGCGGTTTAAATCTGGTCACTACCGGTTTAGACAGCCATTTTGAATTTTGAAAATGTCAGAAATGGATTCAGCATCATCAATAACCCCTAAAACCACTCCAATATTGTCCAGATCAGCCAAGTCAATTTTGCGGAAATATTGCCCATATAGGCAACTATGGTAATTTATGCTAATTATGTAAATTGTGCTAATTGCCCAATATATATAAGTTAGCATCCGGCAGTTTCTGAATACTGGGGACCCATACAATCTATTTCTAACATAAAACTTTGGGGTACTCAACATTTCCGGGTTCACAATGGGGCCCTATGGGCTGGCAAGTAGACTAAATCTGCAGTATGCGAAAAGTTCCCGGATGTCGTACTGATTCGGAAAATATCTCCAGTATGCATCTGACCAGTCTACATCGCCTACTGTATCCCACAATGCAATGCTCCCCTGACGTCCTAACCGTAACCAGAGCGTAACCAAAGACGGTAGTGTAGCCGTGGACCGTAACTATAGTTTAATAAAATAAAACTTAATGCAGACTGATCGGTTCATTGTAAAATATTTATTTATTTTTTGTAAATGTGGTGATTTCTGTACGTAACGTTAGGCTCCAGAGCCCCGAGGCAGCGCCGCTTACACACAGGAAGCTTCACTTTACATTCAAACAAACTAATGCTACTGCCACAATTGAGATTTCATCAATGAGACCAACATTTATCTCCTGAAAATAATTTAACCAGCCGGTGGTAAACCTTTAAAAACCTACGGGTAAGTTAATTAGCGACCGTTTTCTCCTCCGGAATGACGTCGTAGTGCTGGCCGGCCGAGCAGCTCTGCAGACCGGCTGCTGCCTCTGTGATGTCCCGGTCGCTGCGGAGCTTCACTTCTCCGAAAAACATCGGAGCAAACTTTTAAACAGCCGTCATTTGGATAAACTGGCCGTATATTTGGAGTCTTAACAGTTACTTTCTCGCATGAAAAAATATTAAAACTTAATAAAGTGACATAATTACAGCGCTAGAGCGAGAAATAAAACAGCTTTTAGCCTGTTTACAGCTGCTGCTACCGGTTGCCGTGAAATGCATTCTGGGAAACTCGTATACTGCATACGGCGATGATAACGGCGTCGGTCTGCTGAAGTAGTATACTGAATCCTACATTCAGTATGCAGTATACAGTACATATAACGCAGTATATGGTAGTAAGGTAGTATGCGGTTTCGAAAACAGCCAGTGTCTCAGTTCGCAGGATGTCATCGCAAGCACAGCAGGTTGCCATGGAGACGTCCTTGATAGGGGGCCCAAACAATCAACAGGTGTCCCCCCCCACCTGAGTTTCACCCAGGAAAAACCCTGAGGACAAAATAATGTCACCTCACCAGTAAGTGTCTTTTTGAGTGTGGACACTTCAGCCAGAGTCATGACTGGTCACCGCTTCTATAACAACAGTCATTCTGTGTCCACTTTGTATTGTGGGATTGGTCACTGCTTTTTTCTTTTGTTACACCGCCGACTGCTCATACACACTCAGACATCCAACACATTGTTGTTATTTTCAAAATCTGCTGCCACAGAATGAATAGTTGAACAGTATTTCACCTTTTATCCAAACGTCACTGCACAGAAAGAAAAAAAAATGATTGGAGAGAAAGATTACTTTTCTCCCCTTGGGTTTCTCAAACCCTCAGTCAATTTGTGTCCACACTCTTTTCCTCATCAAACATCCGGCATAGGTGTCGAGGAGCTACACTGCACATAGTAATGCAAAAAAGAAAAAAATACATAATCATGGAAAAAAGATTAATAGCAGAAATAGCTCTAATTGAAGGAGTCTAACATCCAATTCTCTGTGTGCCAGTCGGAGCCGGAGGAGCTGCTGGGTAATTCATAATCACAGCCAGTACTTCACCTGCACTTGAAGACTGACGCTCTCCCTGGAGACATGTGTGGCATTCTGGTGTAATACTCCACAAATTGGTAGAAAAATCTAATTCTCCACGCCTCCTTCCTCAGGTAAGACAGCGACAAGTGACAGCCAAGCTCTTTCTTTCTAACAAAGTCATGTTCAAACAACGCTCAGTGTGCACAAATGGCATGTTTGTATGGCTTTAGATCTGCCACATTCATTTACACACAACCTCCATGATACGGTAGATGTCTTATAACGCTCCTTAACCACGGCTGCATTTAGAGTTTGTTGTTCTCACTGTTCAGATATTAAACTCTTTGTACAAAACAACACTTCTCTGACTTCAAGTTCATTCTTATTTGAGTTTAATAAACTTAAGTAATGACCCATTACACCCATGGGTGTTTGTTAGAAATATACTTTAAGCTGTTCATCCCATATTCACAATACTCTGCTAACCTCATACAGTAAGTTTAACTTACTCATTTCTTCTTTGTCTTGTAGCAGCAACTTTAAAGGAGAATTCCACACAATTTTGATCCCTAAATGATTGTCCGGATGGTCACCCAGTGTTGGGGGGAGCAAAACACATGACTAAAAAAAACTGATGCAGGCAAACCAGAGTTACACCATGGCTAGACGGCGCTAGGTATAGTGACAGTGCTAACCCATGGGGGCAATTCTTTCAACCACAACAAACACTCAAAAAACAATCAAATATCTATGACTCGAAATTTTTGCATGTAATCACTCCTCCTCCTAGAATCCTTTGAGATACTGTACAATCATCGTTTAGGCCCCTAAAACCTGATGGGCATCTCTGCCTGAGGCCTGAGGTCATTAAACATTTCTCAAACATCCTCCCGTCTAATTACAATCACCATTGTCAGGGGCTGATTTTTACTGCACCTCGTTTTTGTTCATTTTACATACAGTAGGGTTGTTCGGTATACCGGTACTAAATTGGTACCGGGGTACTGAGACATTTAAAAAGGTACTATACTGCGCTTAGATGAGACCGGTACTTTCATTTTGCGCCGCCGACAGCGGTGACGTCGCCACGTGAAGTCGCAGCATTGTAATTTGAGCCGAGGCCAGCGAGTGAGCCACAAACGAAGCAAGGTGCTGTTTTTTATTACCGTTACAGCGCCACCTGTCCATGTGCCTGTGTTTGTGTTTGTGTTTGTGTGCGCCAGCGTGCGCAAGAGAGACGGGCCGCCACAGACTCGTTAATTAATGCAAACACTGCTGCTTGATAACTTTCGTTAACTTTGCGTTCGCAATTTGTGGCTTGGTCTTGATTCTGTGGCGCTGCACCACACATTGGTCTACATATGGGAAACAATAGGTGTGTGTTTGAGTGAAATGAACGTTTGTGTTTCATTCTATAAACTACTGAGAACAATTTCTCCCAAAAATTACAACTGGTCAAAATAACAAAAAAAGATGCAGTGTTTTCAGACCTCAAATAATGCAGCTGATATTCACTTTTAAACAGACCACTAATGTTTTAATTTAAGAAGAGTTCAGATTAATATAGATGGAAATTTCAATTTTAATCCTGCAGCAGCAGTGATTGTTTATTGATTTACTGATTATTTACTGATACATGTGTTATAGTTCTAAGATTTTCTATTAAAATAAAGTCAACAATGACATTTTTGTCATTATTTTTTGTGTCTTTTTATTTGGAAAAGTACCGGAAAGTATCGAAAAACATGTTGGTACCGATACCGGTACCAAAATGTTGGTACCGTGACAACACTAACTTTACACATGACTGTCTTCGAGCTCCTTGTTTGAATTTCTCGGGCTCTCAAAAGTCAGGCTCAAACATGCATTTTGAAAATACATGTTAGTACATGTCACAATTCAACTCCTTACAGAGTTAATTACACTGTGAACTATTTTAGCTCATTAATACACATTTTCTGACACTCACAGTAAATAAAATGCCTTCAAATTAAACCAAAGTGACAAAGAAACACGTAACAATTGTATCTATGTATGTATAATTCCTCCAGAGCAAAAGAAGCAAGAGGAACAAAGAGAGAGACACAATGATGGAAAGAAAATATAGTGACGTTGACTGGTGTGAAGTCGTTACAGCGGGAAGTCCTGCTTTCAGCCGCCGAAACTCACAATCTCCATTTACCAGTCAGATATTACTTCCACAGAAGATTGTGTTAAATTCCTGCGCAGGTGGTCTGTGTGTGCGCATAGGCATTAGCATGTGAGAACATGTGGACTTGCAAATGCGTCCTTGTGTGTTTCACAGAAATTGGAGAAGGGATTTTTTTTATGTGATTGACAGTGATTTGCAGCTGTGCTCACTACAGGAGAGACGACATCCATCTACATACATACACACACACGCACACAAGCACACGCACACGCTGCAGGAGTGATAGATGGTTATGCTTCTCCATTTGGGAAATCAGAAGAATGGAAGTCACTCGCTGCCTCGCACTCACTCAGTCTTTAGATCTCTCTCTTTCCATCTCTCTCTCTGCACGGAGGAACCTGATCCATTTGTGTTTCGCTCACTATTTGCATTGAAATCACATCACGGCGACACGCAGAGTAATGAACTAGCACTGCCTGAGAGGGAGGCAGGGAGAGAGAGAGAGGCAAACGGAGAGGAAGACAGAGAGGTAGCTGCATGGGCAGGGCAGGCGACAGGAAGGAGGGAAGCTGGAGAGAGATGTACAGGAAAGTAGAAAGAAGAGAGGAAGAAAGATAAAGGAACAGAGAGAAACTAAGAAATGAGGGAGGACAGAAAACAATAGATGGAAAGACAGAAAGTACAGACAAAATTGTGATAAGCTGGAATGGTAAAGGAGGAGAAAAAAGGAAGATATATTAGTGGTGAATTGGAGGTAGTGAAGGGGAGAAATGAAAGAAGGAAGGGATAGAAGGCAAAAAAACAAGAGTAGAGATGGAGGGTGGATGCAGAGGTCGTAATAAAGACAAAGAAAAAATGAAAACGAAGGTAGAAAATGAAGAAAAGAGGAAGAGATTATATATATAGAGAGAGAGAGAAGAAAAAAGTATTAACACAAGTAAGGAGAGAGAGTGGAGAGAAAAATGGAGAAAAGAAATAAGAGCAGAAAATGAAAACAAAGAAAGTGGCAGACAGCGGAACAGCTGAACAGTGTGATGGAGAGAGAATTAGATTTTACAAGCGAAAGCTCGACACACAGAATCAGATTTGTTGAAGGAGGGAGACGAGAAACCACCTGTGTGGTATTAAATGGATGCAGTAGCGAAACACATAATGCAGGAGCAGGATGTGGAGAGGTCATTATCACAGCACCAGCAGGATATTATCAGTGACGCAGTGGTAAATCAGAAGGTGGGGAGACTGTGTGACCTCCAGGTGGCTCCCATTCAAACACAAAGCACCATCAATTCATATGAAATTCATTTAATTTCAGGACAAATCGGTTTTACTTCTGAAAACAACTATCAGCTCATACCAGCAGCTCTGAGCTCTGCACTGAGACTAGCAGCAGATAGTAGAGGGGTGGGGCCACAGGTTACTTACACCTGCAGCACTGACAGTTTTGCAAGCTGCCAAACAACATTTGAAAATATGATTGGCTGAATGAGAGAGACCAGGGACCCAAACACAGAGTGAAAGACAAATGAGTCGGCACAACTGTTTCTGTGCTGGGGAACTATGCAAGTCTGCTACGCTCATCTCGCCCATGTGCATTTGTTTTCAATGAAGCTGGCGAAAAATCAATAAATGGAGCGGTGGATAACATTAGATAACATGACAGTTCCTGACTACAACAACCTGTTAACTCTAAAGAGCTTTTTGCAGCTAGGTCAGATCGAGGTCAGACCTCAAACGAACCATACCAGTCGTTTGGAACCGCACCGAGACCATCTCTTCACCTGAGTTTGATTGCTGTATTCACACACAAAAGGTCCACACCAAGAAGGAAAATGAATTTGAGTTTGTTTCAAGCTAACTACACATGGTAGGTGTTCTGTTTGTCAATTAACCAACTAGTCATTTATTCAGTGTGATATTTGTATTAAAGATCCTCTGGAAGGCTCCAACACCATACAAGCAGCTAGTTTGACACAGAGCAGCTAGCCAAGTAAGATGACACCTACATGTCAGTCAGGGAGGCCACACCCTCAGTCCTCCATACCTTTAGTGGTTCATAAAGTGTGAACAGGTGAGCTCTTTTTCTTCTGTAAAGTTGGACATTTTAATATGCAAGTCTATAGACCCATAGAACAAGAGCTTGTCAAGCTACGCTAAGGCTTTATCCGTCAAAGATCGAGAATGACCAGCTTAACATTGACCGCACTTAAAATGTAAAAATAGTTTTTAAAAAGATGCAGCACCTATTGATGGAATTCACTAAGTCTTCAATTTGAACCAGTCGTTTCTAAAATGTTGAACATTGTCAGTATGGATCAAGGTTCTGAGGTTTTTTCCTTCGACTGACATCTTCACTTCTAAGACCTTCAACTGACAAACTGTTGAGCCTTGTAAAGAACTTACGAAATAGAGTTCAAAGGATGAAAAGCTGAGCATTGAAAGGTTTTATGTTCATCTGCGGGACATCAGATTTAGAGAGACCTTGATGGACAATCTGTCAGTCACACACACGCACACAAAAGCACACTGATGTTACATGATGAGGACTCTCATCTCTAAACTGACATGTGTCTACCTTTTAAGATCCAAAAGTTTATTCTATGATATTCAAGACTTGAATAAGCAACAGTTAAAAGTGAGAGTGTCTCCAGACGGGAGGTGAGTTTGAGGTTTCTTTGTCCAACAGAGTGATTACATAAAACACACCCAAACACCCAGACGCCCGTTCAGTATGCTGTAAAGCATGAAGGTCTGCATCAGTACTCTGTCTGCAGCTGACTTTGTTATGTCCTGTGTGTGTGTGTGTGTGTGTGTGTGTGTGTGTGTGTGTGTGTGTGTGTGTGTGTGTGTGTGTGTGTGTGTGTGTGTGTGTGTGTGTGTGTGTGAGTGAGCGAGAGGAGAGTATTCTGCTCACACAGTAACATTGTAGGGACTCACCTCCTGTCTTGAGACACAAATCTGGTCTCTACAAGTTTAACCATTTATCTCAGAGTGAGTGTCTGTGTCTGTGTCTGTGGCACTTGGAGTGCACGACATCAGCAGAATGTCTGATGTCCGATGGACTGTGTATCCGATAACTTGTGATAAATAAGCAAATATTCAGGTGTGCATATTTACAATTCTTTGTCTTTCTGAAAATGACTCAAAACAATGTAAAAAAACAAGAAGAGCGGAAAGCTTACGTGCTGTAAACAAACTCCAAACACGTCGACTAAACATGTCAGATACACTGATCGATGCCGCGTGGACACGTTTCAGCCGCGGTATCTGGGGGACCTGAAGAAAGACGCCATTGTTGTTCTTACGTTATGTCTAGCGGTGTGGCTCAGATTACAGGTATGAGGGGTGAGTGTGAAGTGAGCGCAAATGCATGGCACCATTAATAAAATGTATTCATCACATTTTAGGCGATGTATTTATCGTGCATGAAAATGCGTGAAAATAAGATTAATCGGTCACACAACATAATTTAAAGCAGAAGTAAGCGATATTTTTGTGTTAATCTAAGTCTTAAATAGTTGTATCTTCCGACAGCAATCACTTCTATAGAGTGTTTGGTCTGTATGAAGTGCTTGTCAGTCACTCTGCTCTGCTCTGAGCCCAGGAGAAAACTTTCCTTGTATCCTACAAGTTTTATCCAATGAGGAGAGAGAACGGCATAAAGGGGCAGTCCTCTCTGTGTGTGCAGCCAAGTGATGCGCCTGAATGTGGTGACGTAGGGACGAGGACCAATAGATCCATGACTGACAGGTGGCTGCTAACTCCATCTGCTGACAAGACGTTATGGTGCGTTCAAGGCAACTCGTAACTGGTGTTCCAACTAATGAGGACCTCATTAGTTCGACTCTCATTCGATAGGTACGGAGTTCACGGGGTCAGAAGTTACGAGTGGCCGTTATATGGACTTTCACAGGTAAAACAGGTGAGTGAGAAGTGAGCGCGAATGCCTGGAACGCTACAAAGTCGTAAGTCGTGACTTGAAGCTGTAATTTACGGTTTCAAAAGCCTGCCTGGAACGCAGCATTAGCCAAAACCACCAGATCGCTTACTTCTGCTTTAATCGGTCACACAACATAATTTAATAGGTGTGTATATTTTTATTCATAATAGTGATGTGTGTCAATACAAAGTGTGCATCTGCAGTGTTTCCCACAGGTTTGCAAGGAGACTGTGGCGGGAGGTCGGATCGGAAGAGTGCATGTGGCCTTTCCGGTCTACCTAAAGTGAAGATCCCGTTGCCTGACAACAGCTCCATCACTCCTTATATTCTCCATACTGCACCATCACATTTTTATAAACAAATTAAAACACATAAAAATCACACGTTCAGTCGAGACACAGCAAGGCAGATGCTGCCTTCAGCACCATGGACAGTGACCTCGGCAGATCATTGATTGTGTGTTTGTGGTGGCTGTTCATTCTGTGTAGTAGACTTGTAGTCAAGACCGCCTAAACCGAGACCAAGACACTACCAAGACCAGAGAGTATCAAGACCAAGACCAAGACCAAGACCAAGACCAAGACAGACCAAGTCAAGACTAAGACCAGTTGAGCTGAGACCGAGAACAAGGCCAAAAAACAACAACTAGTTCCACCATATTTTGCTATTCCGCATGAGAGGACGAGTGCCAATGCGTCTGTGTCACAAAATGCATGTGATTGGTTCCACTTTAAGGGGGCACATGAATAATGATATCCAAAAATAAAGCACACCTGTCTGGATATTGTAGGCTACAAATCCCTTCGAGACCGTTCTGCCAGTCCGAGACATTGCGAGACCGATAGACCCGAGACCGAGACAAGACCAAGACCACAAAAGCTACTGTGTAGCTGTGGTGTTGTGGTCTAACTGGACTGTCTCTGTTTACAGTGTGCATTTTAGTGTTGTCACGATACCAACATTTTGGTACCGGTACCAAAATGTTGGTATCGTGACAACACTACGTATCAACGTATTTACGGCATCGACATAATCGAAAATAACTCGACGGTGTGTTGCACGTGACGACGTATTTACGTCATCGATGTAATCGATTAGGTGGATAATCGGGACAGCCCTACTCCTGAGCTTGTGATGTGCAAACATTTGTGTTTTTCTTGACATCCGTTTTTCCTGGAGAGTGTATCATCAAAGATGCGTTGTTACCTGTGAGGTTTTCTGTATGTGTGTTCCTGTGTGTTTCTTTGTGTCTGTCTGCCTCCTCCAAGGGCGTTGGTAGGTTGCACTGCAGACAGAGATATGTAGGTGGAGGTGAGAACAGCGACGTTACAGCGGGAACAAGCCGTGTTCCCAGCGCACAGATCCAGTGTTTGTCGCAGTGATTTATTGTGAGTCAGCTGTAACTGCACAGCCAACATCACTCATGTGGCCCACAGCCATGGACACACATGCATGCATGCACGCACGCACACACATACACACACACTGAGCCCCAAACAAATAGGCAGGCAGGCAGACACCATGTTTAGACCGTTCTGTACAAACAGAAACATACACAAGGGAAAGTTACCTGGTGACATTCAGGTAAGTGGACACA